>NC_052159.1:46400489-46719989 GCF_902713615.1 Scyliorhinus canicula | reverse complement strand
TGAGTACGGGCCGGAAAACTTTGGGGCCAAAAACGTGCTGGGGTTATACATAGATAACATTACCTGTTGTCCAACCTGAAATTCTGTGGTATGGACAGTCCTGTTGAAACAAGCCTTGCTCTGTTTCCGTTTCTTACCCAATTTAACTGCGGCTGCTAACTGAGCCGACCTGACAGTTAAACTAATTGTTTTACTGCTTTCCCATGTGTGAGGGCCGTCACTTCTGGTCATGTCGAGTCCTAAAACGAATTCAGATCCTTTCATAGGGCGTCCGGTCATGAGTGTGTCTGGGGTGAAACCTGTTGATGCTGAAACAGTGTCTCGTATAAACATAAGTGCGAATGGGAGCACTGAATCCCAAGTTGAATTGTTTTCCTGTACCATCTTTCTAAGGGTCGATTTTAGAGTCTGATTCATGCGTTCCACTATTCCGCTTGACTAGGAGTGATACGTAATGTGGAAATTTTGTTTAATGCCGAATATGGTCAGGACGTTCTTCATGACCCGTCCTGTAAAATGAGATCCCTGGTCTGATTCAATACTTCTGGGGAGTCCCCATCTAGTAAAGATGTGGTGGGTTAGGATCTTTGCGGCTGTGTTTGTACAAGATGGGAATGCCTCTACCCATTTCGTAAACGTGTCTATGACCACCAGAACATATTTATAACCATTCCTGCAAGGGGGCAATGGACCTATAAAATCGATCTGGAGGTTAGTCCAGGAGCCATTAACGGGGCGAGTTGGCTGAGTTGTGCCTTCCTTGAATACCTCTCCGGGTTATTCTGTGCACAAAACCGTAGGGCAGCACGGTAGCATTGTGGATAGCACAATCGCTTCACAGCTCCAGGGTCCCAGGTTCGAATCCGGCTTGGGTCACTGTCTGTGCGGAGTCTGCACGTCCTCCCCGTGTCTGTGTGGGTTTCCTCCCGGGTGCTCCGGTTTCCTCCCATAGTTCAAAGATGTGCAAGTTATGTGGATTGGACATGATAAATTGCCCTTAGTGTCCAAAATTGCCCTTAGTGTTGGGTTGGGTTATGGGGATAGGGTGGAGTTGTTGACCTTGGGTAGGGTGCTCTTTCCAGGAGCCGGTGCAGACTCGATGGGCCGAATAGCCTCCTTCCGCACTGTAAATTCTATGATTAAATCAAACAGTTCTCAATGTAGTGCGTTACATCGTCTCTTAAATTGGGCCACCAACAGAGCTGCCTAAGGTGGGCTGTGGTAGGGTCGATCCCTTGGTGTCCATGACCATCATGGAATAAGGCAATCATTTGATTCCTGTCTTTCTCAGGAACCACATACAACTTGTCTTTGATAATCACACCCTCATGTGTGGTCAAAGCGTGTTTGAATTTGTCGTACTGGGCCACAAAGTTTCCTTTTAAAATCTCCTGGAGATTTTTGTCCTGCTTCTGTGCCTGTACTAAATCCTCTATATCTGTCTGTGAGACCTGAACTGAACTCACGGGCGCTAGCTGGTGCGATAACTGGGGGTGTCCAAAAATGACCTCGCCTGGAACCTGCTTTAGCCAGTGCGTCGGCTTTCACATTTCCAGGGGGGGGGGGGGGGGGGGGGGGGTGATAATCGATGGTGACTTCTAACCTTAATAATGCCATATGTCCTATCCTTTGCCTTCTCTAGGATATGGCGGAGTAATGGGGCTGATGGAAGGGGCTTCACGCCCGTGGAGACAAAACCTCTTGTCCTCCACAGGGGTAGAAAATCTGTGAGGCTGTTACAGACATATAGACTGTCCGAATATATGTCTGCTGGGCTGGGGAACGAATCTGGGTGGTCCACTATGTATGCTATGGCCGCAAGCTCTGCTGCCTGCGCGCCTAAGTGTCTGGGTAACTTTAATGATATCTCCTCTAGTGCGCGTCCTTGCGCATCCTCCACATAAATTCCGCATCCTGTAATGCGTTCGCCATCTAAAACTGTGGATGAACCGTCCACATAGATCCGTAGGGGTGCACACGTGTCTGTGCGCTGGGGGCTCTGGCTTGAATTCCCTATCTTCCTGGGGGGCGTCTTAGCAATGAAGGGTCCTGTGTTGTGGAGGGGTGCTACTATTTCGCATTCATGGGGGTGTCCTGGGTACTGGAGGTTGTCCGCTAAAAATGTGTGTCTTGGTCCGTTTAACTGTTATGTCCCGTCCTTGTAACAGAAGTGTCCATCTAGCTGCTCTTATCTGGCTCACTGAACCGTCCTTCAGTCGTCCGTCTAAAAGTAACTGTGTGGGGGTGTGTTCGGTCAGAATGGTGATGGGGTTGAGTCCGGTAATGTAAGAAAAGTATTGTACTGCCCAGAACACCGCGAGCAGGTGCCTCTCGCAGGCTGAGAAACCTTGCTCCACGGGGTCTAAAAGTCGTGAGGCATAAGCCACTGGTCGTAGCTGCTCATGCCGTTCCTGAAGGAGCACGGCCAAGAGGGTCAGATCTGTGCTCGCTACCTCAATTGCATAGAGGGAGAGCGAGTCTGGAACTTGTAGCGCGGGTGCTGCGCTAAGGGCTTTCTTTAACTCTTCCACAGCCTCTGTATGCTGCGGAAGCCATTCCCTAGGGGCTCCTTTCTTAAGGAGGTCTGATAGTGGGGCTACCTTGGTCACAAAACCATCGATATGGTTCCGACAATACCCAACCAGTCCTAAAAATGACCGGAGGGCTGAAACATTTTGGGGAAGGGGCAATTTGACAATCGAGTCAATTCTTTTGAACTCGATCTCGCGTTTGCCGTGTGTGATGACTGTACCCAAATACATCACTTTCTTCTCCAATAGTTGGGCCTTTCTGGGGTTGACTTTACATCCGATTGAGTTCAGAAGTTCCAGGAGTTCAGACAGAAGCGTGGTGTGCTCTGCCTTGGTGTCTGTCTGTAGTAATAGGTCGTCCACATACTGTACCAGACATTCGGGTCGGGAAAATTTTGCTAGTCCTTTTGCCAGCTGTCGGTGGAAAATGGAGGGGAAATTGTGGAATCCTTGTGGGAGGCATGTCCACGTATACTGCTGTCCTTTGAATGTGAAGGCAAATTTGTACTGGCACGCCTTTGCCAATGGGATTGACGAAAAGCCATTGCTAATGTCCAATACCGTGAAATATTTTGAGTTGAGTCCCTGCGTGAGCATGGTCTCAGGACTTGTTGCTATCGTGGGGGCTACTGCTGAGCTAACTTTGTTGAGTTCCCGATAATCAATGGTCAGACGCCATGATCCGTCGGGCTTCCTCACTGGCCAAATAGGGGCATTATTAGTTGAGGCTACTGTCCCAAGTACACCCTGCTCTAATAAGCTGTCTATAACCTTTCCAATTTCTCCCTCTGCTTCTAGGGGAAATCTGTACTGTCTCTGTGGTCTCGGGTCAGGTCCTGTAATTTGAACTTGTACAGTCATTCTGCCGCATTCGTGCCGGTGACTGGCAAATGCTGTCCTGTGCTTGTTCAATACTGCCCTAACCTGTTTGTCCGTGCTAAGCGTGGTCGAGTCAAAACAATAGTCGCCTACTGCGCTAATCCTGTTTGCGTACTCGCCTACTGTGAGCGTTGCGGGTGCTCTGTCTGATTTTGCCATTCGCCAGACACACTGATTGACAGGGTCGAACGACAGGCTGTGGGCATTCATAAAGTCAATGCCCAGTATGTGTTCTGCTGTGCGGGGCAGATTAACTAAAACAACGGGGTGTCTGGTGGAGATATTCCCTAGTTAGATTGATACAGGGGCTGTAATGTGTCCCTGCTGCGAGTGGCCTGTAAAGCCGCTGAGGGTTATTGTGGCTGTAGTGGGCCACGTGTCTGCCTGTGGTGTACTGGAGGAATTAATGGTCGTGCAGGACCCTCCTGTGTCCCAGAGTAATTCTATGGGCTTTCCCCGAATTTTCGCTGTGACCACTGGTCATCCGGATGTGTCCCAGAGGGTGTCACAGACCCAAGTGGGGGAGCCCGAACACCGTCAGTCCGTTCCGTTCACATTGGTCTGTCCTGACTGCGTCCCTATACTGTGGATAGGCTTACTTTGTTCCTGTTTAGAGTGTCTGTCTGCTGGCCTCTGAGATTTCTGGGGGGCATTGCATTCCCTAGCAAAATGCCCTAACTGTCCGCAGTTATAACATTCCTGTGACTTCTGTGGGGGCTGTTCTTTCCCTCATTTACCCATGCGAGGTTTTGGTGTGCTCTCCCTGCTTGGATATCTGCTGCAGCCTGAGCTTCTTCGGGGTTCTTTACTGTTACCTTAGAACATAGAACAGTACAGCACAGAACAGGCCCTTCGGCCCTCGATGTTGTGCCGAGCAATGATCACCCTACTCAAACCCACGTATCCACCCTTTACCCGCAAACCAAAAACTCCCCCGCCCCCTTAACCTTACTATTAGGACACTACGGGCAATTTAGAATGGCCAATCCACCTAACCCGCACATCTTTGGACTGTGGGAAGAAACCGGAGCACCCGGAGGAAACCCATGCACACACGGGGAGGACGTGCAGACTCCACACAGACAGTGACCCAGCCGGGAATCGAACCTGGAACCCTGGAGCTGCGAAGCAGTTATGCTAACCACCATGCTACCGTGCTGCCCAGTGGACCTTGCCATGGACAGATTGCTCCCAAGCGCGGGACAATCTTTTCAATACCCATTTTTCATTATGGGCCTCTTCTGAGGGGTCATAATTGGAGCAGACATTCTGTCCTGCATCTGTGGCGTGGGAGATGATGGTGCGGGTCCATTTAACCATATTATCTCGGGTCAAATGTGCGCGGTCTAAATCACCGAAAACTGCAGTGAAATGAATCCACAGCCTTCCTACGAATGCTGTGGGGTGCTCGGTCCTTTTCTGACTACACTTATTTAGGCCTTCGACTGGGTCTCCTCTGTTGTACCCTATCGCGTCTAAAATAGCTGTATGCATCTCTTCGAGGGTGCCTCCTCCAACGTTCTGTGGGTCGGGGAGGGCTGCTACAACTGATGAGTCTAAACGCAAAACTGTGAGCTTAACCTGCTCTCGCTCATCCAGGCCGTACATGGTCGCTTGATGTTTCACTCATGCAAAGAATTGGTGGGGGTCTGAAGTGGGGAGGAACGGGGTGATTTTCTCATGCGCGTCCCTTAGTTGTGTCACGGTTAAGGGGGTGGTGTACGTAATCTCGGGTGCGCCTTCTACGGTTTAATTTTCGTTGGGTGGTGACTGGGTTCATTGGTGTGGGTGCTATCTGATCTGTGGGGGGTTGGGACGCTTTCCTTTTCTGCTGCGCTGCTAGCGCACATGTTCCCTGAACATATCGCTGCGTTGTTTCACTTAATTCCTGCCAATCTGGGGCATTTTCTTCTTCTAACTGTGTTCCAAATGTCTCTTGGAAGCCATTCTGCACAGAAAGCAGAGATTGCAGCTGCGCAATCTGCTTTCTACATTTAGCGTGGTCTACGGTGCTTTGCCTTTGCTCAGTGGTGGCAGCATGGAGTGCCCTTAAAGCTGCCTTTAGGTCGCTACACTGCTTCTTCAGTGTCTCTACCTGTTTTTCTGCTTCTTTTATCAAGACTGCACGCTGCACATCCTGATAGGCTTTTTCATACTGGACTTGAGAGCTGCTCAGATGGGCTAGACAAGACTGATGTGCCCTCTTGGCGTCATCCACCTCTCTATCCTTATCTGCCAGTCGTTGTCTTAATCCTATATTCTCCTTTTCGATGTCCCTGACATCCACTTTGCTCATTCTGTTTTTCTCCTCTAACTCTGCTTGGAGCGTCCTGACGACCTCCTCTGTGCCTCGCAATTGTGCCAAGCAGGACACAATTGCCATCGGCTTACGTGCTTTACCTAAACTCTTCTTGTGAATTCCAGATCGGTTCTCCCACCAAGTATGTCCTATACTCCCGGGACCTGTCTCCTCATTCACTCAAAACTCACTCCAATGGGGCCATCCTTTCCCTTTGAGGTACTTCCTGAGTTCCATCTCCCAAATGGGACACTGATCTACTCTGCTGCTGTTGGTCGCTGCGACCACGAACTGCTCTGGGTTCATGAGGCGTTCCATTGCGTGCATGGCCATTTCTTTTTCTCCTATGCGCTCTTAAATTTGGAACAAGGGATAGTAAGGCAATGCTTATAAAATGCGGGTACGGCTTTCGCTATGTTCCGAATTATAAAACTCCCGACAGTTTGTCGCAACACAAATCTCTCGGTTTTACCTTACAACCCTGTTAGTTACGCATGCAAAAACACACTTCCGAATTATGAGTATTGATTTGAACTACTTGAACACTTGTGGTTTTTCCTTTTCCCAATTAGATTTCAGATTCAAATTTCTGGGTTCTCTCAGAGTGGGGGGGGGGCCACTACTAATCGAGTCCCGTCGGATGTCGCCACTAAATGTTGCTCGTTCTGGGTGAGTGTGCTTAACACTCAATTTGGCTCTGTTTTGTTCCTAAGCTCTAGAGTCGCCAGGTATCGTTAAGATACCGCTTCAAGTTCAAAGCAATAAATCCATACACCAGTTAGTAAGTTCAAACAAGACACATTTATTATATTACAGTAATCTACTAATCATGCATATAAAACTATAAGACTAGGCTAATCCTACCACTAATAGGCCAAATACTTATCTGGATAAGGGGACTGCCGGATCAAGGAACAACGGCCTCTAGCTTTGTCCTGGGTCCGCAGGCTTCCAGTAGTTATGGACTAAAGGGGGTCAGGAGTGTCTACTCTCGTAGCGTGCGTTGTGACACTTACTTGTTGGCGTCTGCTGTCCAGACCCCTCCTCCTCAAGGTTCTTCTGCTGCAACGGTGTTCTGCTGGGAGGGCTGGCTGGTCAAGGACAGGCTGGCAGAGAGAGAGAGAGAGCTGGGGTCGCGGTCTCTGTCTTATACTCTCAGGGTCTTGCGCCCACCTGGGCGGACCCTCTATACACTCGCAATCGATTGCGTCTCTTCCCAATCGATTGATTTGAATTCCCCAATAACGGGGCAGTTCCTCGATCACTGGGGCGGTTCTTGGGACTTATTGTTTTGGACTTCTTTGGCGCCGAGAAGTCTGGCCTTCCATTCAATGTATCGATTTGTGTTTAACTTGTTTCCATTGTACCTGGGGATCACCTGGTATCACCTCATTAGTATGCTAACTGGTTTCTTTTCACAGTGCTGTCTGGTTTCTGCAGCAGTCAGAACTGGTTTCTGCAGTAGTCTGAATATACAAGCGCTTTGCAAGCTGCTTGCTTTTACAACATGTCCAATTTCCCTGCATTCCTTGCAATCTTCCATTTTGTGTTGGGCAGTGGTCATCCCAGGTGGCTACAAGAGTGACTGCCCTTGACATCGAGGCAGCGTTTGATCCTTATTGCATCAAGGACCCCTGGCTAAACTGGAGACAATGGGAAACGGAGAAAACACTCCGCTGGTTGGAGTCAGACCTAGCACAAAGGAAAATGGTTGTGGTGGTTGGAGGTTAGTCATCTCAGTCCCAGAACATCACTGTAGGAGTTCCTCAGGATAGTGTCCTTGGCCCAACCATCTTCAGTTACCTCAATGACCTTCCTTCCAAAATAAGATCAGATATAGGCATGTTTGCTGATGACTGCACAATGTTGAGCATTAATTGTGATTCCTGTCACTGAAGCAGTCTGCATGCAAGCACAGAAAGGCCTAGACAATATTCAGGCTTGGAATGACAAGTGGCAAATAACATTCGCACCAGATAAATGGCAGACAATGACCATCTCCAATAAGAAAGAATCAAACCATCACCCCTTGACATTCAGTGGCATTATTATCACTGATTTTCCCCACTATCAACATCCTGGGGGTTACCATTGACCAGAAAATGAACTGGTCTAACCATATAAATACTGTGGCTACAAGAGCAGATCAGAGGCTGGGAATCCTACAGCGAGCAACTCACCTCCTGACTCCCCAAAGACTGTCTACCACCTACAAGGCACAAATCAGAGTGTGATGGAATACTCCCCACTTGCCTGGATGAGTGCAGTGCCAACAATACTCAAGCACCTCGAGAATATCCAGGACAAAGCAGTGGTTTGATTGGCACCCCTTCCACAAATATTCACTCCCTCCATCCCCGATGCACAGTAGCAGCTGTGTGTACCATCTACATGATGCACTGCAGGAACTCACTAAGGTTCCTTAGGCAGAACTTCCAAACCCACGACCACTACTATCTAGGACAAGAGCAGCAGGCACCTGGGAACACAACTGCCTTGAAGCTGCCCACAGATCACTCACTATCCTGACTTGGAAATATATTGCCATTCCTTCACTGTCGTTGGGTCAAAATCCTGGAACTCCCTAACAGATACAGTGGATGTATCTATCCCCCAGAGACTGCAGCAGTTCAAGAAGGCAGCTCACCACCACCTTCTTGAGCAATTAGGAATGTGTAACAAATGCTGGTTTAGCCAGTGAAACCCACATCCCATCAAAAGCGATTTAAAAAAAAATACTTGTAGTTTATGCACCTTAACGTATAGAGAACGCCAGAAAAATGTGAAAGTAGCCTAAATTGTAACTGAGGAAATTGTAACTAGTGACAGCCCCAACAGCTTGCTCCTGTTATTACAATCGGCCCAAGATCCAATTTGTGTCGGGTATGACTCTCCTGGTTCAGGTATGTCTAAAAACTCCTTAAACTCCATAACCAATTTCAAACTCTCAGTATCTGTATTTTATGTCTCCGTTTGACTTGATGGGCTCCGCAACACAAATCTAGGCTGACATTTCATTGCAGTCCTGCTGGACTAGTGCTGCATTATTCAAAGATATGTAAGATCCCATGCTACCTTTTAGCGTTAGAATGGAAATTTCTTAGCGCATGAAGGCTACCAGACATTCCTTTACATAGATTAACTATTTAGATAACTCCCGTTTGTGGGAACTTGCCTTGCACGGATAGGCTGCTGAATTTACCTACAAACAGTGGCTTAAAAAGTGATTAATTGGCTGCAAAATATTTTGCAACAACCTAACAATGTGAAAGGTGAGTTAGTTATTTTACTAATTTTCTTTTTCTCTGTCTCAGAGGCAGAAGTGCAGTCAATTGAGTCAAGTTAACTTTTCTTTCACTTTGTAATTGTAAAGTTTTACTGCTGTCTACATTTGCTGAAATGAAGTGGAAGAAGGTCTGTAAGGCAAAACAATAGGATTCTTGCAGTTAGAATATAACACCTCTGAAGAAGGCATTACCTCTGACTTTTTTTTTCTTCATTTGGATGAGTCCAACGTGAAGGTATGTGGGAGAATGAAGAGGACTTTACCAAAGATAGGTAAATTGCATATCTGTGTTCTGCCTTGTTCCATCAACTTGATTCTGCTGTTGGCTCCTTCTTAAAAAAAACCAAAGACACAGCCACTGAAAGGGGCCTTTGTACAGCAAAGGCTTTTGGGAAATGCCATGAACACATGGTTACTGACAAGTGTTTTATAGTTTTCTCAATTGAATAAATGTGTTAATATGGACGTGGAGGTTGAACTGCATTCAAAGAATAAGGTAAATCATACTGAAGGTCAGTTATCTAAGATTTTCAGTTTAACTGAAATAAAATTTGTGCTATTTCACGTTAGTTTAACCATTTGTTTTCTAAATATTTATCCAATCTGCACCTTAATGCCTAACACCAGACTATTATGACAATTATTAATGAAATCAAGCATCTTTATAGTTTTTGCTGTTTTCTACATGATGTGGTAAGACCAGGCGTACAATCTTTCCGATAATTGTGCATTTAACTACTTTAAATGGTGAAAAAGCAAACAAACAAAGCACATTTTTTGTGATCAAATTCAGTCCATAGAAATGGTGACTTTTTACAAATATAACTATTTATTTAATCAGAGAATATTAAATCCATTATTTTGAGGAGCTATTATTGCATAATAAACATCATAACTGTAAAAAAAAAATGTATATTGCCTCAATAAAGATATTATAAAATAGCTGCTTGAAATATTGATTCCAGAATTATGTTCATGGTAATACTGGAAAGAGATCAACTCACTAAAAGATTCACCTCCCACAAAAAAGTAAAAACATGTAGTGATTAAGATATTTAATTCTTTAGTAAGCATGTCAATCCTGCAGCTGTGACCAAGAATGAGTAGCTTTCGTGTTTTGCCTTCACCAAGCCTTGAAATCAGTCATAAAGTTGGAAGATTAATTGTCGTATACATAATTGTAATCCCTAAGTAGATTACAATGAATCAACACACATTTAAGTATAAAACTACTTCCTATTTGCTTTTGGATTGCCATTTCAAGAAGATGAAATGCATCTCTCTTTAAAATTCAGCATCACATCATGCTATAACATGTTGCTGTTTCTAAGGATGTGTAGATCTTAAAACTGATGTGTGCCATTCTGTAATTGGAAACGTAAAGCCTAAGTATTAAATAGATTTGCTGCATCCATGTTGTGCAAATTTATTTTTCCAGGTTCCAAAAGGATCCAACCTGGTCAGAGACAGGTGATCGATATCTATTAAAGCTATTCAGAGATCATCTTTTCCACCAGTTGACTGAAGCGGGCACTCCATGGGTTGACCTCAGTCACATAGTCTCCTGTTTGAACAAGGTAATGGAACATAGGCAGAGTGATCATATAGCAGGTACTGTCATGATATTTTGGAACATTGTAGACACAATATTATTTATTTGAAAGAAAATTTCACAATTTCCTTTAGTTACTCCAAAGCATACAACTGACTCAACTAAGTACACAATTTCATGTATTTAATTTTTGTGCTTTCTAATGTTTGAAAATTGATCAATGTTTGTTAACTTTTTATTTGTTTGCAGTTGGATGCTGGTGTACCGGAAAAAATAAGTCTCGTTTCTAGAGACGAAAAGAGTGTTCTTGTGGTGACATATGCTGATCTGAAGCGTTGTTTTGAAAGCGCTTTCTCAGAACTTCTAGCAGCTTCTAATGGACAGTTGTAGTACTCGCTGTGCTCGGGCAAAACATTGCCGAAGAACAATATAAAGAGCTAATTGCACTACAACTGTATTAATGCCACCTCATTTCACATTTAAAAGACAAATGTAAATGAGCAGCGCTGCTTGCACTTCGGTCAGGTACACTGTTACTTGAAGGAAAAACGTCCATATTACAGGAGCCTAGAACTGCCATGAGAGGTTGTTTCTGTGAAGACTGTTTTTAAATTGGGGAGCGGCATCAGATGCATGATGATCCCAGTTTTATTTTTTCACATGTTCATGCACTAATTTTAAGTTCAAGACTTGTGATCTTTAAGGATTTACCACACGTAATTTTGATAAGGGAAAATCGTTATCATTAGAATTACTTTCTGGGTAACAGCATATGCCCCTTTGGAAGATGTTGGAGTGATTGAACTGCACCCAAGCAAGGACTAGGTGGAAATGCCATTGGATATGCTATTTGGTGAACTAAATTCCGATGAGTTATATTTCTGGCAAAAGACACGCTGGACTTCAGACTGACTGCCATGTGCTATCACTTAGAAAACCAAACTACAGAAAGCATATTTTTATGGAAATCAGGTGGAATATTATATGGACGCTATTCTTCTAGGAACTAAACAGCTCCTGTGTGTCAGTGTTGATGGCATCTATGTGAACTGTCACAGCTACACATCTTTCATAACAAAATTAAAAAGTAGCTTTTTTGCTTCATACAGTTACCAGCGCCTTTTTTAAAAACAAATTCCGTGTAATTGGAACAGGTAAGATGCCTCTACATTTATGCAAGCTTTTTTTATAGGAGACTAATTTTTAAATTGGGTTCAATACCTGAAATGTCAGGAGTGGATTAGGTTTTGTTATGTATCATTTAATTTTGTATAAAGTTCTATTATTTGAACAGCAGCTTTAATAGGGTACTTTACACTGGATAAGGAAACAAATAAGAACTTTGTCAAGTACACTTGCACAAAAACACAGCAGTTGTTTCACAGTGGTGACCTGTGCAATTTTGGAAGGATTGTGGGCTGCTGTGCCTTTAAAATACTGTTGCCCCAAAGTTGGCTTTGCAATTAGTCATCCTAATTATAGATATGTGGAACTACCTAAAGTGTGATGTTTCAGTTTCTTAAGGTTAGAAACTATATCACTTTTTTGGGGAAATTCTTTCATTTGCAGAATCAGATTCTAAATGTGTTGTCAAGTATTGAAACTGAACCATTTGGGAAATAAGAGGAACATATCAAAATTCAATGCAGACTTGTTCAACCAAACAATCATATACGACTGCCAAATCCATTGGGCCAAAATGTAGAAGTGAATATAAAGAAAGTGAATTCAGTGTAATGACTGTGATGTGTGTCTTTCCTTCCCAGCATTAAATGTTTTATAGTACTGGCTGCTTTGTGGGCAGACTGCCCTCCGCAATTCTGAAACTTAAAGCAATACAGCCTTTACAATTAAAAGTTCTTTCCCATTAATCCAGTTTTATAAGCTTAAAATTCTGTATTCTGGATTTGTTTCAGTATTGGCAACACCATTCATGTAAAAGTTTTGGAAGGTAAACTTGTTTGGCGACCACAACAAGGTTCACTTGGTAGCAGCAGTTAAAATTAATGGGGAAAGACTACATATATTTGTGATTATGACACATTTGTATGCATCCTGTGCGAATTGGCCTATGAACAGGCTGTAGAAGCAATCGCAATGTTTCCCTCATTTTAGTTGGAAAGGAATTGAGGAAACTCTGCTATATTCTTTCGTGGATAATGTCCTGAGTAAAGTTGTGTCAATAGCTCATCTGTTTGACAGAGAAGCAGCTGTTTTTTGTATGTTTTGGGGAAAAAAATGCATTCTTTTTTATAAAATCATAAAAAACAAAAAAATGGTATTCTGACATAATGAGGAGAAATACTGTATTTATATCATTCTGTGCACTTCAAAAGGTTCTTGTTTCCACATTGTTTGTGAATAATTGCAGAAAGGGGATCATCTATGGGTATCAAGGGTTCGGAGTGCTTGGCCTCCTCATTCTCAGTATGGACCAATATTTGGGTAACAGGCAGAGGTAAACGGGCTTAAATTTTGATGTTTACTCAACCAGCACACTGCCTCTGGATTATCAAAAGCAAAAAAGATTCCTGAATTTGAAAAAATTCTGATTCCTCTGTTCTTACCTCTAGTGTGATGTTATGGTGAGGTAGCTAAATGCCTGCAAATTCATTTGAATGTATTTATGATCCAGCCCAAGTTAGCAATTGCACATCAGATTGTACATTCTTTGCTCCTTTGTTACCATATTTAACATCTCAAGTCACCATGAGATTTTAGGTCAAGATCCATAAAAATTTACCCATATACGTATATTTCAAAGTGTTCCAAATGTGCTAAACTGTTTCCAGTTCATGCAGTTATAGAATATTTACAGTTGGGCTTTGAAGTTGGGATTGTTTTCTTAAAATCTTGGACACCTGTACTTTAAAATTAATGCATCAAATGTGCTCCCTTTTGATGATCCAGTGCCAGCCCTTGAAATCACATGGTGACTTCAACTTTTGAAATCATGTATTCTTTGAAAATTCTTTTCAATTATATACAGGGTTTTCAGTTGGCTAATGCTGTTTGAAACAATCCACATATGTATTACTAAAAAATAGTTTTTATATATTCTATACGTAACAGTTTTTTTCTAAGAAAACCTTGTAAGCATATCCTGCGCATGTTCCACTTTGGCCTTATTTTGTTTATTTGTGAAGAAAGAAAATCCTTAAACCAGCTCCTACAAAAGAATCGATCAGTTTTGTCTGTTACGATCCCTCCTCCATGTTAAATGTTTCCATCTCTGATTTAAACTTTTGTGTGTACAGCAGTATTTTAATAAAGAATACCAGAATTCAAGTCTAGCCTATATGTTGTTTGTGAAAGTAACTGTTAAATTGAGAATCCAGAAATCCACATTTATGTGAAATTAACTTCCCATATTCAAGAAATTACCAGGTATTATTATGTTTATACAACATTTAAGGCAGTACGTTCGGTGGGGAAAAAAATAATTGCACAAGTAGTGGCGAGATGAATGTCTCAAAAATAGAAAATTCACTATGTCTGCCAGGTGCTTAAATGTAATGCATTTATGGAATATTGAGCTGTTGTCAGATGGTCCGTATGAAGTGAATTGATTCCAGGCATTATCTGCAACCAGAGTTAGAATTTAGGATCATGTGCAACTTTTATCATTCACAATTTTACACCTTGGTTCGCTGGGTCTTTAAAATAATAATGGACCATAGGTTAATATGATGCAGAAGGAGGCCAGTCTGCCCTTCTTGACTGTGCCAGCTATTTGTTAGAATTATCCAGTTAACCCAACTCTCATGCAGTTTCCCCATAGCACTGTAATTTCTTACACATTAACTATGTGCTCCATGATTACTGACCCTTCTGCCACTGGGGGGAAAAAAAGTCTTTCAATAACTGTATTAAAACTATTCGTGATTTTGAACCATTTCTGTTAAGTCTCCTCTTAAACCTTCCTGCTGTAAGGAGAACCCCAACTTCTCCAACCTCTACACAACTAAAGTCCCTTATCTATGGCATTATTCTCGTAAATCTCTTTTGCATCCTTTCCAATGCCTTAATATCCCTTCTGAAGTGTGAACTGACTGCAATGCTTCAGCTGTAGCTTAACCAATATGTTTTAAAAGTTTAACATAACTTCTTGCTTTCAGGTGTTGTTCCTCTGTTAATGAAACCAAGAATCCCATTCATTATTTAAACAGTTTTCCCAGCTTGGCCTGTTATCTTCAAAGATTTGTGTACATACAACCCCGGGTCTTTTTCTATGCCATTTTGTTTATATTGCCTCTCATTTTTCATACTAAATGTATCGTTTCGCACATCTCTTAATTAAATTTCATCTATCATGTGTATTCCATTTCACAGTCTGTTTCCTGAAATCTGTTACCATCTTCTCATTGTTTACTATGTTTTTGAGTTTCACAGCATTTGCAAACGTTGAAATTATTTCCCATGTAACCAATTCCAGATCATTCATATATATCAAAAGAGCAGCAGTTCTAATACTGACCCCAAGGAAACGCACTTTGTGCCTCCCTCTAGTATGCGAAAAAACTACTGCTACTTGTTTTCTGTCCCTTATTTTGTAACCGCCGCGTTGACACTCCTATTTCATCACAAGGGCTTTAATGTTGTAAGCAAGTCATTTGATCCTGTATTTAAAAACCTTTTAAAAGTCCTTGAACACAACATCAACTGCACTATCCTCATCAACCCTCTCTGTTGCTTTGTCAGAGAATGCAATCAAGTTAGTCGAGCAATATTTGTTTTTATCAAATGGGTGATGGCTTTAATTATTCTATACCTTTCCAAATATCAATTAATTTCATCCAGTATAAGTTTATTCCCCTCCCCATTTTAAACAATGGTGTAACATTTGCAACATTTACCGCCCCGATTCCCAGGAGGATTGGGAGGTTTTTGACCATGTCCCACAATATCATCCCTTGTCTCACTCAGTAACAGACTATATCCCATCCAGACCAGGTGACATTTCTACTTTCAGGACTGTCAACCTTTTAAGTGCCTCTTTATTTTTTTTCCCCCTCCAATATTCTTTTTGCTGCCTTCTCTGCTACATTGGCGGCATCCTCATTCTTCTCTTGTGAGCACAAATGTAAAGTACTTATTTAGTACCTCAGCCTTGCCTTTGTCTCCACAAAAATATCTCCTATTTCCCCTAATCAGGCCACACCCTTTGACTACATCTTTACTATTTATATGTTTACAGGATACTTTTTATGTTCGCCGCTAATTTATTCATGCACACACTCCCCCTTTTACTCACTTGGGTCTCTATTATATTGTGAATCTTCCAATCATCATAGGCCTCTTTTGCCTATCTAATTTTAACTGTCAGGTCTTTAAGTATCCCATGGGATATATCCCTAGATGCTGTCCCTTCCCTCCTCTTGGAAATGTGTCAATGCTATACCCAAGCCATTTTGTCTTTGAAGGCCTCTATTGATCAATTTACTGCCCTGCTTACATACGGTGCTGAAGGAGGCCATTCGGCCCATCGAGTCTGCACCGACCCACTTAAGCCCTCACTTCCTCCCTATCCCCATAACCCAATAACCCCACCTAACCTTCTTGGTCACTAAGGGCAATTTATCATGGCCTATCCAGCTAACCTGCACGTCTTTGGACTGTAGGAGGAAATAGGAGCACCCGGAGTAAACCCACGCAGACACTGGGAGAACGTGCAGACTCCGCACACAGTGACCCAGCAGGGAATCGAACCTGGGACCTTGGCGCTGTGAAGCCATAGTGCTATCCACTTGTGCTACCGTGCTGCCCTTACTAATCTTTGATTCCAGTCCACTTGGACCAGATCCATTTTCAACTTGCTGAAGTTAGTATTTTTACACTTGATTGCACTTTGTATTTTTCATAACTATTCTAAACCTTAGGTATTATGATCACCGGTCCCCAAATGCTCTCCTACTGAAACTAGCTCCAGTTGTCCAGCCCTAGATTCAGTGCTGCTTCCTTCCATGTTAGGCTGGAAACATTGATCAAGAAAGTTCTTGTATGCATTTCGGGAATTACATTCTCTCTTTGCCCTTTACACGCACAAACAGATCAAAGACAGATTCTTCCCCGCTGTTACCAGACTCCTAAATGACCCTTTTATGGACTGACCTGATTAATACTACACTTCTGTATGCTTCACCCGATGCCAGTGTCTAGGTATTTGCATTGTGGACCTTGCTACGCTATGTATTTTATTTTTTCATGTACTAAATGATCTGTTTGAGCTGCATGCAGAAAAATACTTTCCATTGTACTCCTGTACACATGACAATAAACAAATCCAAATTTACTATCTCAGTCCATATTAGGATATTGGGCAGTTTGTACAATGAAGTATCAAATAAATGAGAATTCTAAGCATCGCTAGTAATGTTGCAGTCCGGTGTCTGCAGTAAACTGATCACTGACTTAGATCAATTACTGATTGCTCAATTATCTGATTTGATTCCTTTTAAAATACTTGTTTCATCTTCATATTATGGTAAAGTGCAGCATTTTGAATTTTACTCAAGCTTTTTAAAGTCTTTCCTCCTATTATCAAAAAGTGGGTTTACAATTAGCTGCATCAGGCGTAGCCCATAAGTTACACCTAAGAATGTCACCAAACTTTGTTAAATTTGAGATGTTTCTTTGCTGTATTTCATCAATCTACTCATTGCCTTTTAAATTGACGATGGAACGCCCCATAAATTGAAAATGAGTTTGTTTTTTTTGCCACTCTACAATGCAATCCAGATCTCATGGCTCCAATTGTATTGGGAGAGTTCTTGCAGTTCTGATTTAAATATCTTTGTGATTCACTTTAATGCGATGTGCTTATCAAAATATTCAGTTGGTAGCACTATCACCTCCTTCATGGGTTTGTGAGCTTAAGCTCCCTCTCATAAATGAGAGTATATAACCTAGGCTAACATTCCGGGGCAGTTAAGTTGGCACCCCTGACGGTGGTGATGTTTAAAGAGGCGATAGGGAAGGGGGTGCTGCCACAACCCTTGGGGCAGGCATCGATTTCACTGTTGCTAAAAAAAAGATAAGGATCCGACGGAGTGTGGGTCGTATAGGCCCATATCACTTCTGAATGTGGACGCAAAAGTATTGGCGAAGGTACTGGCGGATAGGCTGGAGGAGTGCCTCCCGAAGGCGATAGGCGAGGATCAGACGGGGTTTCTGAAAGGGAGGCAGCTGTTTTCGAACATTAGGAGGGTTTTGAACGTCGTTATGGCACCGGCGGAAGGGAAGGAAACAGAGGCGGTTGTGGCATTGGATGCCAAGAAGGCGTTTGACCGGGTAGAATGGGGGTACCTGATGGCAATTCTGGAGCGGTTTAGGATTGGACCAAGATTTGTGAATTGGGTAAAGCAATTATATAAGGAGCCGAAGGAGAGTGTCCGCACAAACAATATCAGCTCGAGATACTTTTCTCTCCACCGTGGGACGGGCAGGGATGTCCTATGTCCCCCCTGCTGTTTGCAGTTGCGATTGAGCCGTTGGCCATCGCATTAAGAAGTTCGGGAGCATGGGAAGGAATAGTGCGAGGCGGGGATAGAGCATAGGGTGTCCTTATATGCCGACGACTTGCTGCTGTATGTGTCGGAACAGAGTGTGTCGAGAGGAGGAATATTGGAGCTACTGCGAGTATTTGGGTCTTTCTCGGTGTACAAGCTGAACCTGGACAAGAGTGAGTATTTTGTGGTGCCTTGGCCAGGGGTGGGTGCGCTGCCATTCCGTAAGGTAGGGGCTCACTTTAGGTATCTGGTGGTGCAGGTTGCCCGGGAGTGGGGGATATTCACAGGTACAGCATCACTAGTTTGGTGGGGAGAGTGAAAGCCGATCTGGTAAGGTGGGATGGTCTCCCTCTGTCACTGGCGGGTCGGGTACAGTCGGTTAAAATGAATGTGTTGCCGCGATTTCTGTTTATTTTTCAATGCCTACCGATTTTCCTCCCAAAGGCTTTTTTCAGGGCGATTGAGGGAAGGATTACCTTGTTCATATGGGGAGGGAAGGTGGCCAGAGTGAGAAAGGTGCTGCTACAGAGGGGAAGGCAGGCAGGGGGTTTGGGTCTCCCGAACCTGTGCGGTGAATGTGGAGACGGTGCGGAGCTGGGTCAGAGGGGTTGATTCCCAGTGGGTCAGAATAGAGGAGAGTTTGGGCAGGGAGTCGGGGCTGACGGCACTAGCAACAGCGCCGCTCCCGATATTCCGGGGAAATACTCAGGGAGTCTGGTAATAATAGCTTCATTGAAAATCTGGAGGCAGGTTCGCCAGTACTTCGGGTTGGGGGCAGGTTCAAGGGAAATGCCGATTCGGGGGAACCACAGATTTGAGCCAGGGAAGTGGGATGGAAGTTTTCGGAAATGGGAAGAGAAGGGGATTAAAACGCTAAAAAATTTGTTTCTTGGGGGCGGTTTGCAGGATTGAGGGAGCTGGAAGCGAAGTATGGGCTGGAGCAGGGAGAAATGTTTAGATACATGCAGGTTCGAGATTTTGCCAGGAAGGAGATACAGAGCTTCCCGGAGGAACCGGCCGCCACATTGCTGGAGGAGGTGCTGACGACAAGGGGACTGGAGAAGGGTGCAGTGTCAGCGGTGTACGGAGCTATTTTGGAAGAGGATAAAGCACCGGTGGAAGGGATCAAAGCAAAGTGGGAGGAAGAGTTGGGTGAGGTTATAGAGGTGGGGGTCTGGTGTGAGGTGCTCCGGAGAGTAAATGCCTCCACCTCATGTGCGAGGTTGGGGCTGATGCAGCTGAAGGTGGTATACAGAGCGCACCTCACGAGGGCGAGGATGAGCCGATTCTTTGAAGGAGTAGATGTGTGTGAGCGTGGCGCGGGGGGGGGGGGGGGCTAATCACATTCATATGTTTTGGTCCTGTCCAAAGCTAGAGGAGTACTGGAAGGAGGTTTTTAAGGTAATTTCCAAGGTGGTGCACGTGAAACTGGACCCGGGTCCCCGGGAGGCCAGATTCCAGCCAGGGTTGGAAACTGGTGCGGAGGCAGATATCGTAGCCTTCGCCTCGTCGATCGCCCAAAGGCGGATCCTGATGGGATGGAGAGCAGCCTCACCACCCTGTGCCATGGCGTGGTGGGGGGGACCTGTTGGAATACCTGACCCTTGAGAAGGCTATGTTTGAACGAGGGGAAGCTCAGAGGGGTTCTACAATTCATGGGCATTATTCATTATGCACTTTCAAGAACTGGATAACATCGAACATTAGTTGGGGGGTGGTTTGGGGGAGGGGGCTGTGTATATTAAGGAAAGGATGACTGGGTAACCCCTGATTGCTTTTTCGTCCTTTGTTTGTGTAAACATGCGGGCTGATGTTTGGGGGTTGGTGAGAGGATGGGATCGTTGTTATGGTGATTGGCATATCTGTTGCTTATTGTTGTTTATTGTTGGTGGGTGTAAATTCAGGAGGAAATGTGAAAAAGGAGGAAAATAAAAATATTTTTTTTTAAACATTCCGGGTCAGTTTTGAGGAAGTACTGAGGAAGCATTGTTGGAAGTATTGTCCTGTGGATGAAACATTAAGTTTGCCTGTTTTGTTTTGTTAGTTGGAAGGCCCCATACCACTGTTTTCCTCCAAACATCCTGGCCAACGTTTCTCCCCCCACCCCCCCCCCCCCCCAATCAGTTTCAATTAAACAGTCACTGTTGCTTATGACAGGTTACCGTGAAGTAAATGGCTTCTAATTTACTGACATAAGTTCTGCATTTCAAAGTATTTCTTTTTGTATGTGCAAAACTTCTGCAATCATTCTGTGATGAAGCACTATATAATACAGGTTCTTTATTGATGTGCATTTAGAGTTGCTGTCTATTTCTATATGATTTCAGAAAAAGTGTAATTTTAAAAATAAACTCTTCTGCGTATACCTGCGTGGATTGGTGAAAAAATCTTTTGTGGAAGAGGGAATTTTGTACCTGTCACGATTGTGGGAGATCGGAATTTTTTGCTGAGATTTTGTACACTGCAGTAGTAATGTATAAGGGTGGATAAATTCAGGGTAGATTCCCTGTACATTATCCAACATGTGTTTTAATCCAAATGTATGAAGAGTATTCCACCCAGGAGCACTGAGACATTTATATTTTCCGTACTATCATCAGCTACACTTGCAGTTTTCTGGTGTGAGCTAGTGGACTTAATATTGAATTATGGGTATTGGTTTTGCATTCATGTAGCTCCAAGAGATTTAATTGATGTTTCTAAGCCTATTTTACTGTGAACTCCAGACGGGTTGCGAAATATATATTCACCGACAAAGGAGTAAGTTCATGTACGCTTTAGGATTTAAAGATTTGAAGCATAATCCTGATCCTATTGGCTTGAAACAATGTTCAGAAAAATACTGGATGCTGTTACAAAAGAAGTAATTTAAAAAATAAAAGCAATAAATATAAGTCAGCATGTTTATGAAAGTAGGTTATGGTCAGGATACTATTTATATTTAGTTGAGTCATTAGATAAGCGTTGATAGGTCAAATCTGGGATACCAACAAGTAAAGTGGATCCACAAAATTTCCAATTGAATTAATAGGTTACATATTTGGCAACAGGCAGTTATGCATTAGAACAATAATTATTCTGTGACCATTCAAGTCCACAGAATCTCTTGATCAAAACTTTTCCAAGTACATTTCTAAGTCATCAGCTATTTGTATGTAAATAACAGGAGAGGCAGCACATTGGTATTCAACTAAAGTCCGTTATTTGACAAAAGTAAAATACTGCTGTTGTGGGAAATCTAAACAAGCATGTGCTCCAGCCTCCCCGGACAGGCGCCGGAATGTGGCGACTAGGGGCTTTTCACAGTAACTTCATTAAAGCCTACTCGTGACAATAAGCGATTTTCATTTTTTCAATTTTGTGCATTCATTCGTCGCAGGCACAAATAGTGACATGGACGCAAAATCTCATGAGACTGAATGCGTGATTCTCACTGCAGCGATGTCGTTTTCAGGATGGGAACCTCATTTCAATAAATTTTTATATAATTAGCGAGCTTGCACACCATATTATCGTGTCCCGTCCCCCCCCCCCCCCCCCCCCCCCCCCCCCCGACATGCACACAATTTGGAATTCCCCTCTCCTCGACACAACATCATGTCAGTGAGGTTTGCAACTGTCTTTTAAAAACAAACCAGGTGAAGGGAACCCACCAGGAGCATACGAGTAGCCCCCGAGTGGGTGGGAGAGGGACAGTGCACTGGCACCCTGGCGTTTCCCCTGACATAAGGCAGTGCCACCGGGCTACCTCGTCCATGGGAGTGGGGGGTTTAAAGGCCGCACTATCTCCATGGAGCTGATGCACAGGGATCTGGGTGTCCTCATGCATGAGTCACAGAAACTAGCATGCAGGTAATAAGAAAAGCAAATAGAATGTTGGCATTTATAGCAAAAGGAATTGAGTATAAAAGTAAGGAAGTGTTGTTGCGATCGAACAAGGCATTGGTGAGACCACATCTGGAGTATTGTACATAGTTTTGGTCCCCTTATTTGAGGAAAGAGATAGTGACATTGGAGGCAATTCAGAGGAGATTCACTCGATTGATTCCAGAGATGAGGGTTGTCATGAGGAGAGATTGAACTATCGCCCTATACTTTTAGAGTTTAGAAGAATGAGGGGAGATCAAATTGAGGTTACAAGATGCTAAAAGGTATGGATAAAGTAGACATTGAGCAGATGTTTCCTCTTGTGGGGCATTATAAAATGAGACGTCATAATCTTAGAATAAGAGGCAGCAAATTTAAAACCGATTTGAGGAGAAACTAGATTTGAGGAGAAACTATTTTCCCAAAGGGTTGTGCATCTGTAGAATTTGCTATCCCAGAGTGCGGTGGATGCTGGCACAGTGATTAAATTGATGAGTTGCACCAATTTTTAATTGAAGGGTTATGGGGAACGGGTAGGACAGTGGAGTTGAGGCCATGATGAGATCAATCATGATCATATTGAAGGTGTTTAGGCTCTACTCCTGCTCCTAGCTCATTTGTTCCAGGGAGGTGATGCTCTGGCTGATTTCGCCATCCAGCTCTTGGTCTGTGGCATTGTAGGTAACAGATGAGGAAAATATCAGCCAAGATCGAATGGCGGAGCAGACTTGATTTGCCAAATGGCCTAATTCTGCTCCTATATCTTATGAACTTATGTCCAATTAGGTGGATTGACCATACTAAATTGCTCCTTAGTGTTCCAAGATGTGACGGTTTGGTGGGGTAACGGAGATATGGCAGGGTCTTGGTAGGGTCGATGCAGACTTGATGGGCTGAATGGCACTGTAGGAATTCTGTGGTTCGATGTCAGTACGTTTTGCACAGTCCGCCTCAGGGACAGAATGGAGCAGTATTATTCTATAAATACTGCACATGCATTTTGAAACTGGAAAAAGTTTATTTGCGGAAAAAGTAACACCTTTAATGAAATAGATTGCAATCTGGGACTTTTCTCCAAATAGCCTATTTAATCCACTTCTGTCCCACTGGGGGTTAAAATGTGACATTGAGATTTTAAATAACTGTATATATATTCATATAGTCATGTTTAGGTATTTTCATTGCCTAGTGATTTGGAACTATTTTGTGAACTTTATGGAGCCATTAACGATGCCTTAAGGATGGATAAAAGGAGGCCGTCACCTAAAGCAGCTTTAATGATCTGAGTAGTGCCATCTTTGGTCCTGGCTGCAGTCTAGTCTCGCTTACAATGATGTCAGAGTAATGCACTCAAACTGCGCATGCACAGCATTGGCAGCAGGCACAGCCAAACAAAAGTGCTGGAAATACTCAACAGGTCAGGCAACATATGTGGAGGGAAAAGAATTAACATTTCTGGTCTGGGTGCTTTCATCATAGCTGAGGAAAATTAGAAATGTATTAGGTTTTGAGTAAATAATAGGGGGAGGAGGGGAAAGAACATAAGGGAAGGTGATAGGGTGGAGGACAGGAGAGATAAAATGGCAAACGGTTTCATGGTTCAAAGTCAAAGGTGCAGGAATTAAGAGATCCATCCAGATGAGGTATAAACAGCTGGATAGCAGCTGTCCCAATCAAAAGTAAAAGGATTTAAGAAAGAAAACCTGAACCAGCAAAAACACTGACAAAAAACGATGGGGACAATGTGCAATTGTTGAATTCCGTATTGAATCCAGAAAAGTAGTAGAAAGGTGTGCTCATGCTTGTATTGAATTTCGCGGTTAGACTGTAACAGGGCAAAGACAGAGGTCAGAGCAAAGTTGAGAATTAAAATGACAGGAGACTCGAAGCTAAATATGGTTGTGGACTGATTAAAGGTGTTCTTCAGAGCATTGCCTCGTTTGCAATTAGTCTCCACAATAGAGAGACCACATCATGAGCAGTGAATACAGCAAGATTTTTCAAAGTGCGGGTCGCGACCCCGCAGGTCGATCATGGGCAAGTATCAGAAGGGTCGCTGAGTGGTAGGTCGCACCATTTCCACGGTGATCCCTATCACTGGAGAAATGCCCAACGGACGCTTTTACATTGAGAAAAGTGTCCGCAGCCGCCTTTTAAATGGAAAGAAATTAGACAGATTGCAGCCTTCCGGCCAGAAGTGGCAGCAGTGAACAGGTCATACGCATGTACACTTGATGTTAGGTACCCTGCATGTACATGCTTTTGGTGCCAAATCACAGATCAGAACTTCTTGCATTTCCTAGCTGCTGGCAAGAGGACTGTGAAGATGGGTAATTTCCTTAAAAGCATGAGACGGTCAGAGACTCAAATAGGCAGTGTACCCAAGGACAGAATATCACCACTGAATCTGCTGGAGAGAGCTGAACAGGAGGGTCCAGGGCAGAACAGAGCAGTGCTAGTGATAGCTCTAGGGCCTGTGGTTAACTGCCAACAAAGCTGTATAAAGATAATTTTTTATGGAATAGTTTTGTCAATTGTGCCAATGCAAATAAGGATGTAAATCCCATGTGTTTTATATGCAGGGAAGTACTTGCAAATGAGGGGAGTTTCAGATTCTGAAAGAGAAGTGGTGGATGAAAAAATCCTTTTGAGGTTGAGACCCTAGAGTCAGTTGTTAACTTACAGCTGACTGCAAATTAAAAGACTACGCTGCTGCACTTGACCTGTGATACCACATTAAAAACATGCCAAAAGTCCATGAGGCTGTCAGCATTCTGGAGTAGCATCTCCCAGGATTATCCAGTGTTGAGTAAAACAAGCATTTAGATACTATTGCCCCTCACGACGACCTACATGTGCGAGGTTGGATTTTCTGTTTTCATAAAGATGAAGATGACACAAAGGAACTGGCTGGTCTGCACCTGATATGCACATTATCCTCTCCAATAAACCTTATTCAAATGAGTGCGTGAGAACCAAGCAGGCTCCCTATTCACATTAAAGGTAAGTGAACATCGCATGGGTCGTGAAGGTTGACAAAAGTGGGTCCTGGGTGGAAAAAGGTTTGAAAGACACTGGAATACAGTACACCAAATTGAAAGAGGTGCCTCTTTTAAGCACCTGATTTTCCCAATCTTGTTTCGGGTGGGGATTTTGTTTTGCTGGTTCCATTTTTTTTCTTGTATAATATATATATATATATACACACACACGTACATACAATGCTTAGTTTTTCTCTTGGTTCTTTCTTAACACCTTTACTTTGCATTTGCATGGCTGATGTCTGTTGTTGACATCTTATCTAGCCACTCTTTTGTTTCTCTATTTTTCCCTTTACCCCTTTTGGCTTTGAACCATGAAATGTTTTGCCACCTAACTCTTGCCCTCCACCCTATCACAGGCATTCCCTTTTATTTTCCTTCTCCATCCTTCCCTTTCCATTACTCAAAACATTTCTTGCATTGATGAAGTCACAGACCTGAAATGTTAACTGTTTCTCTCTCCACAGATGCTGCCTGATGTTTTCCTATTTTATGTTCCATCTGCCAAGTTTTTGACCACTCACCTAACCTGCCTATATCCCACTTTAGATTCTTTGGGTGGAATCTTACCATACTTTTTCCAAGTGTCTGGTCTGGTGAGAGAACCGGGGAGAGTTCCACCAGCGCCGCCAGTGTTTGGGAAAACTCACCACATATTCAGCCTCTTGAAAGAAAATTTCTCCATGACTCACGCTGCACTCACGGCAGCTTGCCTCTGATTTGCTCACGCCGGGAAAACGTAATCTCTGTAATCAGTGGAGTGCTCCTTTGTAATCGCCTCCCCAGCACTTGTTCCAAGTAGATGATCCACAGCAGTTGGATGCAGGGATGTACCAGGGATTTGGCACTCGGAGGGATGCTGGAGCCCAAGACTCTGCTGAGCCACAAGCTGATGACTTGCCCCTGGGTACGGTCGTCCCAGATCTGATGGAGCTACAAAGGTCGAGCCGCATGTATCAGGAAGAGATGACAACATCCCGCCTCAGACTGCAAGGCAGATTGAAGCAGTCCCATTGCCTTCTGTCCGAGGAGATGGTGCCATCAATCCGATGCAATACTGAGTGTGGTATCTGCAGTGGAGATTCTGGCGGGGGCTGGCCGCTCCATGGTTTGGCTCATGACTTCCATGGTTGAGGGCATGAACTCATGGTAGGGCAGGGCATCAACTGCATCATGCAGACACTCTTGTTAATCCATAAGTGGCAGCGACAAGGACGGCGGGCTTCTGAATCTGGAGCCCAGGGACGCCCGGCACCCGAAGGGAAGAGGATCGGCAGGTGCACATCCCAGGGCCTTCCACCTAGTAGACCCTGGGTGTGTCCAGCCCATTTGACACCCCCTCCAGCCTCACGCACTGAGGAGGACAGCATTGCAACACCCGTTCAGCCCAAAAGTAGGCCCAGACCCTCCAGTTCCAGGCCTCCGCCTACCAGGGTAATCTCAGGCACCAGGCCGCTTCAATCTCAGCTGTGGATCCTGGTGATACACCTAGATGTGGCAGAGGGAGAGGAAGACTAAGAAATGAAGAGCACCCAGTGGGCACAGGTGAACCTTGGCACTAGTAGAGATAAGTCACCATTATGTCACTAATTAGCATTTAAAATCACTAATCACCCATAAAGAGTCTCCACGTTATCATGTCATGTCTTGGCTTTGTGCTCCACAAACCCCCACGTAAACTCAGTGTTTCCTCCCTTTTTGGATCATAGCTTGCTGTGTTCTATTTTTTCAAAAATATTCTCCAGCTTCCTGTTCTTTTGCCAATTACTTTCAATCTGTGTCCTCTATATACCAGCTCTTACGTCACTGGAAATACCTTAAAAGTGTAATTAAATGCTTTGAATGACAGGACTCTCTTTTCTCCCCCCTCCCCCACCAACCCTCAGGCCTCTCGTTTCTGCCAATATTCTCTATTTATGCGGTGCCTTCAGCTGAAAACGTAAAAGATTCTGTCCACATCATCAGGAGGTGGCAAAACACACCAGGACCCCTGACCTCTGAGGAGGCAGGAGCAGCTGAGATGCCTCTACGGGCCCCTAAATCACCCGTTCAGTGGCATGTCATGTTCAGCTCTGTTAGGCAGGAGTTCGAAATTTCACGGAGGTTAAGATGATCATTGCTCTTGCCTTATTGCAAGTCATCATCATTCTCTTCTAGCGACTGGTCAGTCACTTTAGCGCCCTGCACATGAAGGGAGCAACCATGTCGATGACCACCTCCGCGCTCCACAGTAGTGAGAAGAAATGAGACCCCTTGGTGGGAGAGGTCTTCACACCCCGAACCTGGTCATCACCAATCCGAGTATCAATGAGAGCACCTTGTGTGGCCCTGGCTATCGCCAAGGTCCTTCCTCCTCCTCCTGCAAGATGGTTGTTGCTATCCTCCTCATTCGAGGAGATATGGCATCTCCATCTCCTCCTGGTCCAGTTGCTCGCCCTGCTGCAGTACCACATTGTGCACCATGATGTGGGATACCCTCTGTGGGGTTGTATTGAATGGCTGTCCAGCCACCGGAACTGCATCGTGAGCAGTCCAGTTGCTGCTCGACCACATGTTGACACACGAGTCTCATTGTAGCGAGGCTCAACAGGTGTTGGCTCCGCACTGACATCATCAGCCACCTCCTGAGTGGGTATGCTTTGTCCCCAAGGAGCCATCCTTCCAGCCGCTGGCCTCCCTCAAAAATGGCTGGGATCTGTGAGCTCTTCAAGAAGTAACTATCATGGATGCTGCCGGTCAATGGGCACACACCTGCATGATGTGCATCATGTGGTCACAGATGATGTGGACATTGAGGAAGAGGTATGCCTTGCAGTTCACAAAGAGGGCCCAAGGGGAACGTAGAGCCACGTGGTTGCAGTCGCTGAGGCCCTGCAACTAGGGTATGCTTTCTGTATGGGCGAAGCCCACGGCACTGACTCCCTGGGTCACCTGGTGCCCATCCATGTTGATGTCCATGTGGGACCTCGCAAATAGTGCATCTGTGACCTCCCTGATGCACTTGTGTGCTACCGCCTGGGAAGTGCAGCGCAGGTCACCTGTGTAGGCCTGAAATGAGCCGCTGGTGTAGAGGTTCAGAGCAGCTGTACTTTGAGGGCACAGGCAATGGGTGACCTACCAGTCTGTGATGCCAGCTCTTGCATCACCTGGCACAGGTGGTCAACCATACCCCAGGACAGACTCTGTCATCTCTGGCACTGGCGCTCTGGCATCTGGAGGTAGGAAGTTCTTAGTTGCAATACCTGTAGCCGGTAGTGTCTCCTCAGAGGGTCCACCATCTGTAGCCCTGCCTCCCATCTCCTCTGCAGGGCGCTAGTCCTGGCCTGTGCAGTGGCATGTCGATGTTGCTGCTGCTGCTCGAAAGTAATCAAAAGAATTGCCAGCTCAACTGGCTCTGTGATTCTCCAGAATCCTAAACTAAATGTAAGAGAGCATCAAAGTGACAAAAGAGCTTCAATGAGGAGTCCTGACAATGCCCTGCCCCACAGTCCTCGGGATCTGGGACATCCACCCATACACATCCCCCTATGTGTACACCTTTCAAATAAGCCTCACTCCCTCCTCTGTCACACAATAGCCTCTTACCCACAGTTGCCCCTCTCAACTCCACCTGAATGAAGTGCCTCAACCGCTGAGATCCTCAGTGTTCCACGTTCCCCCCCCATTGATGAGGGGTAATGCCAGTTCAGTACCTGCAATGTACCTGTGTTTCGTTATATGAAAATTTTCATTATAAACGGAATGCTATAAAACAATTAACCCAAATTACAGAACATGACAAACAATCAAAAGCACAAATAACTTAATTCCCCCAGAACTAATCTAAACCCCTCAACAACTGATTGGAACTAATCTAAACCCCTTAACAACTGACGGTGACCAGCTCTTTACAAAAGGAAACGAATGGCTGTCATCTTAGGTAGAATCCTCCTACTGACCCCTAATGATCAACTTGACCTTCTCGAAATGTTATAACAACATGAGGGCACCCAATCAAGCAGGAGATAGGAGACCTCCACCCAAGCAGAACTTGTCTCCAGGCTATTAACGAGGCAAAGGGGAGGACGTCAGCCTTCACGCACATCCACTGCATCGGTGGGTCTGATACCCCGAAAATGGCCACCAGCGGACATAGCTCCAGATCGACTTTAAGTATAGAACATAGAACAGTACAGCACAGAACAGGCCCTTCGGCCCTCGATGTTGTGCCGAGCAATGATCGCCCTACTTAAACCCACGTAACCTGTATACCCGTAACCCAACAATCCCCCCATTAACCTTACACTACGGGCAATTTAGCATGGCCAATCCACCTAACCTGCACATCTTTGGACTGTGGGAGGAAACCGGAGCACCCGGAGAAAACCCACGCACACACGGGGAGGACGTGCAGACTCCACACAGACAGTGACCCAGCCGGGAATCGAACCTGGGACCCTGGAGCTGTGAAGCATTGATGCTAACCACCATGCTACCGTATAGCTAAGAGGCCCAAATGCTTACTTACTGGGACAAGACCAGAACACATGGAGTGTGGTTAGCCGGCTCCCAAGAATAATGCTTACACCTGTCCTCCACCCAAGAGAAGAATCTGTTCATCCTCTCACTGGTCAGATGAGCTCTGTGCACCACCTTGAATTGGATCAGACTCCAAACCTCATCATCTAGAATGGGACCCAATTAACCCTCCCATTCCACCTACCTCACTCAATGGAGCCGACTCCGCTGATAGGATCTGGATGTATATGCACAAAATAATCCCCCACCAGTCCCGGCCAAAGACTAAATCCTCTTCAACAGGGAGGAGGCCAGTGTCGAGGGAAAAGAGAGGAAAACCTTGAGCGAAAAATTATGAATCTGAAAGTATCTGAACACATTGGACTAGGGAGTTGAAATTTCCCCGACAGCTCCTTAAAGCTGGCAAACCTTTCCTCATGAACAGGTCTCCAACCCTCTCCAAATCCTTCACCTCCTATGACTAAAGGTCGAGTCCAGACCCACAGCCAAAAATGGTGATTATTGCAGATAGGGGCCAGCAAAGACATGGGAATAAGTTTAAAATGCTGTCTGAACTGCTTCCAGATTCTCAGGGTGGACACCACTGCCGCATTCGAGGAAAACCTGCCGGAGTGAACACGGTTACTAATGGCCTGAGGCTCGGACCCTGACAGAACTTTCCTTCATTTCCCCCATATGGAACCCGGATTACTGAGCCATCCCAGTCCCTTCTGAATATTGGCTGCCCAATAGTAAAATAATAAATTGGGTAAAGCGAAGCCTCCTGATTGCCCATCTCACTGGAGGAACCCCCTACGGATCCTTGGATCATACACACCCAAATAAATGAGGACACTAATTTATTAACTTTCACAAAGAAGGGCTTGGAGAGAAAAGTAGGGAGTTATTGAAAAAGAAAAAAATCTCTGGGAGCACATTCATCTTAATAGAATCATAGAATCACTACAGTGCAGAAGGCGGCCATTCGGCCCATAGGATGCACCCACCCTCTGAAAGACCACCTCGCCTAGAATAAATCCCCACCCTATCCCAGTAACCCCACCTAACCTTTTGAACATTAAGGGCAATTTAGCATGGCCAATCCACTTAACCTGCACATCTTTGAACTGTGGGAGGAAACTGGAGCACCCAGAGGGAACCCACACAGACACTGAGAGAAAGTGCAAACTCCACACAGAAAGTGACCCAAGACTGGAATTGAACCCAGGTCCCTGGCTAACCACCATGCTGCTCCAGAATCCTCCAGAACCTTTGCTTTTTGAAACCCAGAAACAAATAATCTTTCCATAACCATTCTCTCAGCTACTTCGCTGATGGCCAACTATTGAGGAAGACCATTATGATTCTGTAGCTTGAGGAATTGCATTATAGCTTTGCAAGACAATGGTTGTGGCAAAGCCCAGAACTGAGAGCCACAGAACTATCAAGTCTTCAGCTGATGCAGAGAATCAAACCGGTCATCAATTCACTGAAACAATGAACACACCAGGTATGTAACAATAAGGCTGGTTAAGTTGAGGGATTTGTATCTGGAAGAAGGGTTTGCCAGTATAAATGAACTGAAGGAGAGGGTTGAGCCCCCGAGAGGAAGTGTTTTTAGGTACCTGCAGGTAAGGGACTTGGCGCAGAAGGTTTGGAAAGAGTGCCCCAGGTTGCCGAGGTACACCCTGCTGGAGTGACTGCTGCTTCCGGTTGTGGTAGGTGAGGGCAGGATCGGAGGCATAAACGGGTGGCTGGGAGAACAGGGAGGTGAGCGGGTGGTGAAGAGTAAGGAGAAGTGGGAAGGGGCGCTGGGAAGGGAGATAAACTGGGAAATATGGAATGTGGCGCTACGAAGGGTTAATGTGACCTCGTGTGCAAGGATGAGCCTGATACAGTTCAAGATCGTACACAGGATACATATGACGCAGGCAAGGATGAGTGGGTTCTTTCAGGGGGTGGTAGACGAGTGTGAGAAGTGTGGGCAGGGACCTGCGAATGTTCTGGGGCTGCATAAAGTTGGAGAGAGTCTGGGCGGGAGTGTTCGCAGCCCTAGCAAGGACAGTGGGGAGGAGGTTGAGCCAGACCCTTTGGTGGCGATATTTTGGATATCAGAGAAGCCAGAGCTGATGAGGGGAGGAAGGCCAATGTTGTGGCCTTCACCTCTCTGATTTCCTAGCGACTAATTTTATTGGAGTAGCGGTCAGCAACGCCATTGGTGATAGCTGCCTGGCTGGGTGACATATATGACTTTGGTTGGAAAAGATCAAAATCAAGTTAAAGGGTTTAGCAGAGGGTTTCAAAGCAAGGTGGGGGATGTTCATGACCATGTTTGAGGAGTTGTTCATCGAGGGAGGGGGAGGGCGGAAAAGGGGAAAAATTTGCACAAACTGAATAGTTGTGTGTTGGGAAATTTGTTTCCCGAATTATTTGTGTTGTAACTTTTCATATCTGTTTGGAATAAAATACATTTTTAAAAAAAGGTATATAACAATGATGGTCTGAAGAAAAAGGAGCATTTAACTTGCGAAAATAAAAAATCCCCAACTGGACAACCTTCCAGAAAAAAAACAATCACTAAATGTTCAGTGTGAACTTTTGTGGCTTTCTGTTGACCTTTAAAATTTTCCCAATCCTCTAGTTTTCCCACTAATCTTTGCACTTTGTATACATTTTCTTTCAATTTGATACCCTCCTTTATTTCCTTAACACCACCAAGATGACCTTGCATGGAGTTTTGGAAGTGCCAGCATGGATCGGGCTTGCAAGTCTGAAGCAAATTCATGAGCAATCGACCTGTGTTCTCTAAATTGATAACCCAGCTTTTTCAAGAACATAATATCCTACATACAGCAAAAATCAAGAATTCAACATTTTTCAAAAGTCTGAACCCTGCCCACCAAGGATGGGGGAGGTTATAATAATAATAATCTTTTATTGTCACAAGTATGAAGTTACTGTGAAAAGCCCCTAGTCGCCACATTCCGGCATCTGTTCGGGTAAGCCGGTACGGGAATTGAACCCGCGCTGCTGGCCTTGTTCTGCATTACAAACCAGCTGTCTAGCCCACTGAGCTAAACCGTCCCTCTACCAGCCCTATCCCACTGCTGTAAGTACAGATGGAGGGTGAGAAGGTAAATCCATTACCAGTGTCTTGTGCATAAACAAAGGAGACTACAATGGGATGAGTTAGACTGGGAGCAAAGACTTTATGGTGGGACAATTGAGGAACAGTGGAAGACTTTCAAAGCGATTTTGCAGAGTGCTCAGAAAAAGTATATACCAGTGAAAAGGAAGTACTGTAGGAAAAGGGATAATCAGCCATGGATACCGAAGGAAATAAAGGCAGGTATCAAATTGAAAGAAAATACATTCAAAGTGCAAAGATTAGTGGGAAAATTAGAGGATTGGGAAATCTTTAAAGGTCAACAGAAAGCCACAAAAAAAGTGATAAAGAAATGTAAGATAGATTATGAGAATAAACTAACTCAGAATATAAAAACAAATAGCAAAAGGTTCTACAAATATATAAAATGACAGAGTGGCTAAGGTAAATATTGGTCAAAGGATGAGATGGGGATTTGATAATAGAAATAAGGAAATGGCCGAGACATTGAACAGGTATTTTGTATTGGATTTGATTTGTTTATTTTCACGTGTACTGAGGTACAGTGAAAAGTATTTTTCTGCGAGCAGCTCAATAGATCATTAAGTACATGGAAGAAAAGGGAATAAAAGAAAATACATAATAGCGCAACACAAGATATACAGGGTAACTACATAAGCACTAGCATCGGATGAAGCATACAGGGTATAGTGTTAATGAGGTCAGCCCATAAGAGGGTCATTTAGGAGTCTGGTGACAGTGGGGAAGAAGCTGTTTTTGAGTCTGTTCGTGCGTGTTCTCAGACTTCTGTATCTCCTGCCCGATGGAAGAAGTTGGAAGAGTGAGTAAGCCGGGTGGGAGGGATCTTTGATTATGCTGCCCGCTTTCCCCAGGCAGCGGGAGGTGTAGAGGGAGTCAATGGATGGGAGGCAGGTTCGTGTGATGGACTGGGCGGTGTTCACGACTCTGATGTTTCTTGCGGTCCTGGGCCGAGCAGTTGCCATACCAGGCTGTGATGCAGCCCGATCGGATGCTTTCTATGGTGCATCTGTAAAGGTTGGTACGGGTTAATGTGGACATGCCGAATTTCCTTAGTTTCCTGAGGAAGTATAGGCGCTGTTGTGCTTTCTTGGTGGTAGCGTCGACGTGGGTGGACCAGGACAGATTTTTGGAGATGTGCAACCCTAGGAATTTGAAACTGCTAACTATCTTCACCTTGGCCCCGTTGATGCTGACAGGGGTGTGTTCAGTACTTTGCTTCCTGAAGTCCAATGACCAGCTCATTAATTTTGCTGGCATTGAGGGAGAGATTGTTGTCGTTACACCACTCCACTAGGTTCTCTATCTCCCTCCAGTATTCTGACTCGTCGTTATTCGAGATCCGGCCCACTATGGTCGGATCGTCAGCAAACTTGTAGATGGAGTTGGAACCAAGTTTTGCCACGCAGTCGTGTGTGTACAGGGAGTAGAATAGGGGGCTAAGTACGCAGCCTTGCGGGGCCCCAGTATTGAGGACTATTGTGGAGGAGGTGTTGTTGTTCATTCTTACTGATTATGGTCTATTGGTCAGAAAATCGAGGATCCAGTTGCAGAGTGGAGAGCCAAGTCCTAGGTTTTGGAGCTTTGATATGAGCTTGGCTGGGATTATGGTGTTGAAGGCGGAGCTGTAGTCAATAGATAGGAGTCTGATGTAGGAGTCCTTGTTTTCGAGATGCTCTAGGGATGAGTGTCGGGCCAGGGAAATGGCGTCTGATGTGGACCGGTTGCGACGGTATGCGAATTGCAGTGGATCAAGGCGTTCTGGGAGTATGGAGATGATGTACTTCATGATCAGCCTCTCGAAGCACTTCATTACGACTGAAGTCAGGGCCACCGGACGGTAGTCATTGAGGCACGTTGCCTGGTTATTCTTTGGTTCCGGTGTGATGGTGGTCTTCTTGAAGCAGGAGAGGACCTTGGAGTGGAGTAGGGACAGGTTAAAGATGTCTGTGAATACCTCTGCCAGCTGGTCCGCGCAGGTTCTGAATGCGCAACCAGGGATCCTATCCAGGCCCATCACCTTCGAGGTTTCACTTTCAGGAAGGCCGATCTGACTTTGGAAGCTGTGATGGTGGGTATGGGTGAATTATGGGCAGCTGGGGCACTCGACAGTGGATTGTTGGTTACCTGGCTCGAACTGAGCATAGAACGCATTGAGTTCATCAGGGAGGGGTGCGCTGCTGCCAGAGATACTGCTTGGCTTCGCTTTGTAGCCCGTTATGTTGTTTAGTCCGTGCCACAACTGCCGAGAGTCTGTCTGTGACTCTAGCTTGGTTTGATATTCTCTCTTGGCATCTCGGATGGCTTTGCGGAGGTCGTACTTGGATTTCTTGTATAGGTCAGGGTCGTCTGCCTGGAACGCCTCAGATCTGTCCATCAGTAGGGAGTCAATCTTGAAATGGATGGAACGGTAGGCGCCCTTGATTTTTGAGTTGCAATGGTCAAGAGCGTTGTCGCCCCTGGTGGGACAGGAGATGTGCTGGTGGAATTTTGGCAGTACACTCTTGAGGTTGGCCTTGTTGAAGTCTCCGGCCACGATGAACAAGGCCTTCTTCACAATGGAAGACAAAAATAACATGCCAATAATTGATGGCAAGGAGACTATGGCAGGTGAGAACCTAGAAGTTATCAGTATTACTAAGGAGGTAGTGTTGGGCAAGCTAATGGGGCTAAAGGTAGACAAGTCTCCTGGCCCTGATGGAATGCATCCCAGGGTACTAAAAGAGATGGCGGAGGAAATGGCAAATGCACTCATGGTAATTTACCAAAATTCGCTAGACACTGGGGTGGTTCCGGCAGATTGGAAAACAGCAAATGTGAGCCACTGTACAAAAAAGGAGGTAGACGAAAGGCAGATAACTATAGGCCGGTAAGCTTAATTGGGAAAATGCTTGAATCTATCATCAAGGAACAAATAGCGAGACGTCTGGATAGAAATTGGGCAGACGCAGCATGGGTCCATGAAAGGCAGGTCATGTTTAACTAATTTACTGGAATTCTTTGAGGACATTACGAGCCCGGTGGACAACTAGGAACCGATGGATGTGGTGTATGTGGATTTAAAGAAGGCATTCGATAAAGTGCCGCACAAAAGGCTACTGTATAAGATAATGGTGCATGGCATTATGGGTAATGTATTAGCATGGATAGAGGATTGGTTAACTAAAAAGCAAAGAGTGGGAATAAATGGGTGTTTTTCTGGTTGCCGATCAGTGGCTAGTGGTGTGCCTCAGGTATCCGTGTTGGGACCGCAATTATTTACAATTTATATAGATGATTTGGAGTTGGGGACCAAATGTAATGTGTCAAAGCTCGCAGATGACACTAAAAATGAGTGGTAGAGCAAAGTGTACAGAGGGCACTGACAGTTTGCAGAGGGATATAGATAGTTTAAGTGAGTGTGCAGGGATCTGGCAGATGGAGTACAATATTGGTAAATGTGTGGTCATGCATTTTGGTTGGAATTGCAGCAAAATGGGCTATTATTTAAATAGTAAAAAAATTGCAACATGCTGCTGTGCAGAGGGTCCTGGGTGTCTTTGTGTATGAATCGCAAAAAGTTGGTTTGCAGGTGCAATAGGTAATTAAGAGGGTAAATGGAATTTGGTTCTTCATTGATAAAGAGATGGAGTTTAAAAACAGGGGAGGTTAGGTTGCAGCTGTACAGGTGAGACCACACCTGGAGTACTGTGTACAGTTTTTGTATCCTTACTTGAGAAAGGATGTACTGGCAGTGGTGGATGTGCAGAGGAGATTCATTAGGTTAATCCCAGAGTTGAGGGGATTATGAGGAGAGACTGAGTAGACTGGGACAGTACTCATTGGAATTTAGAAGAATGGTGGGGGGGGGGGGGTGGAATTTATAGAAACATAAAATTATGAAGGGCATAGATAGGATAGAAGCAGGGAGGTTGTTTCCATTGGTAGGTGAAACTAGAACTCGGGGGTATAACCTCAAAATAAGGGTGTGCTGATTTAGGACTGAGTTAAGGACGAACTTCTGCACCCAAAGACTTGTGAATCTGTGGAATTCCCTGCCCAGTGAAGCAGTTCAGGCTACCTTGTTGAATGTTTTTAAGGCAAAGGTAGATAGATTTTTGACCAGTAAAGGAATTAAGGGTTATGGTGAGTGGGTAGGTAAGTGGAGCTGAGTCCACAAAAAGATCAGCCATGATCTTATTGAATGGTGGCACAGTCTCGAGGGGCTAGATGGCCTACTCGTGCTCCTCATTCTTATGTTCTTATGAAATCAGATTTGAACCCATTAACAGGATTAGTATAATTTAATTATGAAGCAAGGTCCAATTGTGGACCACCTGGATTCCCAGGTAACAAAAGCTAGATTTGAAAGGTAACATCCCCAGATAGGCTCCCCTCCCCGGGGTGTTAACCAGGAAGTATTCACTATTATCCAGATTCAATTTATACCCAGAGAAGAAGCTAAAGCACCCAAGCAGCTTCATTATCTCATTCGCAGTAGATACTGGATCTGTAATATAAAGAAGCAGATCATTTACATGCAAGGACACCCTGTGCTCCACCCCTCCCCAATATATCCCCTCCACTTACTGGAAGGTCTCAGCACGAGGTTCTATTGACAAAACAAAGACAATGGACATCCCTGCCTCGTGCCCCTATTCAGCGGAAAGCAGCCTGAATTCAAAGCATTTGTGTGAACACTAGCAGTGGGAGCCCAATACAATAAATCCTGGATATAAACTCTTGTCCAAGTACAAACCTCCCAAGAATCTCAGGGATATTCCCACTTCCCCCTATCAAACGCCTTTTCAGCATCTAGGGAAACAATCCCCTACGGTTTGGGCACCGAGGTGGGGGAGAGGACAACATTCAATAGACTATGTATATTGGCCAACCATTACCTTGACAAAGTCTGCCTGATCTTCCAAGGTCACCTCTGGGAGATGGGGCTCCAGCTGCAGTGCCAGCACTTTTGCAAGTAATTTAGCATCCGCTAAGTGAAATAGGTCAGTACGACCCACATTCTGTAGGGTACTTGCCTTTCTTAAGGATCAAGAGAATAGAGGTTTGCATAAGTAACAAACCCTGGAATAAGGAGTCATTAAACATATCTAAAATTAGAGGCACCAATTGCTCTGCAAACTTCTGATAAAGGTTTATGGGGAAGCCATCAGGGCCAGGAGGTTTACCCATCTGCATCAGCCCAATGGATTTCTGAATTTCCTCTGGGACCTAATGGGGATTCCAACTCATCACCACTCTCCCCCTCTGCAGCTAACATGGATAATCCATCGAAAAAAATCAGTCACAGCTGAACTCTCTGCCAGGGGCTCTGATCTATAAAAATCCTGACAAAAAGACTCAAAAACGCATTGACCTGAGGCGGGGCAGAGACCAGGCTGCCACCCGAGTCCCACATCTGTACAAAATCCCGGGAAGCCGCCTGCCATCTCAGCTGGTGAGCTGAGAGTCGACTGACCTCCCCGTGTTGATAGAATACAGCCCTCGAAGGTCGCAGCTGGCTCACCGCCTTATTTGTTGATAATTCAAATTGTGTCTGCAGCTTTTTCCTCGTTGCCAACAACTCCGGGGTTGGGGTAAGTGAGTACTTGTGATCCACCTCAAGGGTGGAGTCCCCCCACCCCCACTCCCCACCTGCTCCATGAAACCCAATAAAGCTTTTTTAAAAAATAATTTTTATTAAGATCTTTACAAAATATAAACATCACAACAATATTAACAGAACAACCGCGTTAAAACCCAAGAACAACACCCACCCAACTTCAAAAGCAACTGCAAACAACTTCTCCCTTATGCCGTCTCCATTGCTCCCAAACTTTGAGGGTAGCCGCCGCCACCGGGCTCGTGGTATACCTCGTTGGAGGGAGCGGCAATGGCGCCGTTACCAGCGCATCCAGGCTCGTGCCCACACAGGACGCCACCTCCGTCCTCTTCCATGCTGCCCCATCCATTACCCACTTACGCACCATCGCTGCGTTGGCAGCCCAATAGTACCCACAGAGGTTGGGCAACGTAAGCCCCCCCTATCCCTTCCCCGTTCCAGGAACACTCTTCTCACCCTCGGAGTCCCATGCGCCCATACAAATCCCGTAATACTCCTGTTGACCCTCCTAAAAAAAGGCCTTCGGGATAATGATGGGGAGGCACTGGAACAGGAACAAAAACCTCGGGAGCACCGTCATCTTAACGGACTGCACCCTCCCCGCCAGTGACAGCGGTAACATATCCCACCTTTGAACTCCTGCTCCACCAACCTTGTGAGGTTGAGCTTGTGCAGGGCCCCCCAGCTCCCAGCCACCTGGGCTCCTTGGTACCTGAAGCTCTTCCCTGCCTGCTTCAGTGGGAGCCTACCAATCCCCTCCTCCTGATCCCCCAGGTGCACCACGAACAACTCGCTCTTGCCCAGGTTCAGCTTATACCCAGAGAAGCCCCGAATTCACTAAGAATCCTCATCACCTCCGGCATCCCCCCCACCGGGTCCGCCACATACAACAACAGGTCGTCCGCATGAAGCGACACTCGATGCTCCTCCCCACCCGCACCAGGCCCCTCCAGTTCCCTGACTCCCTCAACGCCATGGCCAGGGGCTCAATTGCCAATGCAAAGAGCAAGGGGGACAGGGGACACCCCTGTCTCGTCCCCCGGTACAGCCGAAAGTACTCCGACCTCCTCCTATTCGTGGCTACACTCTCCATCGGGGCCTCGTAGAGCAGCCTCACCCAACGGACAAACCCCTCCCCAAACCCAAACCTCTCCAACACCTCCCACAGATACTCCCACTCAACCCTATCAAAGGCCTTCTCCGCATCTAATGCCACCAGAATCTCCGCCTCCCCTTCCACAGCCGGCATCATAATAACGTTGAGGAGCCTTCGTACGTTTGTATTCAACTGCCTTCCCTTCACAAACCCCGTCTGGTCCTCATGAATGACCCCTGGCACACAATCCTCTATTCTTGTGGCTAGGATCTTTGCCAGCAGCTTGGTGTCTACATTTAGCAGCGAGATCGGCCTATATGACCCACACCGCAGAGGGTCCTTGTCCCGCTTCAGGATCAAGGAAATCAGCGCCCGTGACATAGTTGGGGGCAAAGCCCCCCCCCCCCTCCCTTGCCTCGTTAAAGGTCCGGACCAACAGGAGGCGCAACAGGTCCACATACCTTTTATAGAATTCTGCCGGAAACCCATCCGGCCCCGGCGCCTTCCCGACTGCATGCTCCCTGTCCCTTTGACCAACTCCTCCAGCTCGATCGCCGCCCCCAGTCCTTCCACCTGCCCCTCCTCCACCCTCGGAAATCGCAGCTTGTCCAAGAAGCGCCCCATTCCACCCCCCTCCACCGGGGGTTCAGACCGGTACAGTTCCCCATAGAAGTCCCTGAAGACCCCATTAACATCTACCCCCCTCCGCGCCACCTTCCCAGCTCTATCCGTCACTCCCCCAATCTCCCTGGCCGTGTCCCGCTTTTGGAGCTGGTGTGCCAGCATCCTGCTCGCCTTCTCCCCATATTCATACACCGCCCCCTGTGCTTTCCTCCACTGAGCTTCCGCCTTTCTGGTAGTCAATAGGTCGAACCTGGCCTGAAGGCTACGCCTCTCCCCCAGCAATCCCTCCTCCGGAGCCTCCGCATATCTCCTATCCACCCTCACCATCTCCCCTATCAGCCTCTCCCTCTCCCTCTGCTCCCCCCTCTCCCTATGGGTTCGGATGGAAATCAACTCCCCACTAGTCACCGCCTTCAATGCCTCCCAGACCATCCCCACTCGGACCTCCCCGTTGTCGTTGGCCTCAAGGTACCTCTCAATACACCCCCGGACCCTCTCGGCCACCTCCTCATCTGCCAGCAGCCCCACCTCCAAGCGCCAGAGCGAACGTTGGTCCCTCTCTTCCCCCAGCCCGAGGTCCACCCAGTGCGGGGCATGATCTGAAATGGCAATGGCAGAGTATTCAACATCCTCCACCCTCGAAACCAGCCCCCTGCTCAGGACAAAAAAAATCAATCCTCGAATAGGCCTTATGCACGTGGGAGAAAAACGAGTACTCCCTGGCCTTTGGCCTCGCATACCTCCAGGGATCCATCCACCCCCCCCCCCCCCCCCCCCCCCCCCAAAATCTGGTCCATAAATCCCCTTAACGGCCGCCGGCCTCCTGCCCGTCCGGGACTTGGATCAATCTAATGGGGGATCCAGTACCGTGTTGAAGTACCCCCCCATGATCAGGCCCCCCACCTCCAGGTCCGGAATGCGGTCCAACATACGTCGCATAAACCCCACATCGTACCAATTTGGGGCGTAAACATTCACCAACACCACCCGCTCCCCCTGCAGCTTACCACTCACCATCACATACCTCCCGCCACTGTCAGCCACCACATTTAACGCGTCAAACGTCACCACCTTCCCCACCAGGATCGCCACCCCCCCCCCCCCCCCCCCCCCCCCCCGACTCTTCTCATCCAGCCCTGAGTGAAATACTTGGCCCACCCATCCCTTCCTCAGCCGAACCTGGTCCGCCACTTTCAGATGTGTCTCCTGGAGCATGGCCACATCCGCCTTCAGCCCCTTCAAGTGCGCAAATACCCGGGCCCGTTTGACCGGCCCATTCAGCCCCCTCACATTCCAGGTCATCAGCCGGATCAGAGGGCTCCCTGCCCCCCTCCCCTGCCGATTAGCCATAACCCATCCCCTGCCCACCACTGGCCAGCTTCCCCCGCTCTGTCAGTTCCCCATGGCGGCAACTCCCCCCCCCCCCCCCCCCCCCCAAGCACCCCCTGCATCCTCCAGCTCCTTCCTGACCGTTTCAGCAGCAACCCGGTACCCACCCCCCCCCCCCCCCCCCCCCCCCCAAGCACCCCCTGCTTCCTCCAGCTCCTTCCTGACCATTTCAGCAGCAACCCGGTACCCCCCCACCCCCAGGCTAGGACCCCTCCTAGCCGCGCCCCTGGAACCCAATAAAGCTTTGACCATGCCTGATGGAATCAGAGATTGGGACCAATCCAACCTGGGGTCCAGAACACAGTTTGAATCGCCACCCAAATAAGCTGATGTAAATCCAAATCGGGGATAAAGGCCAGCAACTTATTAATCAAATCCGTATTGTCCCAGTTTGGAGCATAGTCATTAACCAGAACCAGCAAGGTGTCTGCCAAAGATCCACAGACAACCACACATCTACCAATGGGGTTGGCCAAGATGATAGCGGCAGACAATTGAACCCTTTTATTGCTTAATATTGCCAGACCCCAGGCCCTACCATCAGAACCATAATGAAAAGTGTTTCACACCCACCCCTTCTGCAACCTTGTCTGATCTCTGACCTGCAAGCGAGTCACTTGCATTTAAACTCTTAAAGTGGCATGGTGGCACAGTGATTAGCACTGCTGCCTCACAGCATTAGCGACTCGAGTTCAATTCCGGCATCGGGTGACTGTCTGTGTGGAGTTTGCACTTTCTCCCCGTGTCTGTGTGGGTGCTCCGGTTTCATCCTATAGTCCAAAGATGTGCAGGTTAGGTGGATTGAACATAGAACATACAGTGTAGAAGGAGGCCATTCGGCCCTTCGAGTCTGCACCGACCCATGTGCAGACTCTGCACAGACAGTGACCCAGCAGGGAATCGAACCTGGGAGGGACCCTGGCGCTGTGAATGCTATTCACTGTGCTACCTTGCTGCCCGTGCAAAATTTCCCCTTAGTGTCCAAAAGATTTGTAGGTTAGGTTGAGGGGATATTGGATTAGGGGCCGGGGAGTGGGCTTGGGAGGAGTGCTCTTCAGAGGGTTGGTGCAGACTCAATGGGCCGAGTGGTATCCTGCATTGTAGGGATTCTATGAAATACCCTTGACCTTTTTACTGAGCTATTCAACCTCCTGATACTCCACATGACCAAATGAATTAGGGGCCTCCCACCCTTCTCCCCCCCCCCCCCCCTACTCGATCCAGCGCCAGCTATTTCCACTTCCACCAAGAGCAATTATCCAACAGTTACATAGCACGGCAACCAGGCCCACCCAAAATGGCCGACAAACCCACTAATAAGATTATACAAAGAAAAATCTGCAGTTACCGCCAGCAAACTACCCTTACCCCCCTCCACATCTCAGACACTACTACACCCAAATACACATACAGAAAACGGCACGGTGAACATAAACAACTAAAACCTATTTCTATTAAACCTAACCCCAACCTGAATAAAACCACTGAGCTCATTATCTAAAACAGAACTACTATAAGCTGCAGTCAATCCCTTGGCACCACTCCTGTTAACTAACTCTTCGGCTATCAGGGTGGCTCCCACCCAGAGTGAAGAAAAATGCTTACAGATAAACAAAACTCAAAAGTATAAAAAACCCTTTTAAACATAGTACTCCAACAGGGAGCTATGTACTTTCAAAACAGTTAGAATAAAAACACACATAAAATGAAACCCTAGACCCAAGCCCAAATTGTAAAACATTCAACCCCAACAAGACCAGCAAAAATGCAAACTTAAACAAGGAACCCCAACAATTCCACATATCAACATGCCCACCTTCAATATCGAAAAACCTCAATCATCCCACACCCAGCCCATGCTTCTTAACAAAGGAACCCGCCTCCCCCAGCGGATCAAAAATGTATTTTCCCTCAAAAGCCACTCTTAGGTCTGCCAGATACACCACCCCAAACCGGAGGTTCCTGACCTTCCGTGGCAGGACTCTCTTTACGCCACTGGCGAAGGACCTGGAAAATCGAAACATGATCTTGCTGGCGAGCACGTGTTTCCCAAGTCTTGCCGTATTTTCCGCCCACATTTCCATTCTCACTGACGGCTGACACTGGCTCAAAATTCTGCCCTTGTGTTAGCCTCACCACTTGCCTTCCCACCTATTGTTGTGTCATCCACAAACTTGGCATTAGTACATTCACTTCCCTCGTCCAAGTCATTAATATATATTGTTTGTGGCCCCAGCACTGATCCCTGTGACACTCCACTAGTTACAGGTTGCCAGCCTGAAAATGTCCCTCTTGCCCTAAATCACTGTCTTCTATTAGTTGGCCAGACCTCTATCCATGCTAATATAAGTATAATCTTTATTGTCACAAGCAGGCTTGCATTAACACTGCAATGAAGTTACTGTGAAAAGCCGCTAGTCGCACATTCCGGCACCTGTTCGGGTGCACAGAGGGAGAATTCAGAATGTCCAAATTACCGAACAAGCATGTCTTTCGGGACTTGTGGGCAGAAACCCACGCAGGCACAGGGATAACGTGCAGACTCCACACAAAGAGTGGCCAAGCCGGGAATCAAACATGGGACCCTGGAGCTGTGAAACAACAGTGCTAACCACTGCTACTGTGCCAGTATCCAGTACCGAATAAACAGAAATTTCCTCCAATGAAATATTGGCAAGACTGAAGCCAGTGTTTTTGGACCCCACTGCAAACTCTGTTTCCAAGTTACCAACACCATCCCTCTCCCTGGCAACAGGCTGGGTCATTTGCTGAAAACAATGGTTTGGTTGAGGTTGCGCGGTTGTTTGAAGGCAAGTAGTGGGGGTGTGGGGTTGACCTTGGCAAGATGTTCATCTTCATCGATGACGTGTTGGAGGCTGCGAAGAAGATTTTGTCGTTTCTCCGCTCTGGGAAAGTACTGGACGACGAAGGGTACTCTGTCAGTTGTGTCCTGTGTTTGTCTTCTGAGGAGGTCAGTGCGGTTTTTTGAAACTACGACATCTTCTTTGCAGCCTCCAACACGTCATTGATGAAGATGAACATCTCGCCAAGGTCATCCCCACACCCCCACTACTTGCCTTCAAACAACCGCACAACCTCAAACAAACTATTGTTTGCAGCAAACTACCCAGCCTTCAGAACATCGACCATGACACCACACAACCCTGCCATGGCAATCTCTGCAAGACGTGCCAGATCATTGACATAGATACCACCATTACACGTGAGAACACCACCCACCAGGTACGCCGTACATACTTGTGCGACTCGGCCAACGTTGTCTACCTCATACGCTGCAGGAAAGTATGTCCCGAAGCGTGGTACATTGGCGAGACCATGCAGGCGCTGCGACAATGAATTAACGGATATCGCGCGACAATCACCAGGCAAGAATGTTCCCTTCCAGGCGGGGAACACTTCAGCAGTCAAGAGCATTCAGCCTCTGATCTCCGGGTAAGCGTTCTCCAAGGCGGCCTTCAGGACACGCGACAACGCAGAATCACCGAGCAGAAACTTGTAGCCAAGTTCCGCACACATGAGTACGTCCTCAACTGGGACCTGGGATTTACGTCGCATTACATTCATCCCCCACGATCTGGCCTGGGCTTGCGAAATCCTACCAACTGTCCTGGCTTGAGACAATTCACACCTCTTTAACCTGGGGTTACCCCTATCTCTGGATCTGTAAAGACTTAATTACCTGCAAATGCTCGCATTCTAAGCATTGTCTGGCATCTTTGAATTTGTCTATATATATGTGTCTGGAACATACCTCTTCATTCACCTGAGGAAGGAGCAGTGCTCCGAAAGCTAGTGTTTGAAACTTTAACCTGGTGTTGTAAGGCTTCTTATTGTGCCCACCCCAGTCCTACGCCGGCATCTCCACATTATAATTAAAGTGACCTTCTGTTTGGTAATTTTAATGGCACTGGCCCTATAATTTCTGAGTGCAGAGCATCTGTATTTGGGATTGGAGACGCGAATATATGGGGAGTCTTTATATCATTCACTCCCTCCATCAGTCATCAACTTGTATTTATACAGCACCTTTAATGTCATAAAATGCCCCAAGGAGCTTCAGACGTCACCTCTATCTCCATTAATCTGCATTATCTCTCGGCTCAACTACTACTCAACACTACACCCCTGTATGCTTCACCCGATGCCGGTGTTATGTCATTACAGTATGTACCTTAAGTTGCCCTATTATGTATTTTCTTTTATTTCCTTTTTTATTTTCATGTACTTAATGATCTGTTGAGCTGCTCGCAGAAAAATACTTTTCACTGTACCTCGGTACACGTGACAATAAACAAATCCAATCCAATCCAATCCAATGCACTCCTGGTTGGTCTCCCACATTCGACCCTCTAAACTAGAGGGACTCAAAACATCTGCTGCCTTTGCCTTAACTCACAGCAAGTCCCATTCTCCTAATAGCTCTCCGCTACCCTCATCTTATTTTCTAGCAAGTCCTGTTCCCCCATCATCCTTGTGGATCGCTGATCTACATCGGCTCCCTGTCGAGAAACGTATTGGTTTAAAAATTCCCAACCTTGTTTTCAAACCTTTCCCCATCTCAGTAATCTCCTCCAGCCTCACAGCCCTCCTGGTGACCTGCGCTCTTCTAATTCCGCCTTTTTGTGTATCCCCAGTTTAAATTAGTCCACCATCGGTGGCCGCTCCTTTAGTTTTCCAAACCGCAAGTTCCAGAATCCCTTCCCTACACTTCTTTACCTCTCTCCTCATTTTCCTTCTTTCAGACATTCCTTATAACCTACCTTTCTGACCAAACCTTTGGTCATATCACCTCATGCATCTCCGTATGTGGTGTCATACTTTGTTTTATGACACTTTTTGAAACTCCTTTGGGCATTTTATGACATTAAAGGTGCTGTATAAATACAAGTTGATGACTGATGGAGGGAGTGAATGATATAAAGACTCCCCATATATTCGCGTCTCCAATCCCAAATACAGATGCTATGCACTCAGAAATTATAGGGCCAGTGCCATTAAAATTGAATCGTATCTCTATGGGTGTTTGGCATTTAGGTCAGTAACTTCAAAACTGGCTGACATCTACTGACCTAGCCGAGAAAGGGCTTCATAAAATTAGCAAACATCTGACCCTTTCGTACAAAACAAACCACAGAAAACCAGTTTAATGCTCAAGTCATTGAGTCACTTTACTTTTTTTTAACTAATTTTTGTATGTGAAAATATTTCTCTAATGCATTGAAGCTTGCAAGAAGTCTCACAATTATCTTCTCACTTTGAGCCCTCAGCCATATATCAGCATTGAGTATTGCTGAATAAAAGACGTGTTTTTATCAAAGCTTTTCGCCTTGCACTCATCAGGACATTCACAAGAATACATGCATGTAGAATCAACAAATATATATGGGGAGAGAGTGCTGTTTAGTTTGCAAATGGTCTCTGACTATACAGGCGTGGCCATGAAGAATGCACCAGTTGATGGTGACTGACAGTTAACTGCCAAGCATTGTCTGAAATTTAAGCCAGGTAACTTGACTCTGATTGGTCAAGCCATTGCCCTGAGGAATGAACCAGTGAATGGCTGACACTTTGTTCAACTGAAACAGGTGTAATGTGTGTATATGTTCTTTCTGTCTGCAAAGGTCTTGGCCATGAATTAAAACATGGAGCTTCAAGTGCACACAAAAATGCACCACACGGTGAAACTGACTGACAATATTTATTTGGCTGAGAGAGCACACTGAGAATTATTTGGCAAATGTTGTCCAATCGCAGGATCACATATTCCGCGAGACTGTGATTGGAGTTTTGCAAGAACGGGCTGGTTGGGTACAGTCCATACCTTCCCCATTGCCAACAGTGGAAGGGTTTGATACAATCTGCCAGACTTTGGGAAGTATAGCCTACATACCTCGCATCATACTGGCCCTGAAATTCACCTACCGGATTTAAGGGCAATGTATCAAAAGATTTGAGCAACAGATGAAGCTAACGATTTCATGCTGCTACTATGTCATAGCAACATCACCACTCAGGCTGCTGTCCTCAAACAAGCTAGCAAAACATTTTCTTGCAAATTGATATCGCCCTCTCCTGCCTCACATTATTGCCTCCATCCATTTGTTTATGAAACCCTCATGTATGTCTTTGTTTCTTCAGAAAAAGGCAGTCCTGGCTCAACTGACAAGTGTTACAACCTCCGGCCTTAGTAAATTTCAGGATAGGATACAGTCAGCCAATTATTGCTCATGTATCATCCTGTCCTTGACCTCCATTTACTCTTAGTCCTATTACCTGAAATGTAGAACTGTTATCCTCATGTTTGAATTCCTCTATGGTCTTGCCCCTCCCTCTGTCTATAACCTCCTCCCGCACTATAATCACCCAAGCTTTTATTTGCTGCTCTGCATTAATCACCTAGTCCCCAGCTTTGGAATTTCTTTTCTAAACCCATAATTCACCCTCCTTCACACCTGGCTCTTTGACCCCTTTATGGTCACCCCTACTAATATCTCCTTTTGCTTTGTGTTCCATTTCCCCCGTCCTGCCTCTGTGAAATGTCTTTGAATGTTCTTTGACATTAAAAGCCTAGCATTAAATGCAAGCTGTTGTGGACAGCACAGTTTGTAATTTTATTGCTATTCCTGACTTCTGCCACTAGATGGTGGTGGAGAATGCAATTTAATGGCATTCAAAATCATTGACGAATTTTGTTTTTATTTGAATAGTCAAACTTTAAAGAGAGCCAAACTGAAGATATGCCAGAAGAGTTGATAGCAAGCACTCAGAACATGAACTAGTGAAACTGCATTCCAATATTTTGGTTCAATCGAATGGAGACTCATTCACAAGGATAAGTTCTCTCACCGGTCACCCCATTTGGAAGGAATCAGTAGCATCGTTTTCAGAAGGAATATTACAGATATCCCATGGAAAATGTGGTTATCATTGCATTTGAATTTCTGGTGTCAATTCTTCTACCCAAAGCAGAAATGTTTTGTGAAGGATTGCTGGAGTTTTTGGGCAGATATCACATTTTGGACTTGTTCAATCACAAATCATTGCTTTATCCACATTAAATTGTTAGTCCAATCTATTGATTTACTGCCATGGTAGCCACCAATACTCAGTTAACCATGTTCCCTATTTTTGGGCCATATGCGAAACAGGCTGACAGCACCTTCCAAACCCACAACCACTGCCCTCTACAAGGACAAGGGCAGGAGATACCTGGGAACACCACCACTATCCTGACTTCGAAATATATCGTCGTTCCTTCACTGTCAAAATCCTGGAGCTTCCTCCCTAATAGCACAGTGGTTGTACCTACACCACATAGACTGCAGCGGTTCAAGAGGGCTGTTCATCACCACCTTCTCAAGGACAATTAGGTAGGGATGGGTAATATTCTGGCCTAATCAGTGTACCCACATCCCAAGAATGAATCTTAAAAAGGTGTTGGGTGGTATGGGGCCAGTGGGATTGGGGGGAACAGAGGGGTTGGGGGGTGGAGTTGGTCAGGTCAGGTTTTGGGCTGTCGAGCTGCATAGATACCCAGGACTTTTCTGTCTAACTGGGTAGCTATTCCGATAGGTAAGTCAAATGCCTGAAGCCTCTGACTAACTCTGAGTTGGAGACTTTTCCAGGGGAAACAGGCTTTTCAGCACTTTCCATGGAGTCAGTCCGTTGGGACTGCGGAGGGATCCAATGGACTATCTTGTAGATTATGCCCAGTTTTCGACAAGCTGGAGCTTGGAAGATCTGAGGTATTAATTATTCAGTGCTTTGACGGGTAATTATAATAAGTCTTGAAAGTCAGAGACTTACTAAAAATGGGCTAAAAAAATAACCTTTTGATCCATCTAGACTGTCCCATTCATCTGAACTGAAACTAGGCAACATATGACCTAAAATGCTCTCTACCTGACAGCAGTGTGCTATCTACAATATGCACTACAGCAACTCACTAAAGTTCCTTCACAGCACCTTTTAAACTCACGCCCACTACCATCTAGAAGGACAAGGGCAGCAGACTCATGGGAACATCACCACCTGGAGGTTCCCCTCCAAGCCACCCACCATCCTTACTTGGAAATCTATCGCAATTTTGTCACTGTCACTGGATCAGAATCCTGGAACTCTCTCCGTAACAACACTGGGTGTACCTACACCACATGGACGGCAGCGGTTCAAGAAGGAGGGTGGCTCACCATCACCTTCTCGAGGGCAATTGGAGATGGGGACAATTTCAATCCCCTATTAGAGACAATTCTTCAGGACTGCGACCCTAACATGCTTGGAGGTCGCCAGAGGCAGCCTCCCTACAAGCGTCTGGCCATCAAAACCTGACACTCCGTTTTCCAAAGAGCGGTAGGAAAGGCAACCCCCATGCCCAGTGTTCCATTTGGGGGAAGTTCCCCTCCATCTCACTGGACCTTCCCCCTATGAGCCACCCCCATGTTGGGGCACCCTCTCGAGCTCCAACCTGCCTCACCAGTACCACTGGGAGAGATAGCTGGAGCTGCTAAAGCTCGAGCACTGCCACTACTCTGCTCCAACAACATCCACAGGGTGGCTCGAGCTAGGAGGCAGCCAATTAGGAGGCCGTGTTTATGAATATTGTTGAACAAGTCCCTCAGCCAGCAAGTTTGAACTCGGCTCAGTACTCAGTACTTGGTGCTGAAGTCAGAATTCTGAAGCCTAGTGACTCTGAAATGGCAAACCTCCTGCTATCAAACCCAGCCTTATGCATGCATAGCTTAAATCTATGTCTCCTCTTTCACCATATCCTATCCAATTCAGATAACCCGGCCAGAAGGTCATACGTGAAATACTTCAATTGAGTCCACTCGATATTGCACCCTTATTCCATCTCTGCAGATATCCCTGGAAATACACACATTGACCACTAGATGATGCTGCAGCAGTATGAGCACAAAGGCTAGTCTGGTTTCTAATTTCCTACAGTGAGAATGTTTTCTTAATACTGTACTAAATATATTATGATTTCTCACTTTAACAGCAAAACACCCTCTTACCGATCTCTATAACCTCAGTGAGGAAATGCTTTGATAACCTACTGAAGTCCTCTGGCTATGACACGTTTTGTTGCCCTTCAAGGCAACTGATAGTGTTTTATTCAGCTATGGCCTTAACATCATGATGGTTGTGACTTAATGCTGCATGTGGCCCTTGTTGACTGAACGTACCAGGATTTACCACCCCCCAGCCCCCACCCCTCCCACCAATGCCAACAGTGGGCAATAACATTTCCTACCCCACCCTCTTCCTTACTGAGGCACTTTACCGCCTTGGAAATCACTCCTTATCCCCCTATATCTCCATCTATCTACCCCTCCATTTGCCCCCCCCCCATCTCTTTCCAACTCCCACCAGCGTACCTCCCCCCCCCCCCTCCCCCCACCACACCTTGGTCCAATTATCTACCTGTCTTTTAACCCGCCTTGATCTGAATACTACATTTAGTTGTGAGCTTCCTTGTCCAAACAAATTTATTCCATTTCAAACATCAAATTAAAATTATTTTTAAAATCCTTTTGTTCTATTAATTTTAATTGAAACTCTTGAAGAAAAATTGATACTGTGCTGGCAGCATTACTGAGAATTAATCTGCAACGGTAACTGAGTCCATCACTACAAAAAGGAATGACGTTTAGTTCCTTCAAATTGTTAGTCTCAGTTGGCGCTGAATAATCTCTATTAATAATCAATTGGTGATTTAACGACCAAGCTCTCTAACTCCAATTATGTTAACTCAGACTGTACAAATAAAGCGTAAGTGAATTGAGTTAAACCATGTACGAATGGTATTTGTCACCATTCTGTGTGGTCATTTGATCTAATGAAGTGGTCTCCATATTGCTACTCATCATGGGAAGCTCTGTATGGATCATAGAAATGTTATGACAGAAAGAGACTGTCTGGCCCATAATCACTGGGCTGCTATTAGCTCAACATCAAAGTATCTATTTCTAATCCTATTATCCTGCTCTTCCCCTGCACCTTTTAATGTTTTTTGTGTGTTTTTCTCTCATATGTTGATCGCTTGGGCTTCAATAGCCATTTTCTACAACACATTCAGATTCTAAACACTAAGCAGAGGAAGACTTTGAATATCTCCTTTTATGTTTTTAGTAATCCCAAATTGGTGCCCCCTTAGTTACCAAGCAATTTACCCCGTCAAATTTATGAACACTTTAATTTAAGAACACTCTGCACTAATTGACACAGCTTCAGATTTTCTGGGCTCTTTTAACTCTATCTGCCATTGTGGCATCTTAACAGATTTCTTCTGATCACAAACTGACTGGTCGATCCTTTCCTGATTTATCCCGTTTCCCTCCCTTGAACAACTCTGCAAGATTTGCCCTTATGCCAAATACTCCACATCCTGTTTCCAAATTATGGCTAGTGCCTCTATTATGTTATCACAGAACTGGCGTGGCGTGGACACAAGGAATTTGGTGACATAAAATGCCACTAACCATCTTAAAATGACTTCCTTGTAATTCAGATTAATCCATCTGTTGTTCTTCTAAAGTTGTGCCTTCCTTCACCCTCCTTTTTAAGTGAAGTGAAAATGAAATGATGGTTTGGAACAGAGTTATGGCACGTCGGTTTTTAGGATATTTGACATGTCTACCATGCGCGTGCCTTGGACAAAAAGTAAATGTTTGAATGTAGTACCTTAGAAATGATTGACTTGTCGAGACAGACCCAGCGAGAGCAGAGGAGCGGGGGACGTGAGAGCAACCTCAGGGTAAGGAACAGTAGCGGAGAAAGAAAGAGAGACAGACAGATGGCTGGAGGAAAGAAAACCACCCAGGTGAAGGGACAGCGAGACGCAAGCAGCAGCAGCAGCAAGGGTAAGGCGCATGAGCGACGGACGCGCAGGCAGGCGGTCCCACAAGACGAGACGGAGGTACAGGCGAGCCTGAAAGGGAAAACGATGGTGGATCAAACAGCGGAGCGTGAGCAGGACGCAGCGACCAGCATAAAGGAGGCACTCTGATCGGAGCTCCAAGCAATGATGAAGGAGACGCTGCACAAGATGCAGCAGACCATCGAAGGCCTGGAAAGGGAAGTGAAAGCTCAGAATATAAACGATTCTGGAGTTGGAGAGGGCTGCCTCGGACCAGAGCGACAGGGTGATAACCCTTAGAAGCCGAGGTCAAAAGATTAATAACGGCCCGGGGAGCCTAAGAGGGAAAGTGGAGGACCAGGAAAATAGGTCCAGATGGCAGAACATTAAAATAGTGGGTCTGCCAGAGGGGATAGAGGGCAGAGACACAACAGGCTACATCACCCAAGCTAGTGGGAAAGGAGGTATTCCCGAACCCACCGGAAATAGACAGGTCGCACAGGTCGCTTCGACCCACACCCAAAGCCTGAGACCAGCCCAGAGCAATTATTGCGAAGCTGCACCGGTTCCAAGACCGGGAGAGAATCCTAAAGTGGGCCCGGCAAACGAAACAGAGCACGTGGGAAGGGAAGACCATATGGGTGTATCAGGACATTGGGGCGGACCTGGCCAAAAAAAGGGCTGAATTCAACAAAGCGAAATCAGCACTGCACAAAAGCAAGGTAAAATTTGGGATGTTATTCCCGGCCAAACTCGAGTAACATTTGAGGGGAAAGAGCTGTATTTTAACACCCCAGCGGCAGCTGATGAGTTTGTTAGAACGAACAAGCTGAGGGAGGAGCACACGCAACTGCAATGAAAGACTGGGGGCAGAAAAGGAAGGGAAAACCAGAACAAAGAGCGGAGGACAAACAAGGACAATGGACTAGTGAACTGTGCACATGTGTGTTATACCTTGCACAGGACTGTGCTGTCTTGTCTCAGAGCTTGTCTCCGCTCTCAATGCAATGGGGGGGAATGTAGCGAGGGAAATGAGGGTGAGGAAAGAAAACAGGAGGGCGACACAAGGGCCAGTAGGAGAAAGGTTAAACAGGGCCAGAACTGGGCAAATACCAGGAGGAGGGCCACCGTACTAGCGAGGAGGGCCAGCACGGGAGGGCAGGAAGGAGGGCCAAGGCGCCCCTCTCAGGGGAGGGGGAGCGCCTGGCACAAGGAGCGGAAGAGGGTAGAAGGGGGGGATAACACGGAGGGGGACAAAGGGACAGGGGCTGGGGGGGGAGAGGAGTCTGGGGGAGAACGCAGAACAAAAGAGAAGCAAAGAGAAGGGTCAGATAGTGAAGCAGTACAGACATAGGCCTCGGTGGGCAGGGAGCAGGTTGAGGAACCAAGAGGGCGCCGCAAACAGCCACTCGAGAGGGCATCAGGACAGAGGGAGACCCCGGAGCGCAGGGGCGCACCCGTGTGGTGTACACACAGCTGGTGGCCGCATTGGGTGTCCCCTGGACAAAGGTAAACCCCTGAGCGCTGGGGCCCGACTCCATGGTGAGAGCGGTGACCCTGGCCATTTTGGACGGCCCCCTAGCAAAGGGAAACCCCGGAGTGCAGAGGAGCATCCACCAGGTAAATATGGGTGATCCCACAGGACCGGGGGGGTCAGAAACCCCCCACCAGGATTGTTGCCTGGAATGTAAGGGGACTCAACGGCCCAGTGAAAAGATCCAGAGTGTTCACCCACCTAAGAAGCCTAAAAGCCGACATAATCTACCTACAAGAGACGCACCTGAGGGAGAAGGACCAACCGCTGGTAAGGAAGGGCCGGGTGGGACAGACGTACCACTCATGCTATGGGATGAGGGCTGGGGGGGGGGGGGGGGGGGGAGGTGGGGGTGGCAATATTAATTAGCAAAAGGATGAGGTTTACGGAAACCAAGACAATTACAGACCCAGGGGGATGGTACGTCATGGTCAGTGGTGTCCTGGAAGGGGCACTGGTTGACCAAAAGGCTGGAGGGCTGTGTACCAGAGGTGGTTGCAGAGGACCAAACGGACTTTGTCAAGGGTAGGCAGCTCATAGCGAACATCAGGCGGCTGCTGAACATAATATTGACCCCCTCTGGGGCGAGAACAACAGGGTGATCGTCTCCCTGGACGCAGAAAAGGCCTTTGACAGAGTTGAATAGAACTCCCTCCTCAAGGTACTGGAACGGTTTGGGCTAGGAGCGGGATTCACCACCTGGGTGAGGCTCCTGTACATCGCTCCCAAAGCGAGTGTCCGAACTAACACCACCAGCTCTGAATACTTCCAGCTACAGAGAGGAACAAGACAGGGCTGGCCCCTGTCCCCACTCTTCTTCGCACTAGCGATCGAACCCCTGGCGATAGCCCTGCGGGTCGCAAAAAGCTGGAAGGGAATCCAGAGAGGAGACAGAGAGCACAGAGTCTCAGTCTATTCAGATGACCTGCTCCTCTATGTCTCAAAGCCACAGGAGGCACTGAAGGCAATACTGAAAATACTGAAAGAGTTTGGAACCTTCTCAAGCTACAAACGTAACCTGGGCAAAAGCGAGACATTCCCAGTGAACCCAAAAGGGGGAGGTACAGAGCTGAAGGGGCTCCCATTCAAAACGGCCCAGAACAGATTCTATTACCTGGAGATCCAAATAGCCAGAGACTGGACACAGATCCACAAGTGGAACCTGACCAGCCTGGTGGAGGAATTAAGAAAAGACCTTCAACGGTGGGGCTCACTCCCACTCACTCTGGCGGGAAGAGAGCAGACGATCAAGATGAACGTACTGCCAAGGTTCCTCTTCCATCCCGATCGTCATCCCCAAGGCCTTTTTCCAAAATATAGATAGGCTGATCATGGTGTTTGTGTGGGTGGGCAAGAACCCGAGAATTCTCATGCTAACACTACAAAGAGGGAAAAGCCTGGCTCTATTGAACCTATAATACTACCACTGGGCAGCAATGGCAGAAAAAGGGAGGGATGGGTACAAGAACCCGACACAGATTGGATACAAATGGAGGAGGCATCCTGTTAAGGAACAACTCTCTGGGCCCTGGCCACAGCAGCACTCCCATCCTCCTCAACAAGGTACACAACGAGCCCAGTGGTAGTGACCACGCTGAGAACGTGGACCCAGTTGTGACAGCACTTCGGGATAACCAAAATGTCCCTTATGTCCCCCATCTGCGGCAATCACAGATTCCCCCCAGCCATGCTAGATGCCATCTTCAAAAGGTAGAGACGGGACTGGGGCACACTGACAGTCAGGGACTTCTACGTAGGGCACAGACTGGCGACACTGGACGAACTGATGAGGAAGTGGAAACTATCAAGAGGACAGGAATTGAGACATCTCCAAATAAAGCACTTCCTCCGCAAAGAGACAGTAGGGTACCCCGGGGCCCCAGAAAGCACACCACTAGAGGGCCTGATAGGCACAAGCAATGAGAAGGGGGGGCTTTGTGGGAAAATATACGGACAGCTACTGGACAGAGCCCGAACACCACTGGACGAAACCAGACAAAAATGGGAGGAAAAACTGGGGACAGAGATGGGATGGGGACTCTGGAGTGAAGCACTGAGCAGGGTGAGCTCCACCTCCACCTGCACAAGGCTAAGCCTAATGCAGCTCAAAGTGGTGCACAGAGCGCACCTGACCAGAACCCGATTGAGCAGGTTCTTCCTTGAGTTGGAGGATAAATGTGAGCGGTGCCAGAGGGGCCCGGCCAACCACCCCCACATGTTTTGGGCTTGCCCCTAGCTTGCTGGGTTCTGGACAGCCTTCTCCGAGGCAATGTCCAAGGTTGTGGGGGTGAGAGTGAAGCCATGCCCAATAGTGGCAATCTTCGGGGTATCGGAGCAGCCAGAGTTACACATGGGGAGGAGGGCCAATGCCCTCGCTTTTGCTTCCCTAATCGCACGCCGGAGAATCCTGCTCGGCTGGCGATCGGCAGCACCACCCAAGCTGCAGACTGGCTCGCTGAACTCTCGGAATTTCTCGACCTGGAGAAGATTACGTACGCCATCCGAGGGTCAGAGGAAGGCTTCCTGGATACTTGGGGGCAGTTCGTCAGCCTGTTCCAAAACCTGTTCAAGGCCAGCAAGGAGGAGTAAGCCAGGGGGAAAAAAAAAGGAAGAACTAAAGGACTGTGCAACCCGGAAGTGGGGGGGGGGGGGGGGGGGGGGGGGATGCGGGGAAACCACAAGAGAAGAGGAAGGGTGCTGAAACCAATTGGAGGGGAGGAGAAAGGGGGGGATATCATAGACCGATCCAGAGGGCAACAAAATGTACAGTTAGTCAAATAAAGGACAAAACAAACCTCACTGTAAAATAAAGCAAATTAGAAGAAAAATGTAATGTATACAAGTAACAACTGTTTATAAATATGATTATAAATATGAGAAAAGCCAATAAAAAGATTTTTAAAAAAAAGAAATGATTGACTTGTAGATGTCCATTAAGTTAATTTTGCTTCACTGTATCTCTTCAACTAATTGGGCAGCACGGTAGCATTGTGGATAGCACAATCACTTCACAGCTCCAGGGTCCCAGGTTCGATTCCGACTTGGGTCACTGTCTGTGCGGAGTCTGCACGTTCTCCCCGTGTTTGCGTGGGTTTCCTCTGGTTTCCTCCCACAGTCCAAAGATGTGCAGGTTAGGTGGATTGGCCATGATAAATTGCCCTTAGTGTCCAAAATTGCCCTTAGTGTTGGGTGGGGTTACTGGGTTATGGGGATAGGGTGGAGGTGTTAACCTTGGGAAGGGTGCTCTTTCCAGGAGCCGGTGCAGACTCGATGGGCCGAATGGGCTCCTTCTGCTCTGTAAATTCTATGTAATTCAGGTTCCGCTAGTGGTTGCCGGAATCTAATGTTTCATTCTACCTTCCACTCATTTCCCCCCCTAAACACTGGATCACACCCTCAATTCAACAAAAGCGAAACAATAATGTCTAGAAGCAAGTTAGAACTATATTTATTATGCTTTGCTTTTGAACATTATTTTACTCAGTTCTAAAAACAAAATCAAAGGAGTAATCTTCGTCCAAATGTGAAGCGTATGCAACAACAAGCTGATAGGTATCCTTATGGACGTCATCTGAATTTTTATTCATTAAATAGTGCAAACGTTTAAATGGTGTGAAAATATCTGTCATAACACTATGGATGCGCCTCCACTGCATGACCTTCAGCGGTTCAAGAAGGTGGCTCATCATCATCTTCTCAAGGGTGTCCTTTACTCCACAACGGATTGGTATTGGGTGTCACTGGTAACTGCAGGTGTCTCTCCTGCAGGTGTTGAAACCAGAACCCAGAAGTGTTGCACTGGGACAGCTTCGCAAGAAAGCGAGAACAACTCTCACTGTTTATGCCTAACCAGTGGGTTTGTCCTTATGGCACGCCAGTTACCTTGACAGCCACCTACACCTGTGTGAGTCTCTCTCCTGTTGATGGTGAAATGTCACCCGGAAGTGCCCCATTCGTGCAACTTCACAAGAAAGAGAGAAAGAGGAACCACTGTTTATCCCTAACCAGTAGCCCCTCTTGAGTGAGCCTGTTCGAAGCGCTCGGATTCCTTTTGTCGACTACGGGATTATGTTCTGCCAATTACTGTGACTCAACCAGAGCGGACAGTGAAAGAAAGGTGAGACTACAACAATGGTAGATTTGGAAATAAATAATTTATTCAAGAAAATTAGGCCCTCGACAACTCAGACTATACCACACAAAATTCTTACTTTTACACAAAATTACTTAAACACACACAAACATAAATATATACATCCACTCACCCACCCAACCTCAACAATCTAACCTAATTGGGGGTTTCTGTGGGCTGAGGGACTATACTCATTGTTCCCAGGAAGAATAGTTAAACTGGTACGAATGTCTCTGGCTCTTCCTCAAAAACTGACTGGTCTATTTGGCTGCTGGGCCTTGATCCTTGTTCCTTCGGTCTTGTGGTCTGATAAGAGCCTCATAGCAAATGAAGAGAGAGCAAAGCAACAGAGTGAGAGCCTCTGAGTCCCGTATTTTTAAGGGCAAAAACCTGAATGGAGCTGACTGACCCCCTCCCACAGGTGAGTTCCAGAACAAAGGCTGCTAATTGCTGGCAGGATGAAATTGATTTGATCAGTTTCTCCACAAAAAGTTCCATAATGTCTCCGGAGACCGCTGATCTCTTTCAAATGGCTCAAATGGATGTTGGGGACAACTTTAATCGTTTTCCCATTAGCTTAGTGTGTTTTCGTCTGGCCAGGGCAAAACTGATTTCCATCCCATTGTTTCTCTTGGACTGAATTTGGGCCGTTTAGATCTTCCCGCATAATTTCTCCGTTGGCCCTGTCATGACTCATGACCCTGCTTTGTTCCCATCTGAGATGAGTCTTCACAGGATGTATATTCTGCTGTCTGCCTGCAGACATGGATTCTGTTTTCGGTACAGCATGTCCTTGTAAAATAGAATAAATCCTTTCCAATTTTGTGCAGTTTATTTTTCTTCAGCTGATGAGTTGCTAGAAATTACAAGGGCACTTAGGGATGGGAAATAGATATTGGCTTAGCAAATCCTATGAAATAATATAAACAGAATTATATATTTTTCATCCTAAAAAATACCAGAAAAGCTATCTTTATTGTCATCAAAATTTTTCAAAAGAAAATGAGAAAAACGGAGAACTTCAGCAACTGGACTCTTTCCTCTTTACATCCTGCAAGCTCTATAATAGAAATGGAGTGCAGCATAATTAAATCTGTTTCTCCTTTCGTCTTCCCCATAGGTAAAATGAAATGAAATGAAAATCGCTTATTGTCACGAGTAGGCTTCAATGAAGTTACTGTGAAAAGCCCCTAGTCGCAACATTCCGGCGCCTGTTCGGGGAGGCTGTTACGGGAATTGAACTGCTGGCTTGCCTTGGTCTGCTTTAAAAGCCAGCAATTTAGCCCAATGAGCTAAACCAGCCCCTAAGTAATGTCAGATCAAAATGGTCATGGGGGGGGGGGTCACATGATGTGAGTGTAGGAGTGGCACTGTTTTTGTGAACTCTGACTTTGCACGTCCTTTAATCCGTCATTTTATCCTAGTGGACATTTCATATTTGTCTTTTCCTGTGTTACATGGTGTGTCTTTTTACCTGGAAGTTCCTCACTGATGTTACTGTGAGGAAGGGACGAGATAAAATGTTTAAATCCTCATTTGTTCGTGGCGGTCGGAGTGGGCCGGGGCGGGGCCCAACTAGCAGTGGCTCAGTTGCTACTGGGTGGGTTCTTGCCTTGGTGGTGCTACGTGCTTCTGGATGATGGCCACTATCGAAGATGTTGTCTTGGCTGAGGATCTTGACTTTGTGGTGCAGGTTGTTAAAGCTCTCTTTGAAGAATTTTTAGGAGAGTGGTGGAGGCATGCGGAAAGGTTCTTGTTATCAAAGAGCACTTTAGGGCAGCACGGTGGCCTAGTGGTTAGCACTGCAGCCTCACGGCGCTGAGGTCCCAGGTTCGATCCCGGCTCTGGGTCACTGTCCGTGTGGAGTTTGCACATTCTCCCCGTGTGTGCGTGGGTTTCGCCCCCACAACCCAAAAATGTGCAAGGTAGGTGGATTGACCACGCTAAATTGCCCCTTAATCAGAAAAATAATTGGGTAATCTAAATTAAAAAAAAAAAAAAAAATCAAAGAGCACTTTCCCTGTTGAGGGTCTGCCTTTGTGTTGTTGAAATCCTGTTGCCTGGTGTGTCATCCATCCCGTCTGTTTCGGGAAAGTGGGGCCAGGTGGGATGTATCGCTGAACTCGGTCCCTGGCAAGAAGTGAGATTGAGTTTGAAAATTGGCTGCCTTGCTTTGGTAATCCTAATTTGGAGGCTGGATGCATCAGACTCGATGGAGCACAACGTATCCTGCCTTTGAGGCAAGGGGGTCGGTATTGTCCTGTTCTCGATATTTGTCATGAGGGATTGGAAGTGACTGAGCTCAACGAGGCATTCTCCCGACCGGGGCCTAGGCTGTGAACTGCTTTAGCATCGAAGAGACGGCAAGCCGAAGTGATGGTGTCTCATGCTTCAATCATTGGAATCCTTGAGAGATCCTGAAGAGAGCTCGATGATCCTGATCCTGCCTTACCCTCCATCTTCTCGTGCAATGTGGACAATATCTTTATCCTGCTGTGTACCCTGTGGTTCTTCTGTAATCCAAGACGTTTCTCCCTGTTGATTACGTTGTTGATTATCTGTTTTTTTCTATGGCAGGGGAGTGCAAAATATGAGTGTAATGGCCTGGATCATTCAGCATCCTAATTTAGCAGTCATGTTGGGTCAATTATGGGGAATGGGATCTGTGGACAGTTTTACTCCTTTTAGTTATTGGGGAGGATGAGTGGGACTGGGATGTGGGAGAGGGGTGGGTAGGTGGGATGGTAGTGTCAGTTCAGTCCTCACTTAGATTGAGGATAGCCCCCCAGTTAGAGCTAATCTGTTTCTTTAAAAAAAATTTTTTAGAGTACCCAATTCATTTTTTCCAGTTAAGGGGCAATTTAGCGTGGCCAATCCACCTAGCTTGCACATCTTTGGATTGTGGGGGCGAAACCCACGCAAACACAGGGAGAATGTGCAAACTCCACACAGACAGTGACCCAGAGCCGGGATCGAACCTGGGACTTCAGAGCCGTGAGGCAACTGGGCTAACCCACTGAGCCACCGTGCTGCCCCGAGTTAATCTGTTTCAAGGTTTTTTTTATTTTGTTTCTTTTTAAGTTACTGAATTTGAGAATCCATGGGCTGGATTCTCTGTCGTCGGGATTCTCCGTTGTGCTGACAGACCGGGGATTTCCCGACAGCGTGGGAAACCCCATTGTCTGGTTGGTTAGACGGAGAATTCCGGGGGCGCACCGCACTAGAAATCTGGTGCGATGGGACAGGAATTCCATCCCATGTCTGATTCCTGCAATGGCCTGGGAAGATTTCTTTCTCCTGGGGAGGACTGGGTTCCTTCCGTGTCGTTGCCAGTCCTCTCTTTACATTTGTCTGGAATGATTTTGGTTCTGCCTAGAGCCTGGATTGGGGTTTGGGTTGCCTGGTGTGGTATGAATGTGACTCCCCTGAGAGCGGGGCTTTTCATGCATTTTCTTTGGTTTTTGTAAGGATGAATCCGCTCTTGGCTTCCACGTAGGTGAAGATGGGTCTGGTATCCGAATACAATGGATGAGATTAGATACTCATTTAGCCCCGCCACAGACCGAGTGATAGACAGGATTCATAGATTCATAGAATTTACAGTGCAGAAGGAGGCCATTCGGCCCATCGAGTCTGCACTGACTCCTGGAAAGAGCACCCCACCCAAGGTCAACACCTCCACCCTATCCCCATAACCCAGTAACCCCACCCAACACTAAGGACAATTTTGGACACAAAGGGCAATTTACCATGGCCAATCCACCTAACCTGCACATCTTTGGACTGTGGGAGGAAACCGGAGCACCCAGAGGAAACCAACGCACACACGGGGAGGATGTGCAGACTCCGCACAGACAGTGACCCAAGCCAGAATCGAACCTGGGACCCTGGAGCTGTGAAGCGATTGTACTCAAGTCTGCAGCGATCCTTTGAAGGAGCACCCTACCTAAACCCACTCCACCAGCACATCATTGCACACAAAGGGGCAATTTAGCATGGCCACTCCACCTAACCTGCACATCTTTGAACATGACAAGACAAAATGGTCATCCCCTCCCACCCCACACAGACCGAATGTTGTGCCGTTCTCCTGTTCCATTCTGTACTCATGTATTTCTTCTTATTATTTATGGGGTTATGGGGATGTGTTATTTTGGAATTTTGTTGTGTTTTTCTTCTAAATGAAAAACGTAATAAATGTACTATTTTTAAAAAGGTCATGGATTATACATGTGGATTCTATGCTCCAAATGCAGCCATCTTGTACAATGTTTCTAAACAGAACAGATTTTAAATGGTATTTATGAATTATCCTGCGCAGAAATGTAGACAGGAAGTCCAGAATAGTACACATTCATTTCAAGTACTGCTTCCCCTCCTCCAATGCAATATCCTCATAAAAGGTACATTTCATGATATCTCCCCTGGAAAACAATGCATTCTTGCGCTAAAATAAAATATTCCTGCTAATTTTTCTTTTCTTTTAATTTTTTTAATTCAATATTTTTCTTTCAAAGTTGGCAAATGGTTTTATTTTTCATAAACTATAACAAAACAAAGTAATATTTGGATTTAATCCATATTCCCACTCCTGACAGTCGGCTTTTATGTGCGGCACGGTAGCACAGTGGTTAGCACTGTTGCTTCACAGCACCAGGGTCCTTGGTTCGATTTCCGGCTTGGGTTATTGTTTGTGTGGAGTCTGCACATTCTCCCCATGTCTACGTGGGTTTCCTCCGAGTGCTCCGGTTTCCTCCCACAAGTACCGACAGACGTGCTTGTTCGGTGAATTGGACATTCTGAATCCTCCCTCTGTACCTGGACAGGCGCTGGAGTTTGGCGACCAGGTTGTTTTCACAGTAATTTCAATGTAAGCCTACTTGTGACACTGATAAAGATTATTATTATTCAACTGCTCAGCCCAGGTTTGTGATTATTTGAATGCTCACCTACATTGCGTGAGCACTGCCTTCTCCTTTTCCAGTGTAGAGGAACAAACTTCCTCAATTTCCACCCCCAGTTTACAGAGACTCCCTTCCTCCTATTTCACCCCTAATTCACAAATGCTCGCTCCACCACCACTCAATTCAGAGAAGCAACTTTCCCCCACGCAGCACACACAAACACTAGCTCCATGGCACGTTCCTGCCTGCAAGTCTTTTTTGATCTCATTGCTTTGTTCCGGGATCAGACCCGGCCGTAGGAAGGAATTCCTGATTTATAGTCAGACCAGGAACTGACACGTAGTACACAATAGCATTCCAGAGGAAGATAACAGCACGAAAGAGTACAAGAAGTTTGGTCTGTGAACTTATCTTTCCATCCTGTATTCAAAAAAGAAACTCCAGAAAATCTTTAAGGGATCCACAAGAGCTCACTCCCTCAAAACCCACAAGGTGACTGTAATACAAGCAAATCCCCCTAGTTGCTTGCTCTATAGAAATCTCACAGTGTTCGAGCACCTTTAACAAATTATCAGTTCCTGTCCCCGGTTGCCTTTGCTGATTGTTTTCGCCCTAGTTCCTATCCTGACTGTTGCGAGTCTGCATCGCAACGACAATCCTAATTTAGAACAAGATGGAATTAAATTGGAGAAATGCAGTCATCTTATCCCGTCATCCCAAAGGGGTATAGGCATCTCTCTCTCCATTAGATACAGACATTTCTGACAACAGCACTTGAGTAGCTTGAGGGGTGCCATTCCTCAAGCTCAGGGCAAGGTGAAGAGTCTGAGCCTCCATGAAATGTCACACCAAATGTGGGGATTGAACCCACATTGTTGGCATAATTTAGCAGTAGCTTAGTGGCTACTACATTGGACTAGCAAGCCAAAGGTTGTGAGTTCATAATCCCATCGTGGAAAGTTGGGGGAAATAATAATAATAATCTTTATTGTTACAAGTAGGCTTACATTAACACAGCAATGAAGTTACTGTGAAAAAACCCCAGTCGCCACATTCCGGGTACACGGAGGGAGAATTCAGAATGTCCAAATTACCTAACAGCACTTCTTTTGGGACTTGTGGGAGGAAACTGGAACACCCGAAGGAAACCCACACAGACACGGGGAGAACGTGCAGACAGTGACCCAAGCTGGTAATCGAACCTGGGACCCAGGAACTGTAAAGCAACCACTTAGAACATAGAACATAGAACAGTACAGCACAGAACAGGCCCTTCGGCCCTCGATGTTGTGCCGAGCAATGATCACCCTACTCAAACCCACATATCCACCCTATACCCGTAACCCAACAACCTCCCCCCCCCCCCCCCCCCCCCCCTAACCTTACCTTTTAGGACACTACGGGCAATTTAGCATGGCCAATCCACCTAACCCACACATCTTTGGACTGTGGGAGGAAACCGGAGCACCCGGAGGAAACCCACGCACACACGGGGAGGACGTGCAGACTCCGCACAGACAGTGACCCAGCCGGGAATCGAACCTGGGACCCTGGAGCTGTGAAGCATTTATGCTAACCACCATGCTACTGTGCTGCCCTTCTTAACTATTTAACTGCACTGTGCTACTATGCCGCCTCCCCATAACAATGCAATCTGCAAACTTTTGCAAAAACTCAACTTGTTCGCCAATGTCCTATTGCCTCCACCTGGTCTGGTCTGCAAATGACTAGTACCACCCTGAAGTGACCTTCTCAAATTCCATTTCCCCCTCATTCTGCATTCTGGCATGATGTACAAGCTGCAGATCGTGTAACCATGTACCACTTGCTTCCCCTACAGTGCCCCCCCCTCCCGCCCCCCTGCTGCCCTTCCCCTCACCCAACCCTCCCCTGATGCATTTATGCTTCAGTGGGTTCAATCCCCACTCTTCACCCAAGAACTGGCACAAATGGTAGGAAGAAAAACAGATCTGACACTCACAGCTTACAGCTGAGATACTGTCGCTGTGCAGGCCTCAGAGGACGGTATTATTGTGAACTCTCCAGAGAGTGAGTCATCAGGGAAGAGTGGGCTTCTCGTCAGCCAGGCTAGGAAGAAAGATGTCGCATGTGCCAGCTCACTGGTGGAGGAGAAGACTTAGATGAGGATTTTGACAGGGCAATGTACAGTAAAAAGGCTGATGGGTATACACAGCAAAATGCTTGGTGCATTGGCAGGCTGGAGTCGAGTCTGTTGTCACTGATAAGAAGCATTTCAACTCCAACTAGGCACAGGAACGAGAAAAGAGATTGGAGCCCATCCTTTCTGTTGTAGAAGTCGTGGCTGTTATGAACCCCATAGATGTTCAATGTGAGGGTATCCCAAATCCCACAGAGAAACTCGGAATGCCAGTTCTTAACTATTTATTTTCATGATGTGGAGATGCCGGAGTTGGACTGGGGTGGGCACAGTAAGAAGTCTTACAACACCAGGTTAAAGTCCAACAGGTTTGTTTCAAATCACTAGCTTTCGGAGCACTGCTCCTGAGGAAGGAGCAGTGCTCCGAAAGCTAGTGATTTATTTTTATGATTTGGGAAAAAGGTGAGGAAAGAGATGAAACACTGTGAAGAAAGAGATCAGTCTTGTAAATTATTCAAATAACAAAACGTTTATTAAAATTTAAATCACACAGCAAAGAAGGCAACAGTAAAGAACAGCATTTACAATTAACGCCAGTAATGGTTACCCAGACGGTATGCTTAAATTGCTCCCCCCCCCCCCCCCCAGCTAAACCTATCTATTTTTCTAAACTCTGAAGAATACATTTTCCTCAAAACACCATCCCGTAGCTTTAAACACTATGAGCCAAATCCAGCAAATTATTACCACATACCTTTCTTTTGGGATCCTTTCATTATTGTAGGATGTTTGGGGTTACAGAGACAGACGTCTTTGGCTATCTTTCTGCACAACAGCTAATCTCTGCAAGAGCTCAGCTTGGCCTGTGATCTAGGTCCCTAAACTGCTAGTCTCCACTTTGCCTAACAAAGGGTGTGATTTAACAATAGTGTTGTGCCCAGCGCAGATCTGAGCACGCCGGTTAAAAAGCAGGAAGGGCCAAAATCAAGATTCAGGCCAGGCATGATTCAATTTGCCATCTAATCAGCCAACTCCTGATGACGTTCCAGATCATGCCCAAATATGGCGAGCACACCATTAACCCCAATCTGCATTAATTTCAATCTCACTAACGAGATTGACTTTGGATGTAACGTTCTCCTGGGAATTAACTGGCTCCCCAGCGAGAAATCACGCGGGTGTCATTTAGTACTCCTATTTCAAATTGTGAAGCTGCCGCAATGACTGCTGAGGGGAAGTGAGGAGGGGGGTAGCCAGTTCCATTTTGCGGCATGCATCTCAAAGGCGCGGGAGCTAATGCCCCAGTGCTGGGTGGGGGCGGGGGAGGGGGGGGGGGGGGGGTGCCCTCAGGGGGAAGCAGGCTTTGTCAGGGTTGAAGCAGTCCAGCGGTAAGGAATTGACCTTGTTAGTTGTGAGAGCATTTTGCAGCTACAGGTTGTGTTTGCTGCTTGCTCCTGCTGGTGGCTGCAAATGCCTGGAGGCTGCTGTTGTTGTTTCCTTCCTTTTCTGAAGCAGGAAAGAAGGACAATTTTTTCTAAAGTACCTGGGTCCTGGAATACCAGGCTCAGGGGGACGTACGAGTCCAGAATGAAAGCTAGTTTGAACAAAAAGATGCTGCGGGACCTGATGTGCGACATTGTTCCAAATGGGCCACGTGCTAACGCCATTGAAGAAATGCTTTCACAGATTGTTGATGCTCTATTGCTGGAGTAGTGAATGCTGCATGTAACTGGCACATCACCATCGGTTACACACGGTAGAATTCAAGGGTGTTCAACTGCACCTTGAGCGCCAGTGGAATATGTGGATGCCAGGATGTGATTCCGGTGAGATTGGGCCGTGTGGGAGGGCCTTCACAGCTGCAGCTCCTGGATGGAGAATGGCAGTGATATGTGGGACAACTAACACATTGATGGACAGATAATTTCTATGACAAAGTTCTGGGCATGATAACACATTCTCATCCTCGGTTTCTGTTAAAGAACCTGTGAAGGGTGACCTGGTGTGTTTGTTTTTTCGTGAAAATGAGCTGATAATAATCTTTATTGTCACAAGTAGGCTTACATGAACACTGCAATGAAGTTACTGTGAAAATCCCCCAGTCGTCACATTCCGGCGTCTGTTCGGGTACACAGAGGGAGAATTCAGAATGTCCAATTCACCTAATAGCACATCTTTCGGGACTCTGGGAAGAAACCGGAGCACCCGGAGGAAACCCAGGCAGATACAGGGAGAACATGCAGACTCCACACATGCAGTGACCCAAGCAGGGAATCGAACCTGGGACGCTGGAGCTGTGAGGCGATAGTGTTAACCACTGTGCGTCGGTGCCGCCCATACAGCTATGTATTGGTAACAATGCGGAACGGTGACGTTTCCTTGTTATTATTGCAGGGTTTTTCAAACTGCAGGTCGTGACCTGCCGGTGCATCACGGGCAGGTGTCAGGAGGGTCACAGAGTGATCGACGTTCCCGATCGTGGGCTAAGCGCCCAAAGACCGTGACCGGCTTTCAAATTGAGAATGCCGACCGCGACTGGCTTTGAAATGGATGATGCAGTCTTCTTGCCAGAATTAACGGCAGAGAGCAGGTCATGCATCTGGTACGTACACTAATGTCACACGCCCTGTACATCCGTGTTTTTAGCGTGAAATCACGGAGAAGAGATCCCTCCATTTTCTAGCTGCGAGCAAACACGGCAACAGGACTGTGAAGAATTGAAGATGGATTGTTTTAAACAAGAAAAATGCTGAAATCGTGAACAAAGCAGTATAAAGGTGATTTCTTGCGGTTTGGCTTTGTGCCAATGCATATCAGGATGGTTATATGCAATGCACATTCTCCCCATGTCTGCGTGGGTTTCGCCCCCACAACCCAAAAATGTGCAGAGTAGGTGGATTGGCCGCACTAAATTGTCCCTTAATTGGAAAAAATAATTGGGTAATCTAAATTTTTTTTTAAAAGGGGGAAAAAAAGGATGGTTATATGCAAGAAGGTACTGGCAAATGATGGTTTAAAACCATCATTTGAAGATTTGATGACGAAGCATGGCGAGTTCAAGGACAAACTTCTTGATGTTTTTCAAAGGCTAGGGGGATTTGAGGTTTGAGGGTCCTGGTGTGGAAGCTCTAAATGATTGTTGGTCTCTCTACTTCTCCAATTCCTTACAGAGACCAAAATGGATGGTGTTGTCGGTCCCGCAGAGGATGCCCTCACGGTGCTGATGGCAGCTCAGGCAGCCTGACGCCGAAGAAGACAGCAGCATCAAAGCTGACTCGAGGGATCAGCCTATGTGCAGAGGGCCGTTGCACACCCTGAAGACCCGGCTGCCCTTCAGGCCAAGGAGGCACCCAGAGGGGGATGCCAGTGATAGCCAGAGGTGTACAGGCATCGTTGGTCTTTCGGGGAGGTGATGGACGGTGTGTGCCGCAGGAGACTTCATCTCAACAAAGAGACAGTGCGGTACCTGTGCCATGTCCTTGCAGACTTGGTAACCTGTGGAGGAAGAGGACACCCGCTCCTGGTGGCCGTGAAGGTCACCAAAACCCTGAATTTCTATGCCACTGGTTCATTGCAGACCTTGAGTAGCAACTTGTGCAGCATATCACAAGCTTCAGCCCACATGTGCACCCCTGAGGTCACGGGTGACCTGCATATCTGGGCAGCAGACTATATCAAATTTGAGCTGGACCAAGCCCACCAAGATGGCTGAGCTGCAGGAATCTCTGCAATCGCTAGGGTTCCCCAGCGCCATGGGGTAATTGATGGCATGCATGTCCCTTGCATGCACCAGGGCATCAGGGAGTGCCCTCCATTAACAGGAAGGGGTTTCACTCCTTGAAAGGTCAACACGTGTCCCCCCCCCCCCCATGCGACTACCCTGCTCTACCCTGCCAGGGTCTGTGTAACATCACTGATGGGCCTGTGTTGGCACCGTCAGTGCGTTAACATACAAGGCAGGAGAGTGATGAATACACGCTGCGAGGAATGCTCTGATGTTCCCCAGTATATGGCTCCTGTCTTTCTGCTGACAGGGCGCTCACACCCATCCTCTGAATGGGGTCTGCATCGGGGCGTTTGACCTTGGGCCACTGTGCCTGGGTGGCGGGGGGGGGGGGGGGGGGGGGGGGGGGGGGGGGCGGCAACGAGCTCCCCATTGTCTACACCGTGGTGTAAATGCCCTCAGCGATGGTCCTCAGTGACTGGGCCATGCTCTGGAGCAATGTCCACCTGTGTCTGGGTCATGTCCCTTATTGACTGGGACATGATGTCAAGGCCCTCAGCGGTGATTATCACAGACTGAGCCGTGTCTTGGCCACCACCACTCAAGGCGCTGACCTCTTGCTCCAGGTTTTCACTGCGATCACCACCCTAGCAGTGTTGGCCTCGGTGCCACCCATTGTCAGACGCTGTAGCCTGTGGGACTCCTCCAATTGAATATGCACTCATTGGAATGTCTTTGACATCCCCTCCTGAAACTCACAGCTGTGTTCTATCATCTTCATCAGCTCTGGGATAACAACCAGAGGCTCAGCATTTCACTGGGACTCAGCTGAGTCCTGGGATCCAGCAGACCTCTGACTGCTGTCACCCTTGGGTGTTCCTGCCTCCACCTGATGTGTATCAGCAACTGTGTGGGACTGACCAGATTGTGCCCCAGAGTCTCACTAATGTCGCTCACCGAAGTGTGTATCTCCCTGCGCTGATGAAAGGTGGGGATGGGAACTGTGACACCTCGATGGTGGTCTCCGCGGAGCTCTCCTCTGAGGTGGTCTCTTGGGTGGCAGGGGTGGAACATCTCCGGATGACCCAGCATCATCAGATGCCGATCCTGCTAGACAATGGACATGTGGTCAATGAGAGGAAAGGATCATTTTCTCTGGCATGAACCACTCCCTTGAGACAGGTCACCCGGGTAAAGGGGCAATGGATCCTTACCTCTCTGGCGCAGGCCAATCTCACTGTTGGTGATGCTCCTCGGTCAACCCTGCGATTTCCAGAGCCCATTCCTCAAGGGGAGTGAGGACTCGGATCTCTGGGAAGCCACCCTGTCTTGACCCTTTCCCTCTTATGGGCTATCATCTCCTGCGGGAACGAAGAGAGGACTTTGTGAGTTGCACGCTTGATGGGTCACGGTGTCTATAGCAGGTGACATGTGTTGGCACCACAATTGCGACAATGTTTCCTTCCAGTCGGGGAACACTTCAGCAGTCAGGGGTATTCAACCTTTGATCTTCGTGTAAGCGGTCTCCAAGGTGGGCTTCAGGATGCGCAGCAACGCAGAATCGCTGAGCAGAAACTTATAGCCAAGTTCCGCACATATGCGTATGGCCTCAACTGGGACCTTGGATTCATGTCGCATTACATTCAACCCCCCCCCCCCCATCTGACCTGGGCTTGCAAAATCCTACCAACCGCCCTGGCTTGCAACAATTCACACCTCTTTAACCTGTGAATATCCCTCTCTTCAGTTGCTCCATCTGGACCTGTAAAGACTTAATTACCTGCAAAGACTCGCATTCAAAGTATCGTCTTGCATCTTTGACTTTGTCTATATATATGTTTCTGGAACCCATCTCTTCATTCACCTGAGGAAGGAGCAGTGCTCCAAAAGCTAGTGATTCAAAACAAACCTGTTGGACTTTAACCTGATGTTGTAAGACTTTTTACTGTGCTCACCCCAATCCAACATCGGCATCTCCACATCATAATATGGCAAACTCCATGAGAAGACCTGCAGATTCAACAATTGTGCAGCATTGGTATCAACAATGATATCGACAACTGTGGTGACGTCAGTCTATGTCTGTACAGCAACAAATTGAGATTTGGGGCTGGTTTCTTCTGCCCCACCCACTGCAAGATCGCCACGGGCGAAAATGAAAAAGTCCATTGTCCTCAGGCGGGATTCTCCGGTCACTGGGCAGGCGCGACCGGAGAATCTGTATACATGTAACTTATTGCTTGTTGTTTAGAACAGTTCTCTGATAGGGAAATTCAACAAATTAAGTAATCATGTTAGTTTGAGTAAACCCGTGTGAGGAGAAGATAACTGAAATTATACTAGTGTATGTAAAATTATCCCTGGTCGTTCTAAACTTGTATGGTAAGCAGGATAAGTCATGTAGATTTCACACATTGGGGATGATTTTGAGCCCTCTCTCTCTCCATCCATGAGGAATTCAGCGCAGCTCAAAATCTGGAGAGAATCAGAAAATGTGATTCTCTCGGGCGTGATCTAGTTGCTGAAACCATGAGCACTACACAGTCAAAATCTGATCCCCAAGAATGTCATCCTACATTGTGTAATGAATGTACCTCCAAGCTGTGTTTGGAATCAACACAGGTATAGCTGGACAAAACATGAGGCAAGTCACTGAGAGCCCTCAGCAGTGACAGTATTGAATTATACTCTGTAACCTCATGGTTTGGTATGCCACTCATTACCTGGTCTCCATCAAGCTAGGAGACCAACTCTGGTTCTATGCAAAGTGTAGGAAGGCTTGCCCGAAGCAGCAGTGGCATATCTTGGAATAAGTTACAAACACTTGACTACACTAGGCTGCCTGCAGACATTTCCAAAAGTACTGAGAGATAATCCTTCTTCGTGGTTCATTCAGAAGCAGGTGACACAACAAAGGCCCAGGAGCGGAAAACATCCTAACGACAGAGTTTAAGGCCTGTACACCATGCTGAGCTCTTCTAATTACATGAGCAGTTTGGAAGATTGCCCAAGTATGTCCTACATACAGAAACACTGGGTAAATCTAATCCCTAATCCCAATTTAATTACTGCCTTTGACCTTTTGCTAATCATTCGTAAAGTAATGCAAGGAGACATTAAATCTCATGTCAACTTTCCATCTAATCTAGCTAATGCATCCGGTCTCTTTTAGCCTTAGCTTCCACGATCCTTACCTTGTCAACCTAATTCCATCAATGTATTAGCATTGCCCAGGATTCTTCAGAAGGTGCTGAAGAAGACAACCTTTCTGGTCAGTGCTAGTGCAATATGTATGCATTTCTCCAAAGATCAGACGATCATTCTGGAGCTTGACATTTTCCAAAATAAAACGTGGCTTATTGCTTGAAAGCAAAATACCACGGATGCTAGAATCTAAAACAAAAACAGAAAATGCTGGAAAAAAAACTCAGCAGGTCAGGCAGCATCTGTGAAGATAGAAAATAGAGTTAACCTTTCTTGTCTGTGTGACTTTTCTTCAGACAGACTCAAAGCATTAGCTCTATTTTCACTCTCCTCTGTATCTTATTTATACTGTTCATGCACTGCAGCACACAGAACCAATGAAATTTCTGACTCAACTAAGAAAAATGAGTATTGCTGAAAAAAGAGACCTGCTGTCGAAGCTTTTCATCTTGCACCCATCAGGTTAGACACAAAGGGAACAACAATTTATATTGCATGAGAAAAGGGGGTGCTGATTGGTTGACACGTCAGCTCTGCTTTGATGAGATACTGCAATGGCAAATGAACCAGGGAGCTATTATCCCCAGTGCTTTTGTTTAGTCTAAAAATGAACAAAATCTGGATATGTTCCTTTTGCCTGCAGAGGCAGGTCCTTGCATATGAATATATGTAGTTTCCAGCAAGTCTAAGTGAGCTCCATTGCAAGCCTGACTGATAATCTTAAGTTTGTTGTTAGTGCAATCCTTAGGGCAAAAATGATGCAATAGCATGGAGGTCATAAAACAATTTTTATTATTTCATATAGAAATACATTTTTAACAACAGAATGAGTTCCAAGAAAAGATGGTTGCAGAATTCCCCTTCATTCAGGATAAACTGTGCCCAACCAGAGAAATCTCAGTCAATTTAGGGTCTGAACAGCTAAATACAGTATATAAAGATCTGTACACAGTTCTATTGAATACACAACCCAGCAATATTGCACAATTCTCATGTAGTGTTTTATTCCCAGTCCTGGGCCTACATAAAGAATGCTGCAAGTGAATCCAGTTTCATAATTGATATTAACAAAGAAGAATAGGGTAGATGTGCTGAAACATCTTATGCAATTTGTGAATAAGTATTCCATGAGTGTAGGCTGGGGGTTTGGAATTATCTAACGTGTATTGCAGTGTACATAGATTCCAAACATCGACTCAGTGTATTCACCTTGGGCGAAAAAAATTAATGTAAATATTCTTGCGCATGAGCTTAGACATACACTGAAAATAATAAGGTTGCAATAACTAAGACTATCTTGTTTGTACATATTTGCTCAAAGTGGAAACAACACATTTAACAACATTTTACAGTGCAGACTGCTGCAACTTACATGGTTCAAAACTTGTGTATGCGAACTGGACATCCCACTTCATTAACCAACTCAACGGATCCAGGCGATGACCTGGAATTTCCTTTGCATTTGTGTCCATTTAAACCCCGAATCTGAAGCAAATTAGTTACATTAGAGCACAGTATTTTGGAGGTTACTGAGTTACTCATTCAATTACAATAGTGTACAATAGTATCCTCCATCAAACATGCTGATAAAAATAATCTCTGACCGTGTCTCCTCTCTCAAATATTGATTTCCTTCAGTTGCACTCCTTCGGAAGTGTATAACTATTGGGTGCACATTTTCAGGTGCAGCAGAAAACAATGTTATTTCATTTATTTTATTGCATTTTTATAACATGAGTCAAGTTAAAAATTGAACGGCTTCCTTGATTGTAGTCACTTAAAACATGTTGCACCTAATGGAGGGTGGTTAAACAAGTCAAAACTTACATTTTAAGATTTTATGGAGAAACGTACTGGTGTGTTGGGGGTTTCTTTGAATCCAGTTGTTTACCCTGATTTATCTTCTAACTTACATCTATTTTAAATTCAGCCATTAATGAGATTGGGAGGGTGCCTCATCGTAAATTGTCATTGGCAGAATGAGGATAAGATTGGGTGCATTTGTAGGTTTAAAACACGTGCCAAAAGGAGGTTCAGGCCCATCTGTTCTATTTTTTTGAAGTAGTCTGTTTGGATGATTCATGAAGGTTCTCACAACTACGCTAAAATTGTGCTGCCAACATGGAATAGTGATAGAATTGTAAATTATGAACCCACAACAAACAATTTGCGGGTGAAAATGGAGTACATTACCAGGAGCTAATGCTTTAATTCACCCAATTTCAAAATACAATACAGAAAGTGTAAGGCCTTTTAGGTTCAGTCTAAAATCTGGGCCTGGATTCTCCGATCCCTGACGGCGGAATAGCGTTCATAAGACCATAAGACATAGGAGCGGAAGTAAGGCCATTCGGCCCATCGAGTCCACTCCACCATTCAATCATGGTGGGTTCAGCGAGGGGGCAGAGAATCCCCGATGACGGCCAAATCATGGGGGGTGCCACATTCGCGATACTCCTGCCCCTGAAAAGTGGCGTACTGCACGCCTTATCCACGGCCTCAGGCCATTGCCTCAGACCCGCCCCGTGATACTCCTTCCCCGACCGGCCAAGCTCCCGACGGCGTGGGACTCTCATGGTCTCACCCGTCGTGAACTCAGCATGGCGGCTGCGGACTCAGTCCGGTGCCACCACAGAAGAGGGCTGTTCCGCGGGCAGGGGAGGCTTCATTCGGTGCCTGGGGCACTGTGGTCGGGCGGTCCGGGGCGCGCAAGCGGCCGAAGCGGGGTACTATTTTTGCGGTCCAGACCGCGGACTGAATCTGCCATGAAGCTGTGCGCATGCAGGGCCACGGACCTGGCAATGCTCCAGGCTGTATCGGCAGCTAGAACTGGGAGCTCTATGCTGCCTCACTGCTAGCTCCCCCACGAGCAGGAAATCGTTGGTCGTTTTGTGGCAGTTTTCCTGGCGTAATACACCACCGTTTTCACACTGGCGTGGGGGCTTAGTCTCCCAAACTGAGAATGTGGCCTCTGGTTTTCTTATGCAAAATTCATGGTACATTTGCTCATAGGAGAAATGTGTAAGACTTGATTTCACATCGTGTACACTCAAATCCTTATCAATTCAATGCAATTTCAGAAAAATGATTTTGCCTGCCCACTTCTGACATCTCAGAATTATTATTTGCTCAGCATCCACTCAACTCACCACATCTCCACTCAACGGATATTGATGCTACACTCACTGAATCCCTCAGCACAGTTCCACATTTACTTTTTTAATATACTTTTCAATCTTGGTTTAAAAAAGTCCTGAATCATAATAATAATAGCTTATTGTCACAACTAGGCTTCAATGAAGTTACTGTGAAAAGCTCCGAGTCGCCACATTCTGGCCTAAAACACTCAAACCACCATTTCTATGTGATCCCATTTCCGCAACAATGCATTGCGCAGCAGCAAACATAATGGGTGGGATTCTCCGATCCGGCCCCGCCGGCCACCGAATTCTCCGGCGCCGGAGATTCGGCGGGGGCGGGAATCGCGCCACGTCAGTCGGCGGCCGCTCGCAGCGCCCCCCCCCCCCCCGGCAATTCTCTGGCCCGTGATGGGCCGAAGTCCCGCTCGTTCTATGCAGGTCCCGCCGGCGTAAATTGGACTAGGTCCCTTGCCAGCGGGACATGGCGGCGCGGGCGGGGTCCTGGGGGGGCGGCGTGGGGCAATCTGGCCCTGGGGGGTGCCCCCACGGTGGCCTGGCCCACGATCTGGGCCCACCAATCTGCAGGCGGCCTGAGCCATGGGGGCACGCTTTTCCTACGTGCCGGTTGTGTGGTCCTCCGCAATGGCCGGTGCGAAGGTGAATCCCCCCATGCCAGCCGGCGGATTCCCTTCGGCTCCGGCTGGTGCGGCGCCAAAGGCCTTCCATGCCGGCCGGCGGGACACAAACCACTCCGGCGCCAGCCCAGCCCCTGAAGGTGCGGAGGATTCCACACCTTTGGGGCGGCCCGATGCTGGAGTGGTTCACGCCACTCCGTCCCGACGGGTACGGGAGAATCCCGGCCAATAAATTATCTGCCATTTTTTCCTTCCAGCGAATTCTGGATAAGTGAGTAGGTGGAATAATCTTTTGATGCGATTTCTAAATTTGTAAAAGAAACATCTTGGAGCACCAACATATAGAACATAATGTGGGAGAGAGCAAAAGGAGGATTTCCGTCATCCCCAACCAACTGTTGATTTTACCTTTATCATTGCAGAATGGCCCCAAATGGATGTCGGGCACAATGGTAGCCAAAATCAGAAATAGATTGTTGCAACTCCTAGTTTCAGCTTCAATAGGGACATTGGGGTAGGAGAGGAAGTTGATTGCTTGGCTACATAAGAGGCTGGATTTTTGTCTGGTGGTGGAGGCAGGAATAGAGTTGGGAAAACCTGAGAACATTTGCAGTAAATTCAAATTTCCAGTGCCTTCCTGATCCCGCTCTATTTTTGTGTGGCCTTTTCACGGGTCACGAAGGCCTTGAGTTGCGACCCCACATGCTCTTCTTCTGAGTACACAGTTGCCATTGTGACCCCCTCTGCTATTTTTGTGTGCTGGTGAGGGTCTTGGAAGCCTTAAAAAAATGTGCCACATTGGAGTTCATGACCATTGGGGAATGCTTCCTAAGGAGTGGGGGTCATTCTGATAGGTGTTAACTCTTTTGATAACTTCAAATGTAATTCTCAGATGATGTATTGTCATGCAAATGTTTTTCTACTGCAGTGACTCATTATAGGGCTATTCCCGAAAAGATAAGTTGGACATTAGCATTGTTTAAGTGTTGATATGCATTAGAGTACTTTCCACATTGGTAATAGTGCTATAATTCATTCAAAACTGAAGAAAACAATGTTCATGACCTCTAGTGGAATTATCAAAGTAATTTAAATGTTCGGAACCCCTTTAGATTGAAAATAAAACTTCAGCTGGAGGGCCTTTGGCGCCGCACCACAGAAAGGAAATGCAGCCATTTTCTGCCAGATTGTTTTGATTGTGAGAACATCTGCTGTGGCTTAAAAAGGCCATCTGTTTTACAGTTTTAATAGTTTCATTATTTACTATTGCAAGGGCTTATTTTTTTATAGCTGAGGCTATTATGAATAATTTACTAAGTTTCAAAATCTCCAGCACCACTTATCTCAGCAGGTGAGCTGTGTTCACAGCTTGACTGACAGCTTTAAGAGGTTATTGAAGGGTTATCTATCTTTGATGTTATAAATGAATACGTGTTTTTTCAACAGATTGATCAATAGAGGCATTTAAATATTTTGAATGGCTTTTATGAATGACAGCTTATTTTCTCCATATATAGTGTGTTTGAATTAAATTAGAGCATTAGAAGTTTATTTTTTCATGTCTCTTTCTAAGATATGCCTCCTGAAATCTGCCTATATTGGATACAGGGTGAGTGACTATGGATGATTCCTGGTGGGGGGCATAGAGGGGGTAATGGTGATTATGAGGGGGTATGCGGTGTGAGTGGGGGGGAAAGGTGGGGAGAGGATTGGGAGTATAATAACAATGTTGAGAGCTGCCCAGAGAATGAGGCGGCACTTCTAATCTGCCCACCTCCATACCCACACTCCTCCTATACTGCATCAGTTTGTAAAATGTGTTCCCATGTCTCTCAGAGATAAGCAACACAGCAGGAAAGGATTTCAGATATCAGGAATGGGCCATCTCACGTTTCCCAAGCTCGAGATGAAAATCCAGGTCAAAGTGCCACACTCGAATGGGATAAAAAGAAACAGGACTTTCCAAAAAACAAATCACAATGAATAACTATCAACCCCGGGGGTTTCTCAATCCACTTTGTATAATGCCTATAGTTCAGAGCTTTTTTTATTATAAAAAGATTTTATGCTTTTATTTTATAGGATGGCTCATTTAAAAATGTAACTTAACATAGCTTTGGATTTCCCTCTGTTCCTCCCTCCCTCCCCCACCAAGAATGTATTAGGAATATAGGATACCATGAGAATGCTATTTGCTTTATTCTATTCACTTTTTGAGTTGTTCTGTAACATTTAGGAGTTTTTTGAAATTCTACTTTGAGCAAGAATACATATTAAAAGACAACAGCAAATATGCTTGGGTATTACAAAATTTATACAGAATTGTTTTGGAGCTATATTTCCTGGAAAGGCTACCGATTTTACCACATTTAAAATAGCCCCTCAAATTTGGGTATTTATATTTGCCTCTTCCTAACTTTCTGTTGGCATCTAAATTCAAAATTGTAGCATTCTTTTGTGTAATTTTCCAATGCTTGACACAACAAAGTCCCTGAATCATGAGTGATTTGAAGTGTTTCCCACTATACATAACTTAAAGTGGTGTGGCTCTCTCACCTGACTGTATTCCCCAACTCCAGCAGCTGTTTACATTATAAAAGTATTGGAAGCCTGAGTATCCTAAAAAATGCTAACGTTTCTATTCAAATAAAGTCATTGCAAAGGCATTGTCACCTAGTATTGATTTTTATGTCAAGTTTTTCGACAGTAATCACAGAACTAGTGATTTGATTGGAGCAATTCTGTGATTGCACCAGCCGCTGAGCGTTTTAAATTTGTTTTTGCCAGAGCCATTAGATCAGATGCTAAATATATGAATAATGCATAATTTGAATTCTGATTTGAACACTTTAATGAAATTCCTAGCAGCTCACATTGATGTAATCTAAATACATTGATTCCAAAATAATTTTCTTTTATCTTGCTTTACAAAGATAAATTTAGATGAAATACTCTCCAAGGCATTATAGACTGGAGAGTTATTTTATTGGCCATATGAAAATGACCTAAAACTCTGAAATCAGTACACCAAATGAATGCAAGTCCGATGTCCAAATCTGACACCCTTGGGACCTAGACAGTGCCAGATTTCAGATTTTCCCAGATTTTGGATTATCTGCCGGATCAGATTAGAACAGGCAGCTGATGAAGATAAGTATTTTAATTTCAATTTTCTGAACTGGTTTGGAGTTGTTCCATCTTTGTTTTCGAGGTTGGCAATCCCTCCGGGATACCTGTCTTAACTCACCATATATTCGTGGTAAGGTGAGTTCCTTGTACTTAATTCCCATATTTAATACCCAGGTTTCAGAGTGATGGTGCCAAAAATACTGTTCAGTGGTTACAATGATTTCAAAGATGTGACTTAGGTAGGCACCCATATAATCATGTATTGTATTTCAAAGAACTTCAAATTGTTATTTTTTAAATCTTCATTCACCATGTTCTGTGAGCTGACAAAAGAATGTCCAGTTTTCGGATAATTCTGGTTTTTGGACAGTTGGATTTGGAGCACTGGATACTATTGCTATTCAATGGATTTAATTAAATCAGTGTTAATTTTAGCGCACCAATTAATGAGCTCATATTAAATTTCTGTCAGTATTGCATCATTATGGGCAGCACAGTAGCATAGTGGTTAGCACTGTTGCTTCACAGCTCCTGGGTCCCAGGTTCGATTCCCGGCTTGGGGCACTGTCTTTGCAGAATCTGCATGTTCTCCCCATGTCTGCGTGGGTTCCCTCCGGGTGCACCTGTTTCCTCCCACAAGTCCCAAAAGACCTGCTGTTAGGTGATTTGGACATTCTGAATTCACCCTCTGTGTACCCGAACAGGCACCGGAATGTGGCGACTAGGGGATTTTCACAGTAACTTCATTGCTTTGTTAATGTAAGCATACTTGTGACAATAATAAAGGTTATTATTAAATGAAGAATATACAACACTAAAATTAATTTTGTCTGTTCACAAATCTCACAACTTATTCTTATTAAATATAGTACAAGTTTCAACAACATATAAAGTTGCCCATTCCCAATTTTAAACTAGTTGTGAGGAATAACATTTAGATTTTTACGCATCAGTGCTATATTAGCCATGTACATTTTTGATAAAATACATGTGAAAGAAAATGTAGTTTTAAAATTAAAAAGCGGAACCAAAGCTAAATTAAAAAGCAGAACAAAAGGTAATAATCTCTGGATTACTACCTGAGCCACAGGTTAATTGGCACAGGATCAATAAGATTAAGGAGGCAAATGTGTGGCTCAAAGATTGGTGTGGGAGAAATGGGTTGAATTCATGGGACATTGGCACCATTACTGGGGAAGGAGGGACCTGTTCCGATGGGACGATCTTCATCTGAATCATGCTGGCACCAGAGTCCGGGCGAATTGCATAACTCGGGCTGTCGATAGGGTTTTAAACTAAATAGTGGGGGGGGGGGAGGGTTCAGTTGTATGGAGAATTAGAATATCCGATTTAAAGGAGAAGTTAGAAGTGCTTGTTAATGACGAGGACTAGTTACCGGGGCCGAGGTCTCAGGAGAGGTTAGTAAAGGTTCCAGATCACGTAATAGAACAGAGAGTATAGAAGGTGGCATGAACCTAATTTCAGGGAGAGAGAAAAAAGGGGATAAATATGACAAGGTCAATGCAGGACTGAGGGTGTTGTACATAAACGCGTGCAGTATATGGAACAAGGTAAATGAGCTTGTTGCGCACAAAGCACCAGGGTCCCAGGTTCGATTCCAGCTTGTCATTGGCTGGTACGATGTTGTGGACATCACAGAGAGGTGGCTACAGGAGATCAGGGCTGGGATCTAAATATGCAAGGATATGTGTCCGATCGAAAGGACAGGCAGATGGGCAAAGGGGGCAGGATTGCATTGTTAGGAATGGAATGAAATTAAATCGATAGCAAGAAGCGATATAGGATCAGAAGGCATAGAATCTCTGTGAGTAAAGTTGAAGAATCGCAAAGGAAAAAAGAACCTGATGGGAGTTATGTATAGGCCCCCTAGTAGTAGTCAGGATGTGGGGCAGAAAATAAATCAGGAGATAGAAAAGGCATATAAGAAAGGTAATATTACAATAAAAATGGGGGACTTCGATATGCAGGTGGACTGGGAAAATCAGGTTGGTAGCGGATCCCATGACAAGGAATTTGTGAAATGTCTATGGGATGGATTTTTTGGAGCAGCTTGTGACAGCCGACTAGGGAACAAGCAATTCTGGATTTGGTGATGTGTAATCAGGCAGACCTGATGAAGGAACTTAAGACCATAAGACAGAGGAGCAGAATTAGGCCACTTGGCCCATCGAGTCTGGTCCGCCATTCAATCATGGCTGATATTTTTTTCTCATCCCCATTCTCCTGCCTTCTCCCCATAACCCCTGATCCCCTCATTAATCAACCTATCTATCTCTGCCTTAAAGACACTCAATGAATTGGCCTCCACAGCCTTCTGAGGCAAAGAGTTCCACAGATTCACCACCCTCTGGCTGAAAAAATTCCTCATCTAAGTTTTAAAGGATCGTCCCTTTAATCTAAGATGGTGTCCTCTTAAGGTGAAGGAGCCCTTAGGGAGCAATGTCCACAAATGATAGAATTTACCCTGCAGTTTGAGAGGGAGAAGCTAGAATCAGATGTAACAGTATCACAATTAAATAAGGGTATATACAAAGACATGAGGGAGGGGCTGGCCAGAGTTGATTGAAAGGGGAGCCTCGCAAGGAAGACAGTGGAACAGCAATGATGGAGTTTTTTGGGGTTATTCGGGAGGCACAACAGAAATTCATCCCAAGGAGGAAGAAACGTGCTAAGGGGAGGACGAGGCACCCATGGCTGATGAGGGAAGTCAAGGACAGCATAAATCAAAGAAAAAGCATGCGAAGGGGCGAGGAGTACTGGGAAGCCAGAGGATTGGGAAGCCTTTAATAGTGAGCAGAGGACAACTAAAAATGTAATGGGGGGGGGGGGGGGGGAGAAGACAAATTATGAGTATTAGCTAACTAGTAATATAAAAGAAGATAGCAAGAGTTTTTTTCAGTGTATGAAAGGTAAGAGAGAGGCAAGAATAGACTTTGGACCACAGGAAAATTAGGCTGGAGAAGTAGTAATAGGAAAAAAAAAATGGCGAGGAATTGAATAGTTACTTGGCATCAGTCTTCACGGTGGAAGATACCAGTGGAATACCAGACCTTCAGGAGAATCAGGGGGCAGAGGTGAGTATAGTGGCCATCACTAAGGAGAAGGTTCTGGGGAAACTGAAAGGCCTGAAGGTAAATGAATCACCTGGACTGGATTCTAAAAGAGATAGCTGAGGAGATTGTAAAGTCATTGGTGGTGATTTTTCAGGAATCACTGGGGGCAGGGAGGGTCCCAGAGCACTGGAAAATGGCTAAACTTAGGCTAGATGGCTAAATGGCTAAATGGAAAATTCTTAAACCACTGTTTAAGAAGGGAGGCAGGCAGAAGATGGGAAATTATAGGTCGGTGAGCCTGACTTTGGTCATTGGTAAGATCGCGGAGTAATTGGAAGTGCATGATAAAATAGGACTGAGTCAGCATGGCTTTGTCAAGTAGAGGTCAAGTCTGACAAATCTGTTAGAGATCTTTGAGGAGGGCAGCACGGTGGCGCAGTGGGTTAGCCCTGTTGCCTCACGGCACTGAGGTCCCAGGTTCGATCCCGGCTCTGGGTCACTGTCCGTGTGGAGTTTGCACATTCTCCCCGTGTCTGCGTGGATTTTGCCCCCACAACCCAAAGATGTAGGTGGATTGGCCACGCTAAATTGCCCCTTAATTGGAAAAAATTAATTGGGCATTCTAAATGTATTTTAAAAAAGGGATCTTGAGGAGGTAACAAGGAAATTAGTCAAAGGAGAACCAGTGGACATGATCTACTAAGATTTCTAGAAGGCCTTTGACAAGGTGCTACATAGAAGGCTGTTACGTAAGTTAATTAGAACAGTACAGCACAGAACAGGCCCTTCGGCCCTCGATGTTGTGCCGAGCAATGATCACCCTACTCAAGCCCACGTATACCTATCCCAGTAACCCAACAACCCCCCATTAACCTTATTTTTTAGGACACTAAGGGCAATTTAGCCTGGCCAATCCACCTAACCCATGGTGTTAAGGGTAAGATCCTGGCATGGATAGAGGATTGGCTGACTGGCAGAAGGCGGAGAGTGGGATAAAGGGGTCTTTTTCAGGATGGCAGCTGGTGACTAGTGGTGTGCCTCAGAGGTCGGTGCTGGGACCACACTTTTCACAATATACAATAATGATCTGGAAAAAGGAACTGAGGGCACTCTTGCTAAATTTGCAGATGATACAAAGATTTGCAGAGGGACAAGTAGTATTGAGGATGCAGGGGGGCTGCAGAAGGATTTGGAAAGGCTCGGAGAGTGGGCAAAGAAGTGGCAGATGGAATACAATGTGGAAAAGTGTGAAGTTATGCACTTTGGAAGGAATAATGCAGGCATAGACTATTTTCTAAATGGGAAAAGGCTTAGGAAATCAGAAGCACAAAGGGACTTAGGAGTCCTAGTTTAACCTTAAAGTTAATGTGCAGGTTCAATTGGCAATTAGGAAGGCAAATGCAATGTTAGCATTCATGTCACGAGGGTCAGAATACAAGAGCAGGGATGTATTTCTGAGGCCCTATAAGGCTCTGTTGAGACCCCATTTGGAGTATTGTAAGCAGTTTCTAAGGAAGGATGTGTTGGCCTTGGAAAGGGACTAGAGGAAGTTCACAAGAATAATCCCTGGAATGAAGAGTTTGTCATATGAGGAGCGGTTGAGGACTCTGGGTCTGTATTCGTTGGAATTTAGAAGGATGAGGGAGGATCTTTTTGAAACTTACAGGATACTGTGAGGCCTGGATAGAGTGGACATGGAGAGGATGCTTCCACTTTTAGGAAAAACTAGAACCAGAGGACACAATCTCAGACTAAAGGGATGATCCTTTAAAACAGAGATGAGGAGGAATTTCGTCAGTCACAGGATGGTGAATCTGTGATACTCTTTGCCGCTGTAGAGGCTAAATCACTGAGTATTTTGAAGACACAGATAGATAGGTTCTTGATTAATAAGGGGATCAACCATGACTGAATGGCGGAGCAGACAAGGTGGGCCAAACGGCCTAATTGTGCTCCTATATCTTATGGTCTGAAATAAACAATAACTACAGTGTTAGACTTGGCTCAATGGTAGAACTCTTTCAATTAGAAGATTGATTCTCCGACCCTGCGCTGGATCGGACAATCCCCAGGGGAAGGGGCGACTCCCGTCCAGCTGCCCCGATGTCAGTTGCCCTATTCTCCGGCGCCGCTTTTCGGGGGCTAGCGGAATTCCCGCTGCGCCAGTCGGGGGCTGTTGACAGCGGCTTCCCCGGCGATTCTCCCATCCCCGATGGGCCGAGAGCCGTCCAGTTTTGGCCAGTCCTGCCGGCGTGAATTTCTCACCTCACACACGGCGGGACCTGGCAGGTAAGTGTGCTGGGGCAGTTCTGGGGGGGGGGGGGGGGGATCCGACCCTGGGGATGGCCCCCATGGTGGCCTGGCCCACGATCGGGGCCTACCAATCCTGCAGGCGGGCTGTTTCCGTGGGGGCCTTCTTTTCTCCACGCCGGGCCCCTGTAGGGCTCCGCCATATTCCCCGGGGGGGGACGGCATGGCGAAGAGTGCATGTGCGGATATATGCCGGCCGGTCCGCACATGTGCGGGATCACGCCGGCCATTCGCATGCGCAAACTTGCGCCGGCTGGAGCGCCACCAACCACTCCGGCGTCAACCCACCCCCTGAAAATTTGGAGAATTCCTCACTTTCGGGGGCTGTTGATGCCGGAGTGGTTAGCACCGGTTTTCCCTCCGGTGAGAATCCCGCCCTGTGAGTTCACCCTAAAGACTTGAGCCCTTAATTGGGCCAATACTTCAGTACAGTACTGGGAGTGCTACATTATACAGATATAATTTTTCAAATGAGATGTCACACAGAAACATCAGCACCACCTTGTGTGTGTTGGAATGATCCAACAGCACTATTTGAAGATATGGGAAATTTACCAAATGCCCTGGTGAATTGTTACTCATCAACCACACCAAACACCACTTCATTTAGCTATCTGGCTAGGTTACAATAGTGACAACACTTCAAAAATAATCCATCTCCTGCAAAGTGTTCTGGGAAGATGCAAGGCACAAGATAAATTCAAGATCTTCCTTTAATTTCGCGCCACCAGCAAACAGGAACTGGAGAATCCAGCCCAATAGCTGGAATAGTGTAAAAGCAGCTGGAAAACGCAACAAGTTGAGATTTTACTTGTTCTAGTTATATAGTGTTCAGGCCACGACGTGGAAAGAGAATAGAATTCTATTCCTTGGAATGTTGGACTCAGAATTTTGTGGTATTAATGACAGCAAAATTGCAATTGCCACCACTACTCCCTTGAAAGTGACAGTAACCACTGGAGTCTGCACCTGAACAGCAGTTAAATACATAAATACAGAGGTTGCTCTCAGTGATTCTCTCCTTCCCAACAGGAAAACACTTGAGTTCCCCACAAATGTCACCACCTTTGAAATCAAGAAGTAATCACGGAACTGACAATACTTTGCGCTTTTCTGCTATTAAGCCCACCATAAAAACCCTTGAAAAAGTTGCATCTCATTGAATGAGACATATCTGTGTCTTTAACTATGTAATATATTCACAAATACATTGACAAAGCCTCTCTGATCCTGGAAATAAATTTTATATGTGCGAAATTTCTCTATTAAGACAAAAAAATTCACCCTTTATTTTTTTAAAAACTGGATTTACAATGTTTCAACTTTTGCATGTTTGATTCATTCATTGAGGCTGATGCTCTGTATTGCCTACTCATAATTACCTTGAGAATGTGATGGGTCTTTATCTTGAATGCAACATAGTGACTTATTAGGCTATTTCAGAAGGCAATTAAGAGCCAATCACATTGCTGGGGTCTGAAGTCACATATAGACCAGACTGTGTAAGGAACAGCAGATTTCCTAAAGGACATGGCAGAACCAGATGGTTTTTACCACAAGTTGGTAGTTTCATGGTTACCATTATTGATACTAACTTTTTATTTCTAATTTGTTTAGTCAATTAAATTCACCAGTTGCTGAGGTAAGATTTGAACTCATGTCTCCAAATCATTAGTCCAGGCCTCTGGACTACTAGCCCAGTAACATAAACACTATACTACCATACTTCTAAATCCTGTGTGCACAGCCCAATCATTTATTTTGCTCTCTGTGAAATGTGACTGTAAGTATGGATAATAAGAACAAATTACTTCTTGGTATGCTGTCTGTGAAAATACTTTGACTGGCTGCTTATCCCATGTGATGAGTCGTCTCTATTGCTGGATACCTGAAGGTCCCCTTAACTAGAAACCAGATTCAAATTGATGTCAGCAGAGGAAAATTCCATGCCACAGAGACTGCTAAATCATTTTGGGAATCTTTCTTCGAGATCAGTCGCTTCGCTACTGACCATGAAATCTGGGCCATTATCTTTGGTGTCAGTACATTAAGTGTTTGTATACATTTAACATCTGCTTATTGTGCATGAGTAGCGCACTATGGTTAAATAAGGAAACGTATTTTTCAAATTGTGCTGCAAAGTTTTGAATGTGCAGATTCGCTATTTGCCATATTAATGAAATGGCCCTTCTTTAAACTGGTGGCGAGGTATAAAAGGTCAGTGAATTGTAGTCTGGTGGTGGTGTACAGCAACTCATATTTGCCTCAAAAGAATTCAGCAAATCCAAACTCTCATGTTCAGGCATTTAATTGCCTTCAGCTCCAAAGTGGTAACCAGTACTGTTAGTACTTGCTAGATTGGCAGTTTCAAATAATACTGGCTCTTTCATCTTGCTTGCTGATTTCAAACTAAAAAAGAACAAAAGCAGATTCAGTGCCAGGTACAATCTAAGAACGCATGCTTGGTTCTTGCAAGAACGGTTAAAGAAACTATTATATAATGCCTATAAGATAGAAAATTGCTAATGTCTGCATGAAATTATCTCGCTAAAGTACTGAAGGAAAATGATTACAAATAACATTAAGGTAGTAGTATCAGGAAAAGTGTGTCAGAATCCAAATGAAAACAGAACTTTTGAGTTTCATTATGCCCTTGTCAGTGCAAGTGCCTCTGCATTTCATGTATCTGCATGTATTTCATTTGTAATTTCTTCATTTACAAGATTTTTATTCAGCTGACATTAGTCTTGGTGTTGTGTTTCCGATAATAACACTGTGAGTGAATTTTTTCATTTGTTTGACTAAGTGTCAACTCAGGCAGGAGTGTGATGTTGTACGAAGTAAATAATGGCATGATGGGAAAACTGGTCAACTACTGGGTACAATGTAAGAAAAGCTGACTTCGCATGACCTAAAGCCTGAATAAGATCAGAGAAGGTCAAGCTGTTCCGAAATGCCTGGGCTCCGTAAATTCTGATAAGACTAACTCGTCATAACCCAAAGCAGTCTAAATACGACAAGATAGGGTCAGAACAAGTCTCCTCCGATTCTTAAACATGCGATCAAAGGACAAGATAATGGTATGAGACATAGAGTCCTGAAAGGTCAGCAAGGTGACGCCTGTTTTATGATATCGCTTATGTTTGTACTTCTGATTGAATTCCTGACCAAGCTGTAGTCACGTAATCCTGATTTAGATAATGTATAAATACTGAGCTGATTCTCTGTGAAAGCGCAAACTTGAGAAGGAAACAGCAGTTTTGCTGACTGCTCTCTGACTTCAAGTGTCAGCCATTTCTGCATGCAGTTGTAATTCGTAAATAAAGCTTTGTTATGTTTTCTTAACGAGTGTTGTTGAATCTTTCTATCACAGTCCAGAAGCGGGAAAAATATTGACTTTAGCGGGAGAGGCGCTTTTGGGCCTACCAGCTCTTCCTGCCATATTTTAGACACTTGGTCAAAAGAATCCTGCAGGCGGGTCTCACGTTGCCATGCTGGCAGGGTGGGCTGAAATCCAAACGTGGGAGGATAATAGAGCGGGGAAGCCCACAAATTATATTAAAATGTATAGTGATGGGGTTCCCAACACCCATTATGTCATTGGCGGGGCGCAGGGACAATCGGAATGGGAAATCCCGATGGTGTAAAAGCCATTTGGAACTCCCGTTGGACTGGCTGCTCTTGCTGCCATTCTTGCCCACCGAAAAGGGGATGGAAAATCCCAGCCACTGATTTCTTACATATATTATCTCAATTATTGATAAAAATTAAGTACACACTACCTTTTGGAGAATGAAAGTAAAGCTTCAGCTATTGGAGGGAAGCAAGACAGAATGTCTGTTCATAGAAATGCGTGTAAGTTTGATTCTTGAAGCTATGAAATGTGCATTCTGTTCATGTTGTAGGTAGGTGTCAATTTACTAGGCTTATGAGTTATCAGTATTCCTATTGGTTATATTGTAAGGTACTTTCCAGAAACACCAAGATGCTTCCAAGTGCCGAAGTTCTTAGGCTGGTGAATTTCCAATTTTGGACATTCTATTAGCAGCAATGTGGAAGCTTGAACTGAAACTTCAGAAATGATCCAGCTTCCCCAAGTGTTTTGACACCATTATACACAGCTTTTTTGCTCTATATTGGAGCTTTTACCTTTAAAGAAGCAACATCATTTTTAGCTTAGCTATTTGAGAGATGAAACCTGTTCACAATGAATTGTCATAAGAATATGATTCAACCATAGGGTCATTGGTAAAGTTACTGCTCCATCAGTGACAGATCAGATCAACTTTCATCCTAAGCCATTTCTGGCAGTCAAGACTCAGCTAGAGTAGGGTCTTTCTTCAGTACATAATGCATAGTGCCAGAGCACCTGATATATAAAGTTCTGGTCAGGGGGTATATTGGATTTTGTTTAAAACTGTAATGGAAGAGGTAAGATGTGAAGTCAGATTAGTGGAATCTGCGAACGATGGTTGCAATATTATATAAATAACTTGGATGAAAGGGCTGAAGACATGATTGCTAAATTTGCTGACAACACAAAGTTAAGTCGGAAAGTAAACAGAGAAACAGAGAAACAGAGAAAGTAGGAGCAGGAGTAGATCATTCAGCCCTTTGAGCCTGCTCCACTATTCAATATGATCATGGCTGAACCTCTATTTCCCCATCCCTTGACACTTTTAAAATTAGAGGGGGATTTTACCCTCCTATTTTCGGGGGGGAAGGAATGGCAGAGGGGGGAGGAGAATCACATGGGAGTCCCAAAACAACTCTTACGCCGCGGGTTTCCCGGGTCGATTGTCCCCACCCAACCAATGAAGTAACAAAATCCCAACTTTATAAATTGGGATCCCCATTTGCATCAATTGAAAGATAATTATCAGGCCTTTACACCTGATAGTCTCCCTAGGTTAAGTTGTCAATTCACGCTGATGTGAGGCCATGTAAGGGTAAATCACAGCAGGACCCCCACGATGTGCACCTGGTGAGCAGAACCCGCCGGAGGCACACAGGCAATTACAGCCTCTGGGGGAGACGGTCAGGCCCCAGGCAGTACCCTAGTAAGTGCTGAAGGAAGTGCCCAGGGGGTGTTTGTGGGGGTGGTGGCAGGGGTTTGTGCGAAATGGTGGCCGGATAGCGGGATTTCCTTGGGAAACCCTCGTATTCCTTGCCATGTATAGATTTGTATGGCAATGGATACGGAATTGCTTCCCGATTTGTGCTCCCACGTGTAAATGTGTTGCAATTTTACTGTGGCGGGGACTCCCAAACAGAGAATCTCACCCACATTATAACATTCACAATTAAAATTTATACTATGAACAATTAACAGAGACAACAATCATAGAGACAACGTTTCGGAGGACATTGTTTTCTGTGTGGTTGTTGGCGAAGCTCAGACGTCTGTTTTTTTGAGTTGACTGCAACCTCTGGTGTTTTTGATTTAGTTTAGATGTCGTCTGTAGTTGTCTCAACCGGAGTCGAAGTAGTGTTCAGAGGTTGTTTCGGTGTTGAAGTGTCCTCAACTGGGGTACTGTCTTCCACAGTTGTTTCTGGTATCGTCAGGTTCTCAGGAATGTCTAGGTCTCCACTTGGCACAGTTTGTTGTGGACTCTCGGTTGACTCTGTCTCTGGCAAACTAGTTCTAGTTGCTAAAAGTTGATGAGGAGGCTCCTGAGCCTTGGCCACCAAAAAAGCTTCCGTTTATCCCCTTCATCCTTACTCGTGAGCAAGAATTATTGTCTAAACCAATTTAAGCCAATTCCTGAGAACATGCAGGAATAGAACACATTGGACAGCCTTCTTTGAGGCAATGTCCAAAGTGGTGGGGGTGAGGGTGGAGCCATGCCTGAAAGTGGCGGTCTTCAGCGTCTCGGACCAGCCAGATCTATTCCTGGGGAGGAGGGCAGACGCCCTTCCCTTTGCCTCCCTGATCGCCCGCCATAGAAACCTGTTTGGCTGGCAGTCAGCAGCACCACCCAGAGCTGCAGACTGGCTGTCCGATCTCTCCAAATGGAGAAAATCAAATTCGCCATCCGAGGGTCAGACGACGGCTTCCACAGAACGTGGGAGCCATTCACGCGAATGTTCCGGGACTTATTTGTGGCCAACGAACAAGAGGAAGAATAGCCAGGTAGCCAAGAATCAGGGGAAAGTAGTCAAGAATCAGGTGAAGGTAGCCAAAGCATGAAAGGGAGAGATAGACTGGGAGGGAGGGAGGGAGGCAGGGAGGGGGGGAGATGGCTAAACCTGAGGAAAGAAATGTGAGTCACAGGGTGGGGGAGGGGGGGGGGGGGGAGACAGCTAAACCTGAGGAAAGACAGACGAACCGTAGAGGGGGGGGGGGGGGGGGGGGGCACAAGAGGAGAACCTGTGGGGTAGGGAAACGGGAGCCGGAAGGAAGGCACGGGATGCCAAAACGTGCATGACGTCTCCAGGAGCGGGGAATGAGGAAAATAAAGGTGGAGGACTGGAGGAGCAGCAGAAGCGGAGGCGAGTGCGGGACGGCAGCGAGACCCGTCCGGGAGAAGCAGGCGACAACAACACAAAACACAGCCAAGTATCGGACACTGTAATTATCTCCCCGGCACCCAAATGTATATTTGCCTCCCCAGTCCCCGCCCCCCTTCCCCCCACTCCACCCCCCGCAAACAGTCGCCTACTTACGTGGTGTAAATAATTTTGCCAGGTGTACAGAGCTGCCGCTGTCGAGCTGGTGCACAATACCCTATGTTATTCTATTTCATATTTTATTGTATTCTATGTTGGGGTGTGCCCTTCTCTTCTAAGTATGTGTATGTATATATATATATATATATGTTTCTTATTCTGTGTACATAACGGTAATTATACCTTGTTCAAAAACCCAATAAAAAAACATTTATAAAAAAAAGGATAGTCTGCCCATTTTCACGTGCAAATGGTCAATGGCGTCATCAATATAATTACATGATCGGACTCTTAAAGTGACTTTGTTCCAACTAGAAACAAATATGAATACACAACAGTAGCGAGCTGCCTTCTTAAACTGCTGCAGTCCCTCAGGCGTAGGTACACCCACATTACTGTTAGCAAGGGAGTTCCAGGATTTTGACCCAATGATATTGAAGGAACAGTGGACATATTTCCAGGTCAGTATGGTGGGTGCCTTGGAGGGGAACCATATTGATGTATATTTCTTGATATGTTAGAGATAATGTTTGAACCTAACTAATTCCATTATAATCTGTTATAGACACTTTGATACTCTAAGTAAATGACCTTCCTTTTGAAGAGTATTACGGTATTTCTAATTTTGTGGTGTGCGGAAGTGCTCTGGCCAAAGTGCCTTTGAATAAGTTTTAGAAAAAAGTACACCTCTTCCTAAGGATCAGGAAGCTAGGAGTAAGAAGGGAAATTAGCAGATCGTTTATACATGAAGGTAACACACTTATGTATAAGTTCTCTGGAAATGCCATTAAAGGGACTATCGTAAATGTGGTAGTGAAGTGTTTTTGTACAGAGAACAGATTGCAGGATATGATCACAACATAATTAGATGGGGTTAAAAGTGTATGTTTGGTCAAGGACATTTTTTGGTCCTGAAAGATTGGTGTGCAGTTCAGTGGGCTCTCTGTCTCTGATCAGGACCCTGAGACCCCATTGAATTTTCTCTGCTGGACCTAATATTAGAGAATAGAAATGTGGAACTTCTTTCTTTATATGTCATCCGACTTGATATAGCTCTGTCAGCATGATAACTGAACAAATGTCACACAATATAATGCATCTCTATAGTTTACCTCTAACATTTGAGTTAGATTGGCTTAGTAGCTGGTATGCCTGGTTTAACTTCAAGCTGCAATATGAGTGGAACATTTGTGCATTGATCATGGCCAATCCACCTAACCTGCACATCTTTGGACTGTGGGAGGAAACGGGAGCACCCGGAGGAAATCCAAGCAGACACAGGGAGAATGCGCAAACTCCACACAGACACCCAAGACTGGAATCAAATCTGGGTGCCTGGCACCGTGAGGCAGCAGTGCTAACCACTCTGCCACCGAGTCGGCCCACTACTTCAAAAGTTATCCACTGATATGAAACACTTACTACTTTTTAAAAACGGGCACGTTCTTTCTTATTCTGGATTGCCTTGCATAAACATATATTAATGCTTTTCCTTCATTTCCCATTCTCCTGTTACGAGTTGTGCTTTGTTTCTTTGCATAAATTAGTTTAGAAAAAAATCAATTGGCAGAATAACCCGTTAGGATATCCTCTATTTCATGTTTAGTTCCTATTAATGGCACAGGTCTAGCCAAAACATGAAAGTAAAAATGTTTAAGTTGTTCTACTAATGGTATGTAATGATGTAATGTGGACAAGGCCATTTAAAAAAATTACACCAGGGACCAGTGTGGAGGATTACGTTCCGAAATGCATCCTTTCTTCAACTACAAAAAAGAACATTAGCTTTTTAGACTATACTCAGTTTTTTGTTGTTGGGAATCACTTCTGAACCATTTAATATCACGTTTCCAATCTGACTTTCATTTTTCCTTCGAAAAAAATGTTGACACCCATCTCTCCTCCCAATATTTGACTGCTTTACACTTTTCAGTTCTGTCTCTGCATGTATAATTTTTTAATAGCCTATTTTTGTCAATCGATCGCACTTGCAGCTGTTAAAAACCTCTACAAGCTGGATCTATTCCTGTTTTGCAAATAAAATAAGGAATAATGCTTTAGGAAGTAGGAAAGTACAGGAAGGGTTTCACATGAAAATCCTGCTAGCATTTTTATTCTAAGCATTGAAACCTAATTAAGTTAGAATGAATCACAAAGCCACCAGATAATTAATGGGACACTCATGAATAGCAAAGGTTTACTCAGGAATTAAGCTGCTCCAGCAAGTTTACTTGGCTATCGGTATTTGGAATTATGTTTATGCAGCACAAATTTAGTCATTCTTTTAAAAAGCATTTCGCCACAACAAGGATTTCCCACTTAATCACTTCCCTGCAAATGTAGTGCAGACAAACATAGAGTGCCAAACTATGTATTCCCTGATCTGGCCTATTTCAATTTCTAAACCATGTAGTCCCAGTTTCCTCTTATAATTACTGCTTTTTGCGATGATGTTGCATATTATGTTGATTTACCCAGAAGACTGTGAATGCCTTGGTTTGCTCTCCATCCACATTGGATGATCCAATTCTTCTGATGTTAAAACCATTCCACTATCCTGATAATCCTGAAAAAAAAAACAACAGCAAATTAATACAGGATTGCTTTTTAACTTTGTAATTGGCTATGTGATCTAGTAGATCCTTCCAACATTTTTAAATATGGTTATAGGACATTGAATAAAACCTCTCGAAAGACCCAACGCTCTCCCCTCCGCTCCTCTAATTGTTTCTGAATGATCCCAGAGTTTTGTGTCTGCCAGGAGTCCAGTGTTGATCACTTTGGGTGAGAAGCATCCTGATATCAACCTTAAAATTACCGTTTATAGTTTGACGCTCTGCCTCTTTGTCCTGCTTCCAGTTTAATTTATAACTGTGATTGCCTCTTCGATGCCTGCATTCTAAAGTGAAAAAACCCAAATTGCTCCAGTCCTTATTGATAAGTTAGACTCAAGCTAGGGGCTTGATTCTCCCAGTCCTGATCAGGCCGGAACAGAGGTAGGATTGAGAACAAAATGGCCACTGAACCATGTGGCCAGACGTCATCCTGGTGCACGTTTCATATTTGCTTTCTCTTGGGTTACATGCCTTGCGCTATGTCATTGGAGGTTCCTGATTGGTGTTTTGTGAAGAAGAGCCGAGGTAAATCGTAAAACTCCTCGTATGTTGATGGCGGTCCCTTGGGCTGGGGGTGGGCACTGGTATAGTTGCTGCTGAGCAGGCTCTTGCTTTGGTGGTACTATTTGTATTTGGACGATGGCTTCCGCTGAAAATGTTGTCTTGGTTGAAAATCTCAGCCCTGCGATGCAGGTCATTGGAGCTCACCTTGAAGAATTGCGGGGTACCTTTTGGAGATCAGTGGAGGCGCATGAGAGAGCTCAGACACTTGAAAGAGCACTTTCCCTGGTGAAAGCCCACCTTCATGTTGTCGAGATCCTATTGCATGTTGTAAGTGTTTGGGTAGGAGGGGCGGGGACTAGGTGTGTTCACGGGCTCAGTCCCTGGCACAAGGTGAAAAGCGAGTTCCTGATTGAGTTTGAAAATTGTCATGTTTTGGTAATCTTGATTTGGAGGCTTGGTGCATCAGATTCAATGGATCACAAAAAATCCAATCTTCAAGGCCAGGGGCGGCTGGGCCCAACGATCGCTGATCCTATATCGTCCTATTCTCGATCCTAGTCATGAGGGTTGGAGGTGGTCCAATTATTGGGGGTCTTGACGGTTCTGCTTCCTTTCGTGTTGGGGTTCCCCCAGCTAGGGCTAGAGTGATTGTCCTTTTCTTCTCAGCATTCTCAGGGATGGTGCACTGCTCCAGAAGGGGTGGGAGAGGTATGGGTTTGGCTGAGGTACAGGTTTTGGGGTGTGTTGGAGATCCTGGGAGTATTTTTCCCTGTGTGTTGGGACATGCTGGGCTAGGCCAGGTCCAGTGCTGTGGCAAATATCTTGTTGCCTCTAGGGGTTTGGAATGTCCCTTTTCGAGTGTGCTTGTTGGGTGCATCCTGGGAGGTTGGTTTTGCTTCTTTGGTGTGGGATGCCTTTTTGGTTAATTTTTTTTTAAATTTTAGTGTACCCAATCATTTTTTCTATTAAGGGGCAATTTTAGCGTGGCCAATCCACCTAGCCTGCACGTTTTTGGGTTGTGGGGGCGAAACCCACGCAGACACGGGGAGAATGTGCAAACTCCACACGGACAGTGACCCAGAGCCGGGATCGAACCTGGGACCTCAGCGCCGTGAGGCGGTTGTGCTAACCACTAGGCCACCGTGCTGCCCCCTTTTTGGTTAATTGAGCAACCTGTTATCTTCTCTTCTTCATTGGTGGTTGCTTGAGGCCTGCCAGGCTTCTCCTGCACTCCTTTATAATTGCCTGTGAGGAGTTTGCACATTCTCCCTGTGTCTGCGTGGGTTTCACTCCCACAACCCAAAGATGTGTAGAGTAGGTGGATTGGCCACACTATATTTCCCTCTTAATTGGAAAAAAAAATTGAATACTGTAAATTTATTTTTTTTTAAATTTTTGAATTCCAATTAAGGGCAATTTAGAGTGCAATCCACCCTCCCTGCACATCTTTGGGTTGTGGGGTGAGATCCACACAGACACGGGGTGATTATGCAACCCCACATGAACAGTGACCCGGGGCCAGGATTGAACCCGGGTCCTCGGTGCCATGAGGCAGCAGTGCTAACCACTGTGCCACGCCGCCTGCCATTCCTTAATTAAGAACAAAGAACTTTTATAGTTCAGGGGGCCTCACCTTCCTGGTATCACCTGGAATTTCATGGGCATCAGCGGTAGAGAGAGCTGTTTGGACCACCAGAGCACCAGGAAGACTGCAAATGGAAATTGGTGCGGTACCCTACAACTGAGACCAGTAGAATTGAACAGCCCCTGCCTTCACATTGAGGGCAGAGTCTAGGCATCAGGAGGCCAGAAGTGAGGGACGAGGGATTTAAGGGGGAGACACTAACCTGATCACAGGATCGATGACAGTGGCAGAAACCCATGTACGTGACTAAGAACCAATGACAAAGGAGACTCTGGGAGAGAGTCTGTGCCCTTGTCAGCTGCGGGCTCATGTGACATATCACAGGAGGCTGTACAATGGTGCATCAACCAGACAACAGATGTGCCTTCTTTACCAACAACACATCAGAATCACACCTGATGGGGCATTGAGGGCTCAGATGGCACTGGGTCCAGTAGCTGGAGCATTCAGGGCGTGACCTGAAATACTCTCAGGCACAGGGAGACGAAGCTGAAGAGAGAGATGAGCCCCTGCTGCATGATGAAGTGCATTCTGCCACCCACCTGGAATAGAATTCCCTCCTCCACCTCAAGGGCGCCATGACTCTCTCTTCCCCGTGCCTTCTCGGGTCCCTTTCATTCGTTCTTTCACGAGATGTGGATGTAATTGGTAAGATCCTGTACATCAAGGCCTAGGTCATTAAAAAATACTGGTAATCATTGTCCATCCCTAATTGCCCTTAAGAAGGTGGTTGTAAGCCGCCTTCTTGAACTGCTGCAGTCCATGTGTACAGGTACACCCACAGTGCTGCTAAGGAGGGAGTTCCAGGATTTTGATCCAGTGACAGTGAAGGAAAAGCAATGTATTTCCAACTCAGGATGGTAAGTGCCTTGGAGGGGAACTTGCAGGCGGTGGTGTTCCCAAGCATCTGCTGTCCTTGTTCTTCTAGATGATAGAGACTGTGGGTTTGGAAGGTACTGTCGAAAGACCATTGGTGAGTTTCTGGAGTGCATCTTGTATATGATACACACCGCTGTCACTGTGCATCAGTAGTAGAGTACGTGAATGTTTAGTTAGATGGACGGCATGCCAATCACAAGACTGCTTTGTTCTGGGTGGTTTCCAGCTTCTTTTTTTAAAATAAATTTAGATTACCCAATTATTTTTTCCAATTAAGGGGCAATTTAGCGTGGCCAATCCACCTAGCCTGTACATCTTTGGATTGTGGGGGCGAAACCCACGCAGACACGGGGAGAATGTGCAAACTCCACAGTGACCCAGAGCCGGGATCGAACCTGGGACCTCAGCGCCGTGAGGCAGTTGTGCTAACCACTAGGCCACCGTGCTGCCCTGGTTTCCAGCTTCTTGAATGCTGTTGGAGCTGCACTCATCCAGGCAAGTGGAGAGTATTTCATTACACTCCTGACTGGTGCATTGTAGGTTTTGGACAGGGTTGAGGGATTCAGGAGGTGAGTTACTCACCTCAAAATTCCTAGACTCTGACCTGCTTTTTTATTAGCTTATTGTCACAAGTAGGTTTCAATGAAGTTACTGTGAAAAGCCCCTGTAGTCACAGTATCTAAAGAGCTAGTCCAGTTCAGGTTTTGGTCAGTGGCAACCCCCAGATATTGACAGTGGGTAATTCAGTGATCGTAATGCCATAAAAGTCATGGGGAAATGGTTAGATTCTCTCTTGTTGGAGATGGTTACTGCCTGGCAATTGTGTAGCATGAATGCCACTTGTCACTGATCAACCCCAAGCCTGAATATTGTCCAGGTCTTGTTGCAAAATGGGACCGCATCCGAGAGTTAGGAATGGTGTTGAACATTGTGCGATCATTGAACATTTCCACTTCTAACACTGATGGAGCAGCTGAGGATAGCTGGTTCGAGGCACCCACCTGAGGAACTCCTGCAGTGATGTCCTGGGACTGAGATGATTGACCTCCCATCATCACAACCATCTTCCTTGTGCTTGCTGGACTCCAAACAGTAGAAAGTCTAGCCCCAGTTCCCCTTAGCTTCAATTTTTTCAGAGCTCCTTGATGCCACACCCAGTCAATTGCTGCCTTAATGTCAGGCGTAGTCACTCTCACTTCACCTCTGCACCTCAGCTTTTTGGTCCATGTTTGGAGCTGATTGGCCCTGACGGAACCCACACTGAGCATCAGTGAGTAGGTTATTTCTGTGTAAGTGTTGCTTGGTAACACTGTCAACAACCATTTCCATCACTTTGCTGACGATCAAGAGGAGACTAATGAGGTGGTCATTTTCTGCATTGGATTTGCCCTGCTTTTTGTGGACAACACTTACATGGGAAAGTTTCCACAGTGTTGGATGGATGCCAGTGATGTAGCTGTTCTGAGACAGATTGGTGCAGTGACAGGCTTTGCCACAATCTCCTTTAGGACAAGCAGCAGCCTCAGGGATGGCTGCCATGGGTGTCTGAAACCTGTCTCCATTACTTCCCCCATTAGATTCAAATGGACAGGAAACTAGTCTCCATCCCGATTAATGACTCGCCCTCAAGAAAATTTTCAAAACTCATTTACATTCCCACAGGAGGTAGATTTCTGACACAAAAAGAGTTTCCCGTCACTAATGGGAAATTCCCGCCCTCGGGATCAGAGTTATGGCTCTTCTCTATACTGTCTTTGGAGACTGCGTGTCTCCCTTGTTTCTTGACAGCCAAGACAGGGCATAATATTGAAGTGCAGTTTGAACAGGACATTTTACAGTGTGATCACAGCTTCCTCAGACATGCATTATTTCAGGATTGTTTGACCATTTATTTTACAGGAAAAAGTCTATTTCAAGTGTTGGATTTTAAAAACAAAATGGATTTCTATAATGAGGAGGCCATAAGCTGTCAGAATTTACTAAATGTACATTAAAGGCAGATGACTCTGGATTGGGCACGGCTCCGTAAATTGAACTGCATCTGCCTAGTGGACAGGGTCAAAGCTGACCTGCAAAGGTGGGACAGCCTCCCATTGTCCTTGGCAGGCAGGCTTCAATCAAACAAGATGAATATTGTGCCAAGATTCCTTTTCCTATTTCAGTGCCTTCCGGTATTTCTACCCAAGTCATCTTTTTGGGGGGCGCTGAGCAGCTTCTATCAAGTTTCATATGGGCTGGTAAAACTCCAAAGATTCAGAATGGTGTCTGACAGAAGGACAGACAGTCGGGGACCTTGCGCAGCCAACTCTGATATTTTATTACTGGGCCGCCAATGCAGAGAAGTTGTTGGGGTGGTGTGGGGACCTGCCGTCTACCTGGGTGCAGAAGGAGTCTGGGTTGTGTAGAGGATCTTGTTTGGGAGCACTAGTGACACCGTCTCTGCCATTTGCTCCAGTAAAGTACTTGTCCAACCCGGTTATTGTGTCCACTTAAAAAATATGGAGGCAACTCCGTCAGCATTTTAAGATGGGGTCAGTGTCAAGGCTGGCCCCTATTTGTGTTAACCACCTGTTCGAGCCAGCACACGTGGATGCTACGTTTGGGGTGTGGATGGGGAAGGGGCTGGGAGAGAGTGTGTGATCTATTTCTGGAGCAGCGGTTTGCTAGCCTGGAAGAATTGAAAGAGAAATTTGGGCTCTTGGGCTTGGTTTAGGTATCTTTGGGTATGGAATTTTGTTAGACAGATGTCTCCAGCATTCCCTGTGCAGCTGCCATCTTCCTTGCTGGAGAGGATCTTTTCCTGTTCAGGATCGGAAGAGGGTATTATGTCCGGCATATATAGGCGGATTCAGGGGGATGATTCGGTCTCGGCGGAGGGGGTGAAGACCAAATAGGAGGAGAAGTTAGGACCTATATTGAAGGAGGTGGAGTGGAGTGAGATCCTTCGTAGGGTGCTTGCCAAGTCAACGTGTGCCAAGTTGAGCTTGATACATCTCAATGTAGTGTTTAGGACGCACCTAACTAAAGCCAAAATGAGTTGTATCTTTGCGGGGTTGGAGGATGGGTGCGAGCGCTGTTCGACGGACCCGCTAATCACACACACATGTTCTGGTCCTGTCCCAAGCTTGTGGATTTTTGGGTCTCCTTTTCCAGCACCATGTCGGCGATCCTGAACACTCAGCTGGAGCCCTGTCCTTTTGCGACTATATTTGGGGTATCAGATGTGCCGGAGTTACGGAAGGGTACAGCGGCAGATGTCCTTGCCTTTGCTCGGAGACGAGTCCTGTTGCGATGAAAGTTGGTGACGCCACCTAGTGCCTCAGCGTGGCTAGGTTACGTAATGGCGTTTTTACACCTCAAAAAGGTCAAATACACTGTGAGGGGTTCAATTGAAGGATTTTATTGGAGGTGGCAACTGTTAATACAAAGTTTCAAGGAATTGGTCACTGATAGCTGCTAGAGGGGTGTAGAAGGGGGGAGGGAGCAATGGGGGGGTGTTTGATTCAAGAGGGACGGTTGCGTAGATCAGTTTATTATTCTTTTCTTTTACGGTTACTGTTGTGTTTGTATTTTTGTATAAAATGACAAAAGCTTAATAAAAATATATATATTTTCAAATCACGCCCTATGTGACGAAAGGTTTTGTGGCAATGGGTAAAGTAAATAAACAAAAGATGTGGCCCGATGATGTGTGAATGGCTGGATAGCAGCCACCTGAATACAAAGTGAAGGAATAAACAGTTTTCTGGATGCCAGGACTCAGCCAGTGGCCATTTATCCCTTAGCAGTGGAGATACAAAGAGGTGGGAATACAAGGTGGGATTGGCAGTGACATTCCTGCGATTGTAAAATCGAATGGAGGTGTCCCAAAACCTTCTGTTGCATGAGATATTGCCTGCAATGTGTGACACCCAGGCCAACACCACAAGGGTGGCGTTGACAGTGCAATGCCTGGGGCCAAAGGTCAGATCCATGACAGGAGATTGCGAAGCATGGCTCAGTCCCTGAGAAGCATGGTTGAGGAGTTCAACCGTATGGACAGACCATGGTGGGCCTTCAGGACTGGCAACGCCAGATGACATTGAGGTATCTGGACCACACTCCAGCTACCTCTCCATCCTCATCAGCAGCTGGAGGGAGGACGGTTCGCTGGAAAAACCTCCAGGGGCCTTCCACCCAGAGACCCTGGGAGAGATCAGCGAATCAGAATCCCCCCTTCCTGAGTCTGGCACAACTCATCTGCAGTGGGCAGAACAGGGTGACGTGACAACCCAAACTGACAACCCAAATCATGTTCGTGGCCTTCCTAGGTGTGAACCGGATCGCGTCATCGGAGAGGGCCCAGGAAGATCACGTTTCGAAATTTCACCGGTGTGAATCCAGGTTTTGGCCTCTCACGCGATTTTGAGGCCACAGCAAGATTCGAGCCTGCGACTAACAGACCCGCTAAATCTCACCCCAGGCATTTACCAGAGAATTACAAATCATTCCCTTCAAGGAAACTAAACAATATTAACTGGCATAGTTATGATAAATGATTTCAAAAATTGCATCTGGATAATAGCCTTCTCACATTTTCTTTCCTATTTTAATTTTCAAACAGTACTATCATCCAGACTGAACATTATTAACGAAAGGGTTGGGAGGAGTGGTGAACAACAAAAATACAAGTTGCCTGAAGATATCTTGCTGTTACCCCACCCCCCCATTCCCCTTCCTCCTGGCTCCATTCTACTGTGTGCAGGTCCTTTGATTAACATTTCTGTCATTAGCCTGCCATCCTGGGCTATTGTTATGTCTGGTTCAGTTCCTTCCCACTGTCATTTTAAATCTCCCAACTGTTTTGTACCTTATGATAATTTTGAATGCAGACTCTTATTTGCTCCAATTTCAACTGAAGTGGATTAAGTTTTGAGAGGAAATCGTGCACCTTATTGCTAAGAATTAATTGTTTTTAATATTTGGTATGATGCTGGTTGTGAATCAGTGTGGCAAACAAATCTACCCCAATACGATTACTCACACTTGATTCAAGTAGTGAACAAAGGAAACACTTTATATTTCAGAAGAACCTTTGGAGTTTAAGCTCAAAAGCTCCATCTTTCTCTGTTTGATTAAAATTAACTTTCAAAGCGTGAGAATAATTCAAAATAATTGGTAATGGCTCGAGTTCTCATTTCCTGAAATATTTACAATCATATCTTCCTTTGTATTTCATTATTACCATAAAGCCTAAGGTGTTCAAAATTTCAAAAGGGCAGAGGCAAAGATTCAGCGGCAAACCAAAAGTATTTTGTGAAGTTGGTCACAACACGGTTGATAACATCTATCCATTGTAATGTGGGGAAGGATGCTGGCAACGCTGTATTGTAACTCTTAAGTTTTGAAGCAGAGCCAAAGCTATCAAACAGTGCTCGACAATCTAGATTCATAAGAAAACTTACATCTGTTAAAGTTGTACGCTCAAGTGGTAACTCTTCAAATGTCTTTAAATTCTGTGGTTGTTTCTTCACACAAGTGTTACTATGTCTGCAGGGACAGCAATATGTTACACTTTGAAATTGAGACCGCAGTGAAGGCAAAAACATCTCTGAGTTTAATCATGAGCAAAATCTTATTAAATTCTGTTTCATGATCTTTAATGACTTTAATGGCAGTGCAGAATATTTAATGACATCAATATATGTATGTAAGAAGAATGTCTAAAATTGTATATGGCATAAACTTGTGTGGAAGCTGTATATTTCTGAGGTTGTCTGAACGCAGACCAACTCTGCAAACTGAAAAATGGCATTTAACACTGGAATGTAAAGTAGGGACTGTCAAAACAACAACTATTATTCAGTAAACTAAAATGGGGAAAAGATGTGGATACACTAAATTCTATTGCAGTGGTTGGCAGCAATTGTCAAGTCAAATCAAATATTACAAGTAAATCCATACATCAGCCCCCCCCCCCCCCCCCCCCCCCCCCCCCCCCCCCCCTCCCCCCCCACTCCCCACTCATAGGAACAGTGAATGTAGGGGGTTAAAATTGGCCTGGTCCATTTATTGGCCCTGAATCCAGACAATTTCTACCATGCAACATCTTTTCTCCACAGGCTTTGAAGTCAGTGGAGGCTCCTGCGGCAAGCAGGTGTGGGCCGAATAAAGTTTAAATCAGGGCCTTGTGATAGCTGCAGCACTTAATGGAATAATAATCTTTACTGTCACAAGTAGGCTTACATTAACACTGCAACAAAGTTACTGTGAAAAGCCTCTAGTCGCTACATTCCAGCGCCTGTTCGGGTACATAGAGGGAGGATTCAGAATGTCCAAATTACTTAACAGCACGTCTTTCTGAACTTGTGGTCGGAAATCGGAGCACCCGGAGGAAACCCACACAGACACGGGGAGAACGTGCAGACTCCTCATGGACAGCGACCCAAGCTGGGAATTGAACCTGGGATGAATGTGATTCTTACAACTCAGAATGTCCACCACAGTCAAAACCACCACAGAAATCCTGGCAAGAAGCAGCAGATTGGTCAGACAAAGCAGAGGTGAGCAATATTTTTTGTTCTTCAGTAAGAATCCATGAACCTGCGCCTTCCTCTTTCTCTGACTCGCCAAACCATCATCCATTTGTTGCAGCCTTCATATCTTACTTGCTGGCTTCAGGTGAAAGTCATATTGTGAATATTAAAATGAGGTTGGTCAGTTAAAAGCATCTGGGCCTCACCTCCTTCCGAAATTTCTGCTTCAGGCCTCCCATGCTCGACTGGTGCCATCCTATTAAAATCTCCCCCTCACTTGCTGAGTCATTTAGGTTTCTCTACTTATGAAAGATCTGTAGACATCGGGAAGACAGCCAAGGAGAATGAAATAATTCTTAAATTGATGAGTTATGAAGGGAGGCTGACACTGCACTGAAGGGAGGTTAAGTTTTACAAAGCCTCCAAACAGGTCCAACAGGCCGCAGCCCCTCCCCAACCTCACTCCGATTCACTAGCTAATATCTAACTGCTAGTGAGGTAGCCCCCTGCCAAGGTCCACCTCCCCCTCCCCACTAAGAAGGAATAATCAAAACCAAAGCTTTTACACTTCTTAACTTTCCATCTTGGGCCATATTTGTCCATATTGCTGCACTAATCAATACCCCCAACTTCTTTGCCCTCTTCATCATTCACATATACACTCCAATTCAGAACAACCGAACAAATGTACAAAAATATTAAAACAACCCCAAACAATCCCATGCCATCAACACCCAATGAAGTCCCACTCAAGCTCACTCAATTCAGTGTAAATCTTTGTTCTTTGATGAAAGCTTCTGCCTCCTCTGCCGGCTCAAAGAAATGATCTTTTAAGTGTGACTCTCGATCTCGCTGGATACACACTAAAATGCTCTTCGCTCTTGTATAATGCCGACTTTGCCTTATTAAAGGACACATGCCTAATTGCAAACTCTGCCCTGGCATCTTGATAAATTTGAATGCTACTGCCTTCCCACCTCACCTCCCGGTTTTCTTTGGCCCATTCCAGGACTGGAGTCCGGGAGCTGTGGAAACATACTGTCACCGCCCATGGCGGCTCATTCGCCCATGGCCTCAGCCAGAGTGTGCACTATCTAGCTTAGGAGGGGACATCTGTTCATCGCCCCGCTCACCCCAGCAACCTCACGATCCTGAGGTTCTGCTTCCAAGTCTTCGACCATCGGCATCGGGCCTTTATTCCTCTCCTCTGCAACCAGTAGCTCAGCTTCCAGTGAGGCTATTTGGCTGCTATGTTGCGACAAGGCCTCCTCCACCCCCTTTAGCACCACTCCATGCTCTTTAACGCCTCTGAGGTCCTTCACAATCTCTCTCTTATCAGGCCCAGCGCATCCTTAATGGACTTTCTTATTTTTTTTTAAGTTTTAGAGTACCCAATTCATTTTTTCCAACTAAGGGGCAATTTGGCATGGCCAATCCACCTAGCCTACACATCTTTGGGTTGTGGGGGGGAAACCCATGCAGACACGGGGAGAATGTGCAAACTCCACATGAACAGTGACCCAAAGCCGGATCGAACCTGGAACCTCAGCGCTGTGAGGCAGCAATGATAACCACTGTGTCACCATGCTGCTCCTTAAGGGACTTTCTAAGGGTCTCCATTATCTCCCCTCCTTGCTTCTCCATCTCTGCTGAAGGGTGAGCACTCGACCCTTCTTTCCACCATTCTTTTTAACGGCTTTCGATATCTCTTCACAAAATACCGTTAGCTGGGCGGTGTTTGTCAACCAATTTCCCCCGGGAACCGAGCTAAGAGGACCAAAAAAACAAGGACTCTGGCGGGATTTACCTTTTGTGCAATCTTCTCCTATATGCTGCCACAGGAATAAGGAAAATTATGGGAAAGGTCAGATCACAGAACTCATGCTGGATGATTTTGCAGAATGCTCTCAGTAAGTTAACTCCATACGTAACAATGGTCGTTTCACTGTTAATTTTATTGGTAACAGTGACCTTGGGTGGAATTTAGTTTCAGTGATGCTACAGTGCAGGAGACCCGATACTATTTAAGTGCACTCAGCCACTTAACTGGCCAGTGTTGGGCCTCTCGCGTGATTAAGGTCCCCTGAGGGTTGAAATACCTCTCCCAGGGGATTGACACTGGGATAATTGGCTTTAAGTGAATGACTTGCAATCCAATGGGTATCCCGCTGCCGGCGGGCAGAATTTCCACAACTGGCTCTTCCCCGATTAAAGTGGGGACAGTTTTACCGAAGCTGGGAATCAGTCGCGTATCTTCCTGCCTGATTATCCCAGCTCGAGCACTCCCAACCCCACCATGGCCGCTCCAATGAGCTCCCTTAAATTTAGTACCTTTTAATAAATATTCACACTTTCCAGGTAAAGGATAATATATCTTACCCAAAACTTCCTGTATGTTCAGAATTCAATTTTGTTTTCTCCATTTCTTCTCTCATGCAGGAATCTGGTGAGGTTGGGACTAAAAAACAGAAACTATTTGTTCCCAGCACGGTACTCAGTGGGATGTAATCCTTTCCATCCTGAAAATAAGATCATTTCCTTTGTTTTAAATGCATACACAAAAATGCTTATATTTAAAAATAGCTTTAATCTACGGTTGTGCAAAAATGCAAGATTTCCTCTAATCCTTATGTGAAGCAAGTTCTTAAATGCATTCTTTGCATCCACCTTCATTATTTCTTTATCAGTTGCAGGGGAAATATTATGTGAGAGAGAATGGCAAATCTGTGGTTAATTAATAGTAATTTTGTGCTGTGAAATTATAAGCATTTGGAACTAGATTGAAACTACATAAATTCACTTCAGCTAGGACTCTTACAAAAGAGGAGAGTTTTTGTTATCATTCTTCCCTGTCTAGGTTCATGCTCAAGTCCCAGAAGTATGAAGTACTTATAACACCATCAAATCCCTTGAACCATAATAATTTAAAAATATTAAACAGTTTTATATATTGTCAACACAAGCATCATTAAGAGCCAGTTCAAGCATTACACATCATTAGCTCATTATAATTGCTCTGTTGTGGTTATCAGTACAATTTTATCAGGTCAAACAGATATAGGCGAGGCTGTCATATCTGGGGTGCAAATGCTGAAAGCTGTAACATAGATTTGTACACTGGAATAAAACTGAGACAATGAGACAGTTATGCAAATCATAGAATTGGTACAGCACAGAAAGAGGCCATTTGGCCCACCATGGCTGTGCCGGTTTTCCAAATGAGCATCAAGACTTAATGCCATTCCCCTATCTGTTCCCCATACCCCTGCACATTGTTCCTATTCAAGTAATACCTCTCCCAGGGGATTGACACTGGGATAATTGGCTTTAAGTGAATGACTTATATTCAATGGGTATCCCGCTGCCGGCCGGCAGAATTTCCACAACTGGCTCTTCCCCGATTAAACTGAATGCCTCAATTGAACCTACCACCACACTTCTAGGCAGTGCATTCCAGACCCAAACCACTCATGTGAAATTATTTTTTTACATCACATTTGCCTCTTTTGCAAATCACATTCAATCTGTGCCCTCTCATGTTGATCCTCTTATGAGCAGGAACAGTTTCTCCTTATTCACTCTCTGCAGCCCCCTCATGATTTTGAACTTTAACAATCTGTAGGGCGCAATCGAATGGCCACGCTGCTCCCAAAAAGCCTGGGATCTCCCTGGCTTGTAGTGCCTCGCAAGATCTAACCTGATAATTTTTTGGCAAATCTGTATATTAAGCGAGACTGTAATATGCAGTTTCCCAAGGCACTCGAGGCAGAGGGATCTATCCTCTTCACCTTGGCAACCCTGACGAGCTCTGTTCAGTGCTAGTTTCCACAAACAGGGACCAGATGGAACGGCATTCGTGGAGGTCTGCAGCCACCAACACCCCCCCTCCCCCATTATTTTTTTCAAAGTTATCGGTATGATGTAACTCTGTTATGTTGTCTGTACCCTGCTTTGGTGCAGAAAGGTCTTGTATCTGTGGATGGAATACATTGGGGATATTGTCCCCAATACATCCGGTCTTATTTGTTCCTATGTTCTCAATGACTTCTGTTTTGTGCTATACCTGTTTTGCATAGACCTATGGGCCGGGATTCTCCGCTACCCGGTGGGGTGGGGGGTCCTGGCGGGATGGAGTGGCGTGAACCACTCCGGCGTCGGGCCGCCCCAAAGGTGCGGATTTCTCTGCACATTTAGGGGTCAAACCCTAACCTTGAGGGGTTAGGCCCGCGTCGGAGTGGTTGGTGCCCCGCCGTCTGGCGGGAAAGGCCTTTGGTGCCACACCGTCCGGGGCCGAAGGGACTTCGCGGCCGGCAGAAGTCCGCGCATGCGCCGGAGCATCAGCGACTGCTGACGTCATCCCCGCGCATGCGCAGGGGAGGGGGTCACTTCCGCCTCCGCCATGGTGAAGGCTATTGCCAACGTGGAAGGAAAAGAGTGCCCCCAGGGCACAGGCACACCCGCCGATCGGTGGGCCCCGATCGCGGGCCAGGCCACCGTGGGGGCACCCCCCCGAGCCAGATCGGCCAGCGCCCTCCCCCCCCAGGACCCCGGAGCCCGCCCGCTCCGCCAGTCCCGCCGGTAAGGGAGGTGTTTTGATTCCCGCCGGCAGGACCGGAATGACAGCAGCGAGACTTCGGCCCATCGCGGGCCGGAGAATTGCCCGGGGGGCCGCCGACAGACGCGGCGCGATTACCGCCCCCGGCGAATCTCTGGTGCCGGAGACTTCGGGAGACGGAGGGGGTAGGATTCACGCCGTCCCCCGCCGATTCTCTGGCCCGCGATAGGCCGAAGTCCCGCTGCTGTCATGCTGGTCCCGCCGGCGGGAATCAAAACACCTTCCTTACCGGCGGGACTGGCGGGGGGTCGGAGAATCCAGCCCATGGCTTTTCTTTCCTCTTTTTTTTGATGCAGTATTTGTAAGAAAACTTGAAAATTCCAATAAAAGTACATTTCATTTTAAAAATCACCAAAAATAATGAGATGAAAATCACATTTTTCATAACAATTTAAACCTGACACATAATGATGAACATTTAAATTAAAATGTTTTAACATTATATTTAACTGTGAAAGAAATACAAAGCATTGCAGAAAAAAACCTAAGTACCTGTTGAGCATTTGCTTGCAATAAATCTCCAAGCCTTTTCACAAGTTCAATGAACGTAGGTCGTTCTTTGGGATCAACATGCCAACAATCAAGTAATGTTTGATAACTAGAATAGTACGAATAAACAATCAGATTACCTGACTTTAAAATAAACAATTATGCTAACTTTGTTTTTTGTGATAATGTAAAATAAATTCTAGATGAAATCTGTAAAAACCACATCCTGAAATCAAACAAATTCTACAGAGTTGATTCATTGCAGATCATATTTGATTTGCTGGAGAAGGATTTGATCTTAAGTAGGTTTTAATATTAATTGGGATCCCATATTTTGAGGTTATTAAAAGGTTGGAGAAAATCTGCTACAGCCCCATGACATAGGAACTCAAGTCAGCCATTCAGCATGTTTTGCCACTGGTTGATCTGTACCTCAGCTTCATTTACCCAACCATGCTTCAGATCCCTTCCCTAATAAAAATATAACTCAGGTTTAAATTGTTCAGTTGACTTGGAGCCAGATTTCCCAAATCGCAGAACCCACCTCAGTAAAAAGTACTCTGATGCATGTGATTTTTGCTGTTTTGGGGCAGGGGGGTGTGGAGTTGTAAATGGTGTGGAAGGTAGAAGGGTATAGCAGAGAGCCATAGAGGTGGGCATGTGCCAAGGTGGGCTAGTTAGATGGCCCATCTCAGTTCTCTCAGACTTTATGCTGCTTATTTTAGAGGTTTTTGTCCCTCTAGCCCTTGCCCCTCATACCTTCTCACCCACCCTTCACATCCGCCAAGTCAACTCAATGCCAACTCGTGTTTCCATATCTCCCCCCACCCCCACCCCCACCCCCCTCCCCATGGCCCCCATATGTCCCCATTTCCACAGCTGTTCACCCAACATCCGCAGACCTCAGGAGCCATGTGGCGATGAAAAAATAAATGTCTAACAACCTAATGTAGCTCTCACTTCTACAAACTTGATGGTGAAAATAACCCCATTGATAAAATCCATTCAAAGCTTTTAAATCTCCTCAAGTGTGAATTTCTTTCATAAAAACAAGCTTCTATTCAGACCCCAAATAAAAATTGAATCCTTTAATAGCCTCCTTAAAGTACCAATCAAATAGTGAATTTAGAGCACCCTGCTGAGATAATTGTAGCTTTTGAAACGGAGTAAACATTGATAATGACATAATAATAGCTTGGGGAGATGTCAACAAATACCTCTTTTGAAATTGCATTGCACAAACATTACCAGCACCACGTTGCCTGTCAGTTAAAACTGTCCAACAGATTTGTTTAAACTCTCACTGACAGCTTCAGCCTTTGTTTTAAGTTTAAAGTATGGGAGATTAAAAAATAATTCAGATCATGACATTATATAGAATGAATATAAAGAGTATCCACCCTTTAAGAGCATTTACGTTTACTGCATCAATCCGGGACTCCCACACTGTGTGTTAAGGTCCTTGCAACAGTCAAAATTCAGCACTAGGTTCAAATGGCCCTGATAATTTCGGGTTTCACTCTTGTGCAATTCACCACCCCTAGTTTCTGCAGCTTTTTGAAGAAGAGAGTTCCATGTTTCCACTGTCCTTTGTTATTCTCACCAGCTTCAAACATGTAACAAATTGAATCATCTGCCAGCATGGACAGAACAACTGGTCCTGCAGAGCTTGGTGGAAGCAGCATTATGAAAGGAGCAGCAAATAAAAAGTAAGTGGAAGCTGTGGAAGCTGCATATTTTATGTCGTGGGCAGCAAATGGTACAAGGGGAGACTGAGGATACTCAGTCACTGGAAGAATCCAGAGGGGAAGGAAAGTTCTTGGACTGAGGGTCAGGCCTTGGGATAATTTGTGGATATTGAGGGAGAGACCAGCAGATCATTTAGAAGGGAATGGGATGAATATTTGACAACGAGGAAGATAAAATCAACTGGGAGGAATGGACTTACAAGTGAGAGAAAATAACATAGACACAGGCACTGGGAGGTGAAGGTCAAATGATCCCTGCTGTCTTTGAAAACTCTCTTTACTGAGTCTGAGCCCAGGGAATGATAGTACTGAGCAGAGGTTAGAATGATGTGCACTGAGAAGTGCCCCTGAAAATCAAGCTTGGTAGTATTTGTGTGATCTGTTGCTTAAGTTCAGATAAGCGAAAACGGTTTGTCCACTCAGGCCAGGGTAAAATGACAGCCTAACTCCAAAGACAACAACGGAGTCCAATCTTGCTCTTTGAAGAAGGACCCTGCCACATCCTGGCAGCTTTCATTCCCACCTTCTCAAAATGAAAGATTGTGGGATGAGAGTGGAACATTGACAGGCAAATTTACCGAGCAATCTCGGTATGGGCTAACAATAACGTAAATTTGCCCATCCACCTGCTTTCCATTCAGTAGGCAGGGATAAAACTGTCCTGATAGTCTCCAGTTCAACCACTAAATCCAGTAGTACACTCTATGTAATAAACTTTTTCTCCTGTTCTCTGCCATTAATGTTTTGCACCTAATTTTAAATCTGTGATTCCTCATTCTACATGGCTTTAAAAAGAACCTTGCATTTATGAAAACACATCTTTCACAACCATCAGATTTCCCAAACCATTTTACAGCCAACTAAGTAATCTTGATGTAGGAAATACAGAAGTTAATTTGTGCACACGAAGTTCCCAGAAAAAATAGCAAGGCGATAATGACCAGACAATGTATTTTTGTGCTGTTGTTTGGGGGAGGGGGACGAATATTGGCCAGAAAACCATGGATAACACCCCTCCTCTTCTTCATAATAGTGCAATGGCATCTTATGTCCACCTTTGAGACAGAGCGTCAGTTTAACATTTCATCTGAAAGATGGTCGTTAACAATGCAGACTTCCTTAATAATAATAATTTTCATTATTGTCACAAGTAGGTTTACATTAACACTGTAATGAAGTTACTGTGAAAATGCCCTAGTCGCCTCATTCCAGAGCACCCGGTGCCTGTTTGGGTACACTGAGGGAGAATTCAGAATGTCCAATTCACCTAACAAGCACGTCTTTCGGGACTTGTGGAAGGAAACTTGAGCACCTGGAGGAAACCCACGCAGACACGGGGAGAACGTGCAGACTCCACACAGATAGTGACCCAAGCGGGAATTGAACCCGGGCACTGAGAGGCAACAGTGATAATCACTGTGCTACCGTGCCGCCAGTGCTGTGCTTGAATGTCAGCTAAAATATTTGTAATCCAGTTCACGTATGGAACGCAACTCCACAACCTCCCTATTCAGAAGTGTGAATGCTAGTAATCAAGGCAAAGTTGACACTCGAGCAGTGGAATCTTGCTGTTAACTCATTTAGCAGATAGATACCGAACATTATTGTTAGCTAATAATTTCCTTTTTCAGTGCTATGAAACCACATTACATTAAGTGAATAAGAATCAAGAATATTTTTATTTGTGTTATATTACTTGCACACATACAGATGTATGATGTGTACTGAAACAATAAATTAACAATAAATGTCTACCTTTGCTACTCATTAATTCATTGGAATCATTCAGTTTTAGGCCTTATTAGTCAATAATTCAGATAGATTACAGTAAGTACAAAAGTTAAGTCAGAGGTTGGATTGGATTGGATTTATTTATTGTCACGGGTACCAAGGTACAAGGTTGTAACATGCAATGCTCAGGATGACAGAAGGACCTAAATCTTTTGTAATTTCTTCTATCAGTCAACTTACATTTCTGGAGTTGAATATTCAGGAGCTCGCATCCTTGTACCCTCTTTTAATCTTCGGCAAAATTCCTCATCAATCTGAACTCCTGGGTATGGTGATGCTCCTGAATCCAACATGCAAATTAATAATTTTTTCAAGTATAGATACAGGGGTAGCATTTAATTTTCTGTCATTTTCATTCTAAATGCTACTTGTAGGAATACTGTGTTGAGTTGAGATCTGCTTGCTACCATTACCTTTGGGCTGATTTTTTTCAGTGTCAGATTTAACAATTTCCAGAACTAGATTTCAGTAGAATTAGCGGACAGGGTGCCACAAATGCCAACATTTCTCCTCACTGTTATCATCCATCAGGAAAATGTGCAGGTGTTTGGGAAGTTCAGTGTAATGACCACAGCAATGAAATTGCTGAATTTCGAGAATCCGATATAGACTATATCAGAAATAATGCTTACTCCAGGCTTAGTGGAGATACGTACCACCCAAACTCCTCTTGCATTGTCCATCTTGTCCATGTTTCAAACATGGACAAAAGAGCTGAATACCAGAAGTGAGGTGGGAGTGACTGCCCTTGACATCAAGACAGCATTTGATCAAGTATGGCACCAAGGAGCAGGAGCAAAATTGGAGTTAATTGGAAACAGGGGGAAAACACACCGTTGATTGGAGTCATATCAGGCGCAAAGGAAGATAATTGCGGTGGTTGGAAGTAAATTATCTCAGTTCCAGGACATCACAGCAGGAGTTCCTCAGGGCCAGCCATCTTCAGCTGCTTCATCAATGACTTTCCTTCCATCATCAGGTCAGAAGTGGGGGTGTTAGCTGGTGACTGCACAATGTTCAGCACCATTCGCGACTCCTCAGATACTTAAGTAGGCCATGACCAAATGCAACAAGACATGGACAAGTGGCAAGTGGCAAATCACATTTTTGCTACACTAGTGCCAAGGAAATGACCATCTCCAACAAGAGAGGATCTAACTATCGTCCCTTGACATTCAATGGCATTACCATCGCTGAATCGCTCACTATCAACATTACCATTAATCAGAAACTGAATTGAATTAACCATATTAACATTATGGGTACCAGAGCAAGTCAAAGCCTAGAAATCCTGTGGCCTGTAACTCACCCGCCAACTCCCCAATGCCTGTCCACCATCTACAAGGCACAAGTCAGGAGTGTAATGGAATACTCTCCACTTTCCTGGATGCGTGCTGATCCAACAATTCAAGAATCCTGACACCAACTGGGACAAAGCAACCTGCTTGATCGGTACCCCATCCACAAATATTCACTACTGATGAACAGTGGCAGCCATGTGTGCCATCTACAAGATGCACTGCAGGAACTCACTAAGGTTCCTTAGGTAACATCTTCCAAGCCAACGACCATTATAATCTCAAAGGACAAGGGCAGCAGATACATGGGAACCCTGCCACCTGCAGGTTCCCCTCTGAGGTACTCATCATCTTGGCTTGGAAATTTATTGCCGTTCCTTCACTGTCGCTGGGTCAAATTACTGCAGTTCTATCCCTAACAGCATTGTGGGTGTATCTACACCACAGGGACTGCAACGGTTCAAGAAGGCAGCTCACCACCACCTTCTGAAGGGCAACTAGGGATAGGCAATAAATGCTGGTCTAGCCAGCGACGCCCGTATCCTGTAAATGAATAAAACAAACAAACACATAAAGAATCTGATCGACAGCTTCAAAACAAAAGGCAACTTTTGAGGTGCATAGGGAAGAAGTGTTGGCAATTCTGGACAAGGTGAAAATAGATAAGTTCCCGGGGCCTGATGGGATTTATCCTAGGATTCTCTGGGAAGCCAGGGAAGAGATTGCAGAGCCTTTGGCTTTGATTTTTATGTCATCATTGGCTACAGGAATAGTGCCAGAGGACTGGAGGATAGCAAATGTGGTCCCTTTGTTCAAGAAGGGGAGTAGAGATAACCCCGGTAACTATAGGCCGGTGAGCCTAACGTCTGTTGTGGGTAAAGTCTTGGAGATGATTATAAAAGATACGACTTATAATCATCTAGATAGGAATAATATGATTAGGGATAGTCAGCATGGTTTTGTGAAGGGTAGGTCATGCCTCACAAACCTTATCGAGTTCTTTGAGAAGGTGACTGAACAGGTAGACGAGGGTAGAGCAGTTGATGTGGTGCATATGGATTTCAGTAAAGCATTTGATAAGGTTCCCCACGGTCGGCTATTGCAGAAAATACGGAGGCTGGGGATTGAGGGTGATTTAGAGATGTGGATCAGAAATTGGCTAGTTGAAAGAAGACAGAGAGTGGTGGTTGATGGGAAATGTTCAGAATGGAGTTCAGTTACGAGTGGCGTACCACAAGGATCTGTTCTGGGGCCGTTGCTGTTTGTCATTTTTATAAATGACCTAGAGGAGGGCGCAGAAGGATGGGTGAGTAAATTTGCAGACGACACTAAAGTCGGTAGACAGTGTGGAAGGATGTTGCAGGTTACAGAGGGACATAGATAAGCTGCAGAGCTGGGCTGAGAGGTGGCAAAAGGAGTTTAATGTGGAGAAGTGTGAGGTGATTCACTTTGGAAAGAATAACAGGAATGCGGAATATTTGGCTAATGGTAAAATTCTTGGTAGTGTGGATGAGCAGAGGGATCTCGGTGTCCATGTACATAGATCCCTGAAAGTTGCCACCCAGGTTGATAGGGTTGTGAAGAAGGCCTATGGTGTGTTGGCCTTTATTGGTAGAGGGATTGAGTTCCGGAGCCATGAGGTCATGTTGCAGTTGTACAAAACTCTAGTACGGCCGCATTTGGAGTATTGCGTACAGTTCTGGTCGCCTCATTATAGGAAGGACGTGGAAGCTTTGGAGCAGGTGCAGAGGAGATTTACCAGGATGTTGCCTGGTATGGAGGGAAAATCCTATGAGGAAAGGCTGATGGACTTGAGGTTGTTTTCGTTAGAGAGAAGAAGGTTAAGAGGTGACTTAATAGAGGCATACAAAATGATCAGAGGGTTAGATAGGGTGGACAGTGAGAACCTTCTCCCGCGGATGGAGGTGGCTAGCACGAGGGGACATAGCCTTAAATTGAGGGGTAATAGATATAGGACAGAGGTCAGAGGTGGGTTTTTTACGCAAAGAGTGGTGAGGCCGTGGAATGCCCTACCTGCAACAGTAGTGAACTCGCCAACATTGAGGGCATTTAAAAGTTTATTGGATAAGCATATGGATGATAATGGGATAGAACATAGAACATAGAACAGTACAGCACAGAACAGGCCCTTCGGCCCTCGATGTTGTGCCGAGCAATGATCACCCTACTTAAACCCACGTAACCCGTATACCCGTAACCCAACAATCCCCCCCATTAACCTTACACTACGGGCAATTTAGCATGGCCAATCCACCTAACCCGCACATCTTTGGACTGTGGGAGGAAACCGGAGCACCCGGAGGAAACCCACGCACACACAGGGAGGACGTGCAGACTCCACACAGACAGTGACCCAGCCGGGAATCGAACCTGGGACCCTGGAGCTGTGAAGCATTGATGCTAACCACCATGCTACCGTGAGGCCCCATAGTGTAGGTTAGATGGCCTTTAGTTTTTGGACTTCCCATGTCGGTGCAACATCGAGGGCCGAAGGGCCTGTACTGCGCTGTATTGTTCTATGTTGTATGTTCTATGTTCTAACTCAAATGATAACAGATTCATGAAACAATGCTGAATTAAGGCAGAAAGCCAAACCAATGCTTCAAGACAATTGTATAGTTTGAAATACTAAACAGTACGCTGGATTCTGGATTGTTAGTCATGCTTTAGATATGGTTGGTTTTCTGTGAAAACTGAAAGCTCATTGCCTTATATTTATGATATGAAAAGTAGCTACAATGGGAGTGCAGTAGGATACGAACTATGGCTTGAACTACAAATGTACTCAATATTCTACCAATTGCACTAAAGTGCACTGCTAACCAGCTGCTTTGCCCTATCATACCACCCCACCTTTAACGGAGTCTCTCTTCAGGCATTTACTGGAATAATATTTCTGGCTCTCGATGACTCTGATGAATAGAATGGCGTCAGTCATACGGAGAATTGTTGGTGGAATGATGCTGGAAACATAGGGTGCGATCTACTGGCTGTTCATGCTGGTGGGATATTCCAGTCCCACACCGGCGCTGGGGTTTCCTGGTGACGAGGGGTGCAGCTACAGAGAAATCCCCTTTGACAATGGCAGGGTCGGTAAATCCCGCTGGTGGGCCATCTCTGCCACTGAAAAACACGCGGCTAGTTGGACGGTAAATCACGCCCATTAAAACAGGAGTAGGAAACACCATTCGGCCCTTCGAGCCTGGTCCGCTATTCATTCTGATCATGGCTGATCATCAAATTCAGGAACCTGTTCCTGCTTTTACCCCATATCCTTTGATCCCTTTAGCCCCACATTTTAAATAACAAGCATTAACCGGCAGCACTTGTCCTCCAACCCCATGAGGTCCCGATTATGATTATCCACTGCAGATCAACAGGAAATGGAGCTGAGGAGAAAGTGGGACAGATGAGGGCAGCCAGAGAGCATTCGGGCAGGACCAAGGAAACCAAGCCCTGGAATACAGTTACATGAAGTGTAGAACATAGAACATATAGTGCAGAAGGAGGCCATTCGGCCCATCAAGTCTGCACCGACCCACTTAAGCCCTCACTTCCACCCTATCCCCATAACCCAATAACCCCTCCTAACCTTTTTGGACACCAAGAGCAATTTAGCATGGTCAATCCACCTAACCTGCAAGTCTTTGGACTGTGGGAGTGTAATTGATACACCAAGCCTTGGATACACAGAAATAGGTCATTTTAAAATGGAGGACGGCGAGGCTCTTGTAGCACACAACACCCCGTACACCGGAACGTTCTCTATGTACAAGCAAAAAAGCTATTTTAACAGCTGCCAAGTGAATTGAATCAACTGGCTGTCTACCTAAAAGGCTGACAGCTGGCAACTATGTAGAGCCATACAGCAATAATAAATTATCAATATGTAATAATGTATTATTCTATACCTACGATCTGTTGCACTTGGATTGCAAATTATTTGATATTTAGACTCAGTCCCAGATAATGAATGATTCTGTTGGATGGGGCCTGAAGGCTTTTAATCCTGCCTAGCCGCCGGGATCAACTTCCGAGGAATCTTTTCCAAATATCCCTCAAAATTATCCGAGCTCAACGAGACATTTCTCATTCCAATATTTTTGTTGTGAGACCACAATTAAATTAGAAGGGTCAGCACTAGGCAATCGCTGAAATTTTGGAACCGTGAAATTTTAAAGGTGGTCAACAGCCACGACGGGGTTGCATTTCCTCTCCTACACTGGTTGTATTCTTCAGGGATCCATGCTAGCCGCCAGGCCTGAACCTCCGGATGCCGTCATTGTCCCGGTCAGAAGTTGGTTGGTAGACCCCTGGCAGGGCTGAGGTATTCCCTGGAATGGGAGTTCACAGTCATGCAGGCTATGGTGAAGGAGGCCACGTCAGAGGCAGGTAGACATTCTGTCCTAAACAAGGCCTGAGGAAAATTAAAAGTGCAGCCTGTGATCTGGGGTATTCAGCTTCTGTCCTAATTGTTGGATCATTGCACTGCACTCCAAACTCAACTTACTGTTGGAATATGCCACAAGACTTATCAGGGCCATCATGTTTAAGTTTAATAAAAAGCAAAATAAATGGAATTAACATATCGGTTGGGTGCTACTGAAATATTTTTTGATAGAATGTGATTGGTTGCCTTAATGTTTGTAGCTAACAAAAACTGTAAATGACATGAAAGATTAAAGGTATGGTTCTGGGATGTGAACTGTACATTGGTCTGGGTTTGGATTTATCAAAAGGACATTTAGATTATATTTTCTGGCACCATCAATTCTGATTCACCTCAAATTTTAACAGATGGATTTCATGATGAGTTGTGCTTGCCACTGTATACTAGAGAGATAGAGTTCACACAGATCAAAATAAAACCAGAAAATTCTGATTTTCAGAAAATAGGAACGCACTATTAGCATCTGTAAAGAAAAAATACAGACTAACATTTAAAGTGCAGACCCCTTTTAAGGCCACCCTCTCCTTCTTTGGCTTAGTAATTTTTCCCCTGGCTCTGTTTTGGAAGTTTTTCCAAATTAAAGGTATTATTTTTAAATTTAAAGTGCCCAATTCTTTTTTTTTTGGCCAATTTAAGTGGCCAATCCATCTAGCCTGCTCATCTTTGGGTTTGTGGCGGTGAGACCCACGCAGACACAGGGAGAATGTGCAAACTCCACACGGACAGTGACCTGGGGCCAGGATCGAACCTGAGCCCTTGGCGCCGTGAGTGCTAATCACTGTGCCACTGTGCTGCCCTATTAAAGGTGTGGCTGAAGGGCAGCCTCAGTAATAGCTGCCATTCACCCTGAAAATCAGCTTGTTCCCGTCTCCTTCCTGATGTTCACTATCGCTAATTGGATAGCAAATGGGACTCCTGGCCAGTTAAGCACGTTGTGTCTCAAAATTGTGCGCTTGCATGTTTCCATTACATTGCAGAGTCAGAACCCTGGAGTTATCGCAATGTGGTGGTTCTGACCAAGGAATTGCAATTCTGCCCTATTTGCCTATATAAATTTTCTATCATCTTCATAAGTTGCTTTTACTTTAAAACGAGTATCCCTGTTTTTCAAACATATATCTAAGTATGCCAATCATACATGTGCAGCTCTAAATTATCCTGTAACTCAATGCCAGTGATAGATGTAAATATTATGACATACCTAAGGAAAATATTTCCCACAGCAGAACTCCATAAGACCAGACATCACTTTGAGTATTGTAAATTTTGTCAAATATAGATTCAGGGGCCATCCATTTGAGTGGAAGCCTTGCCTACAAATAGTGATGAACAACAGTTATTGACATGACCAGCTCCTTACTTAAGTTCATTTTTAATTCTCAAGTTACAAGCAGTGTAATTGAATGAACTTACATCTCCTTTTCGTACATAATCAGGATCTTTATAAATATCTCGTGCAAGTCCAAAGTCACAGATCTTAACTACATTGTTCTCAGATAAAAGGACGTTTCTTGCTGCCAGATCTCGATGGATGCACTGTAATAAAAGAGTTGCACACTTAAAACTCATTTCCTCAATCTTTGCCACGAATTTCCTGACATCATTATTTATTCTGAAGCTTTTTTAGTAAAACCCCTTCCTTAACGATACAAAAAAATAATAATTTAACTATTTTCCTGGGGAAATAAGTAGGAAGTCTGCTCGAGTTCCTTAGAACATGCGTAAGAAATGTATTTGTTTTCAGAAATCACAGCTTGAAAGCAGGTCATTAAATGTAATAATCATTCAATGCAGGTCTGGGTGTGAGGAAGAGTTGGGCGCCACATGTCCAACCACACACTGTGCGTCTAAATGGTTGAAACAAGTGTTTCAGCTTGGTTTACATAAATGTTCCAAATTGGCAAATGGACAACAGGTAAGAAAACAAATGTAAAAATGTGCACTGTGATCTTTCTATGACGTTTTCATAGTGTTTCAGAACAGAGCACAGGATCTCTCACACACACACAATGTTAATCAATGGGCACAGGATGATACAGCAGATACTGAATGAAACATGACATTCACGCCACAAACTATTAAGTTCTTGACCTAACTGTATTAACACAATTAGGGAGGAAACAAACTACATTTACAGATTTGTTCCGAACCACTGAGAGTGTCGTCACATGGTAATAAATTATTAATTTGCTTTACCTGTAGTAAAATTTGAAATGTGAGAATTATGAATGTTGCAAACATAAATGATCAACGTTTTGTGTTCCATCTGAGATTTCTTTAAAAAAAAATTTAGAGTACCCAATTCTTTTTCTCCAATTAAGGGGCAATATAACATGGCCAATCCATCTAACCTGAACATCTTCAGGTTGTGGGAGTGAGACCCACACAGACGCGGGGACATTGTGAAAACTTCACACGGACAGTGACCCGAGGTCAGGATCGAACCCGGCTCCTCAACGCTGTGAGGCAGCAATGAGGCGCCAGTGTGCCGTGAGATTTTCATCTGTTTTTGTTTTCAAATGATTACTGGCAACTTTAAGAACATAAAAACATAAGAACTAGGAGCAGGAGTAGGCCATCTGGCCCCCCGAGCCTGCTCCGCCATTCAGCGATATCATGGCTGATCTTTTGTGGACTCAGCTCCACTTTCCAGCCCGAACACCATAACACTTAATCCCTTTATTCTTCAAAAAACTATCTATCTTTATCTTAAAAACATTTAATGAAGGAGCCTCAACTGCTTCACTGGTCAAGGAATTCCATAGATTCACAACCCTTTGGGTGAAGAAATTCCTCCTAAACTCAGTCCGAAATCTACTTCCCCTCAATTTGAGGCTGTGCCCCCTAGTTCTGCTTTCACCCGCCAGTGGAAACAATCTGCCCACATCTATCCTATCTATTGCCTTCATAATTTTATATGTTTCTATAAGATCCCCCCTCATCCTTCTAAATTCCAATGAGTACAGTCCCAGTCTACTCAACCACTCCTCGTAATCCAACCCCTTCAACTCTGGGATTAACCTAGTGAATCTCCTCTGCACACTCTCCAGTGCCAGTATGTCCTTTCTCAAGTAAGGAGACCAAAACTGAACACAATACTCCAGGTGTGGCCTCACTATCACCTTATACAATTGCAGCATAACCTCCCTAGTCTTAAACTCCATCCCTCTGGCAATGAAGGACAAAATTCCATTTGCCTTCTTAATCACCTGTTGCACCTGTAAACCAACTTTTTGCGACTCATGCACTAGCACACCCAGGTCTCTCTGCACAGCAGCATGTTTTAATATTTTGCCATTTAAATAATAATCCTTTTGCTGTTATTCCTAACAAAATGGATAACCTCACATTTGTCAACATTGTATTCCATCTGCCAGACCCTAGCCCATTCCCTTAACCTATCCAAATCCCTTTGCAGACTTCCAGTATCCTCTGCACTTTTTGCTTTACCACTCATCTTAGTGTTGTCTACAAACTTGGACACATTGCCCTTGGTCCCCAACTCCAAATCACCTATGTAAATGGTGAACAATTGTGCGCCCAACACTGATCCCTGAGGGACACCACTAGCTACTGATTGCCAACCAGATAAACACCCATTAATCCCCACACTTTGCTTTCTATTAATTAACCAATCCTCTATCCATGCTACTACTTAACCCTTAATGCCATGCATCTTTATCTTATGCAGCAACATTTTGTGTGGAACCTTGTCAAAGGCTTTCTGGAAATCCAGATATACCACATCCATTGGCTCCCCGTTATCTACCGCACTGGTAATGTCCTCAAAAAATTCCATTTTATGCCCTTTATGAACCCATGCTGCTCTGCCCAATGGGACAATTTATATCCAGGTGCCTCGCAATTTCTTCCTTGATGATAGATTCCAGCATCTTCCCTACTCCCGACGTTAAGCTCACTGGCCTATAATTACCCGCTTTCTACCTACCTCCTTTTTTAAACAGTGGTGTCACGTTTGCTAATTTCCAATCCGCCGGGACCACCCCAGAGTCTCGTGAATTTTGGTAAATTATCACTAGTGCATTTGCAATTTCCCTAGTCATCTCTTTTAGCAGTCTGGGATGCATTCCATCAGGGCCAGGAGACTTGTCTACCTTTAGTCCCATTAGCTTGCCCATCACTACCTCCTTAGTATTAGCAATCATCTCAAGGTCCTCACCTGTCATAGCCTCATTTCTATCAGTCACTGGTATGTTATTTGTGTCTTCCACTGTGAAGACCGACCCAAAATACCTGTTCAGTTCCTCAGCCATTTCCTCATCTCCCATTATTAAATCTCCCTTCTCATCCTCTAAAGGGCCAATATTTACCTTAGCCACTCTGTTTTGTTTTATATATTTGTAGAAACTTTTACTATCCATTTTTATATTCTGAGCAAGTTTACTCTCATAATCTATCTTACTCTTCTTTATATCTTTTTAGTAGCTTTCTGTTGCCCCCTAAAGATTTCCCAGTCCTCTAGTCTCCCACTAATCTTTGCCACTTTGTATGCTTTTTCCTTCAATTTGATACTCTCCCTTATTTCCTTAGATATCCACGGTCGATTTTCCCTCTTTCTACCGTCCTTCCTTTTTGTTGGTATAAACTTTTGCTGAGCACTGTGAAAAATCGCTTGGAAGGTTCTCCACTGTTCCTCAACTATTCCACCATAAAGTCTTTGCTCCCAGTCTACCTTAGCTAGCTCATCTCTCATCCCATTGTAATCTCCTTTGTTAAAGCACAAAACACAAGTGTTTGATTTTACCTTCTCACCCTCCATCTGTATTTTAAATTCCACCATATTGCGATCGCTCCTTCCGAGAGGATCCCTAACTATGAGATTATTAATCAATCCTGTCTCATTACACAGGACCAGATCTAGGACTGCTTGTTCCCTCGTAGGTTCCATTACATACTGTTCTAGGAAACTATCGCGGATACATTCTATAAACACCGCCTCAAGGCTGCCTTGACCGACCTGGTTAAACCAATCGACATGTAGATTAAAATCCCCCATGATAACTGCTGTACCATTTCTCCATGCATCAATTATTTCTTTGTTTATTGCCTGCCCCACCATAATGTTACTATTTGGTGGCCTATAGACTACTCCCATCAGTGACCCTTTTGCCTTACTATTCCTGATTTCCACCCAAATGGACTCAACCTTATCCTCCATAGCACCGATGTCATCCCTTGCTATTGCCCGGATGTCATCCTTAAATAACAGAGCTACACCACCTCCCTTACCATCCACTCTGTCCTTCCAAATAGTTTGATACCCTCGGATATTTAACTCCCTGTCGTGACCATCCTTTAACCATGTTTCAGTAATGGGCACTAAATAATATTCATAGTCCTGTTTTTAATGTTATTACCCGAGTGTTCAGTACCAATCACAATTCCTCAGGTACTAAAGCAGTCTATTCATTTAGGTAGCAAGACATGGACAACATTCAAGCTTAAGCTGATAAACGGCAGCTAATACTTAAGAAAGAGGAAGTGGCATAGTGATGTTGTCACAGGACTGGTAATCTAGAGAACCAGGGTAATACTCTGGAGACCCAGCAGGGCAGATGCTGAAATTTGAATCCAATAGAAATCTGGGATCAAAAGTCAAATGATGACCCATGAAACTTTTGTTGATTGTTATAAAAACTATGGTTCACCAATGTCCTTTAGGGAAGGAAATCTGCTGTCCTTACCTGATCTGGCTGACATGTGACTCCAGACCCACAACAATGTAGTTGACTCTTAAATGTCCCCTGAAATTGGCAATCAATCCTGGGCCAATGACACCTACATCCCGTAAATTAATTTAAAAAAAGCTTGCGCTAAACAAATGCCAGGCAATGATCATCCCGAACAGGAGAGAATCTAACCCTCTCTCCATGACATTCAATGACATGTGTGATGAATGTAGGATGTTACATTAGATTCTAATTATTTGGTGAAGTTCGGGTTAAAAGCCTGGGATAGAGTGTGTTTGACTACTGCAGTCATGTTTTTAAAAGAATCTTGGTTTGAAAGACAAAGCTTTTTGGAGCCTGAGGTGCAATTAACCAATGTAAATGCTTGGGCTAATGCAATTTTGTTTTGATTAGGGGATTCCCTGGAGGAATTAATTAATTTTCACCTTGGATGATGATGTCATTGCTAGGTGGATCTAACGCATCAGGCTTTTTAAGAAAGATCAAGTAAGGCAGTTTGTTCTTATTGTAGGTTAGTTAAAAGAGATTAATTGTATTTAAAGCTGAGCAGACTTGTCTGAGGACAAGGGTGAGCTGAAACAAGCAAGTTGAAATGGCTTTTGAAATCATTCAGCCAGAGTTTCTGCAGGGGTTTGGACCGGAGTCAGATCTGTTCTCTAAAGCAGTGTCAAGCGATCTCACTCTCAAAGAATAACTCTGTTAAGCAAGTATTGCTCTGTACCATTGGTATTTAAGGTAGATTGAGAGTTGAAATGGTCTATTTTCTTGTTGTTTAAGAGGGAATAAAGATAGTAAGTAAGGGTATTGTATTTAAATGTTGAGTAACATTGTTTAAGGGGTATTTTAAGGTATTTTCGGATGTGACGTTGAAGGTTTTAATACTGTGTTAGTAATAACGTTTGTTTTGATATACCATATCCCTATTTCTTCCTGCAGTCACCCCTGGAGCGAAGTATCCTTTCCTCAGTCTTACAAAATTAAAATTAGGTATTGGGGTTTCGGTCCAGTATCCTAGCTACTGTTAGGATCTATTCTGAGATTGCTATTGCTGAATTCCTCACTATCAACATCCTGGAAATTACCAATTACCAGAAGCTTAGCTGGACCAGCCATTTAAATGCCGTCATTACAAAAACAGTTTAAAGGTGTGAGTAACTCACTTCCCCAAATCCCATCTCCCATCAACAGGCACAATCAAGAGTGCGAAGAAGTATGGTCCACATGCCTGGATGAGCATACTCCAACAACACTCAACAAGCTCAACATCATTGAGGACAACGTACACCACTTGATCAGCATCCAATTCAACATTGGCATTCAGTGGCAGCAGCGTTTACCATCCAGAAGATGAAATACACCAAGCAACTCACCAAGCCTTCTTCAGCAACACCTTACAAATCTGTGACCTCTGCCACCCAGAAGGATAGATGCAGCAGATGCATATGAACACATTCCATCCTGACCTGGAAATATATTGTTGTTTCTTCACTGTTGCTGAGTATGAACCTGGAACTCCCTACCCAACAGCACTAAGGGTATGCCTACGCCAACTAGACTTCAGATGTTCAATTAGGTGGCCTTCCCTAAAGTAATTAGGGATGGGTAACAAATGCTCATCTTGCCAACGGCATCCATATCCCATGAACAAATAAACAACAAATGTGCTCTGGAACTGTTAGGACTTGTGTATTTTCTTCTGTTCAATAGCTACTGCATTTGATGTTTCAACCTTAAATTGAAATCTCCAAATGTTATATACAATATTTAAATAATATCTTTAAGAACCAGTTACATGACTGTGTACAAAACGTTTCTCTTTCCACTGACATAGCATCTACAATCTACAATTGCTGTTGATGCCCAATTGATTGCTTATCAGGAGAAGGTAACCTCACATAATGGTAACATAAGAAAGAGTTGAAAACCAATCTGTTTAATTCCAAATTATAATTAAAATGAAATGCTGAATGAATATTCATTACAACGTTCTAGATTTTGCTATGTTTGACTAGTCTTTATGTTAACCTGACAGATTGGAGAGAAGATGAGTACTGATTCCTAATCTCACTGAACCAGAGTTTCCGATTTCACTTAGTATTGTATCCAAACCTTTCTTGATGCCAGGAATTCCATGCCTCGGGCCACCTGGAAACTGTGACTGATCAGGTCCTCCATGGTAATTGGTTGTTTGTACAAGTCATCAGCATCTACCAATTATTTAAAAAAAGAGTACACTGTTAATTTTGAATTTTTATTGCAATTCAGCTGGTTTAGCTCAGTGATGCAGAACAAGGCCAGCAGCGCGGGTTCAATTCCCATACCAGCTGAGAATTCTCTCCCTCTGTGTACCCGAACAGGCGCTGGAATGTGGCAACTAGGATCTTTTCACAGTAACTTCATTGCAGTGTTAGTGTAAGCCTACTTGTGACAATAAAAGATTATTTATTGTTTGTTTATTTTAATAAAGCAGGGACCATATCAGGAGCTTTAAAGGACATGATGGTGCATGGTCACAAGAGCTGATAATAAGACAAACATGGAATCAAAAGATGGAGTCATAGGCCTTCCATTGGCAGCTATGAAGGAGTAAGTTGCACATTTGGTGGCTCTCGCTCGAGTCAGATTTCGGACCTTTTCCCCCGATTTTCTACTGGACTTGAATTGTAAAACTGATGACAGAGGCAATTGTGTACTGAATTCCCACATTGGTGCATGGAGAGAAGGACTAGAAGTGCTCGTAAAGGCAGACACAGAAAGACAGAGAAGGCTTGGGCTGAAGCTGCAGCAGGAGACATGGAGGAGGACCGGATCTCTGGTTTATCGACCCAGCTGTCAACGGAGCAGCTGATGCAAGTTATTCAGAAAGGCTTTGCTAAGCAGAAACGGGACTGCTTGGACCCGATAAAAGAGTCAATTGAATGGCTGGAGCTTAGATTGGACGCCCAAGATCAGGGGATTCAGAAGGTGGAGAAGGCGCTGGCTGAGCAGGAGGAACATGGAACTGTGGTGGAGTTAGAGGTGGGGATGCTGAGAGACCAGCAGAAGAAGCTCCTGGAGAAGGTGGAGGACTGAAAGAATAGGTCCCGCCGGCAGAACTTGAGAATTGTTGGGCTCCCGGACTGGTCCGAAGGAGTGGACGCTGGGGCATACATCGCAGACATGTTTGAGAAGCTGCTGGGGGACGGGGCATTCTCCCGGCCCTTGGAGGTGGATAGGGCTCACAGAGTGCTCGCAAGGAATCCCCGAATGGGAGACCCTCCGAGGGAATGGTGGTGAGATTCCACAGGTACTTGGATAAGGAACGCATTCTACAGTGGGCCAAGCAGACACGGAGCTGTAAGTGGGATAACAGTATCCTGTGGGTTTACCAAGACCTGAGTGTGGAGGTGGCCAGGAGAAGAGTAGGCTTCAACCAGATTAGGCCGATCCTTTTTAAGAAAAAGGTAAAGTTCGGACTGTTGTATCCGGCCCGTCTCTGGTTTATGTACGAGGAACAGCACTTTTATTTCAAGTTGCCTGGGGACTCGCTGGACTTCGTGAAAAGGAAAGGACTAGTGGTGGACTGAGAACTTTTGAACTTTGCTGCAACGTAAATGTGTTTTTTTGTTGTTTTTCTGTTCTTTAAAAAAAAGTTTCCCGTTTTTCGTTTTATGGAAGCTGTTTGTAATGCCTTCTGTATTGATTTGGGACCAGTGGCAGAGCTGAGTGAGTTAGAGTTTTCATTTGCACTGTTGGGGGATGAAGTTGTGCCTGTTCAGATTTTGGTGTTTTTCTGTCGGGCAATTGTGTGGGGATTGTTTGATGTTTGAGTATGTTTGTATGAGCGGGAGGGAGGGTGGGGAGGAACAATAGGTGGGAGATTATCCGGCGCCAGGGATGGAGGCCACCAAGCTAGCTGGGTGTGCTAGCTCACGGAAGCATAGTGGGGGGTCTGCATATGTTTTGTTTAGTAAAGTGGTTGGGTTACAGAGTGTTGTTACTGGGGGGAAGGGGGGAAAATGTTCTGCTGACGATTGAGGGACTTGGGCTATGGGACAGAGAGGTGGTTGGGGGCGGAGGCTGCCTGGGGGAAGGCCAGTGGAGATGCGGAGCATGGACTGGAGGCGGGCCCAAAAAAAGGAAATGGTTGATCGGCGAAAGGGGGGGGACAATGAGCCCCCCCCCAACTAGGCTGATCACCTGGAATGTTCGAGAGTTAAATGGGCCGGTCACGCATCTGAGGGGACTGAAGGTGGACGTGGTAATGTTGCAGGAGGCGCACCTTAGAGTAGCTGACCAGATTAGACTGAGGAAAGGCTGGGTCAGTCAGGTCTTTCACTCGGGACTGGATTCAAAGACTAGAGGGGTCCTAATCAATAAGTGGGTGTTGTTTGAGGCGGGTAGAATAGTCTCGGACGTGGGAGGTCGGTACATTATGGTCAGTGGGAAACTGGAGGGGGTGCAGGTGGTATTAGTAAATGTGAATGCGCCAAATTGGGATGATGTGGAGTTTATAAAGAGGAGCTGGGGAAGATACCGGACCTGGACTCGCATAGGTTGGTCACGGGAGGGGCTTCAATACAATTATTGACCCTGGCTTAGACAGGTCAAGCTCGAGAACGGGCAGGGTGCCAGCAATGGCAAAGGAACTAAAAGGATTCATGGAGCAGATTGGGGGATGGATCTATGGAGGTATGAGCAACCGTGGGTGAAGGAGTTCTCCTTCTGCTCACACATGCATAAAGTGTACTCCCGGATCGATTTCTTTATTATGAGCAGGGCCTTACTGGCAGGGGTGGTGGACACTGGGTACTCAGCGATTACAATCTCAGACCATGCTCCGCACTGGGTTGACCTGCAGGTTAGTAAAGACAGTAACCAGCGCCCGCACGGGAGGTTAGATGTGGGACTTTTGGCTGACGAAGGGGTGTGCGAGCAGCTGAGGAAATGTATTCAGAACTACCTGCAGGTCAACGACACGGGGGAAATTTCAGCAGCGGTGGTCTGGAAGGACTGAAGACGGTGGTCAGAGGGGAGCTGATCTTGATACGGGCCCACAGGGAGAAGGTGGACAGGGCAGAGATGGACCGACTGGTAAAGGAGATACTACAGGTCGATAGGAGGTATGCGGAGACCCCAGAGGCAGCGCTGTTAAGGGAATGGCGGAGGCTACAGGCGGAGTTTGGCTTGTTAACCACAGGGAGGGCAGTGGAGCAGCTGAGGAAGGTGAAGGGGCCGATCTATGAGCATGGAGAGAAGGCCAGCAGAATGCTTGCACAGCAGCTTAGAAAGAGGAGGCAGGCAGGGAGATAGGGAAAGTAAATGATGGAGGTGGGAACCTGGTTGGAGATTCAGAAGGGCGTTTGGTAATCAGACGTTTAGGGATTTCTACAGTAGGCTGTACAGGTCGGAACACCCTACAGGGCCGGAGGGAATGAGGCACTTCTAAGGGGGGCTGAATTTCCCAAAGGTTGATGGGGAGCTGATAGAAGGGCTGGGGGCCTCGATTAGGTTGGAAGAGATAGTGGAGGGTCTGAAGGCCATGCAGTCCGGTAAAGCCCCGGGGCTGGACGGGTACCCAGTGGAGTTTTATAAAAAGTTCTCTGAGATATTGGGACTGGCGTTGATGAGGATGTTCAATGAGAGAAAGAGGGGTGCTGCCCCCGACGATGTCACAGGCCACGATTTCGCTGATTCTGAAGCGGGCCAAGAGCCCGGAGCTGTGTGGGTCCTACAGGCCGATATTCCTGTTGAATGTGGACGTCAATTTGCTGGTCAAAATTTTGTCCTCCAGGATTGAGGATTGTGTTCTGGACGTTATTGGGGAGGACCAGACGGGGTTTGTTAAGGGCAGGCAGTTGGTGGCCAATGTTAGAAGGCTGTTAAATGTGACCATGATGCCCCCGGAAAGTAGGGAGATGGAGGTAGCGATCGCAATGGATGCAGAAAATGCTTTTGATCGGGTAGAAAGGGATTAGCTGTGGGAGGTACTGGGATGGTTCAGATTTGGGCGGGACTTTATTGACTGGGTCAGGTTGCTGTATCAGGCTCCTGTGGCAAACGTACGGACGAATAGGACAACATCAGACTATTTTCACTGTACCGGGGGACGAGACAGGGATGCCCTCTCTCCCCACTGTTGTTCGCGCTGGCTATAGAGCCATTGGCAATTGCTCTGAGAGCCTCAAGGGGCTGGAAGGGGCTGGACCGGGGCGGGTGGAGCGCAGAGTCTCGCTCTATGCAGACGACCTGCTTCTGTATGTATCGGACTCAATAGAGGGGATGGAAGAAATCATGAGGATTCTCGGGGAATTTGGCCGGTTTTCGGGATAAAAGCTAAATATGGGGAAAACTGAGATGTTTGCGGTCCTGGCGAGGGGACAGGAGAGGCGATTGGGGGAGTTGCTGTTTAGATTAGTAGGGGGAAGCTTTAGGTACCTCGGCATTCAAGTGGCGTGGGAATGGGACCGGCTGCATAAATTGAATCTGGCCCGTCTAGTAGATCAAATGAAGGATGATTTTCGGAGATGTGATGTGCTCCCGTTGTCATTAGCTGGGAGGGTGCAGACGGTGAAGATGACGGTCCTCCCGAGATTCCTGTTCTTGTTTCAATGTCTCCCCATCTTTATTCCGCGGTCCTTTTTTAAACGGGTCAGCAAAGTGATCACTGGCTTCGTTTGGGTGGGTAAGACCCTACGAGTAAGGAAGGTGATGCTTGAGCGGAGTTGGGGAGAGGGCGGGCTGGCGCTGCCAAATTTTAGTAACTATTACTGGGCGGCGAATATAGCCATGATCAGGAAGTGGGTGGTGGGGGAGGAGTCGGCATGGGAGCGAATGGAGGCGGCTTCATGCAAGGGCACCAATTTGGGGGCATTGGTAACTGCGCCTCTGCCGTTCCCACCGGCACGGTACTCCACCAGCCCCATGCTGGTGGCTGCCCTGAGAGTCTGGGGGCAATGGAGGAGACATGTGGGAGCATCGGTCTGGTCCCCAATCTGTAATAATCACCGGTTTGCCCTGGAAGTATGGATTGGGGCTTCCGGATATGGCGGAGAGCAGGGATTGAGAGGATGGGGGATATGTTTATAGTGGGGAGCTTTCTGAGTATGAGGGCGCTGGAGGAGAAGTTTGCGTTGGCGAGGGGAAACAAATTCAGGTATCTGCAGGTGTGGGACGTCCTACGTAAACAGGTGCCAAACTTCCCACTCCTACCGTTAAGGGGGATTCAGGACAGGGTAGTTTCCAGAGAGTGGGTAGGAGAAGGGAGCGTCTCTGACATTTAGGTCAGAGGAGACGCAGACTGAGGAGCTGAAGCGCAAGTGGGAGGAGGAGCTGGGAGGAGAGATAGAAGATGGTCTACGGGTGGACGCGTTGAGTAGAGTCAACGCGACTGCAACATGTGCCAGGCTCAGCCTGATACAATTGAAGGTCGTTCATCAGGCTCACATGACAGTGGCCCAGATGAGCAGATTCTTTGGGGTGGAAGACAGGTGCGCAAAATGTGCGGGAGGACCGGCGAACCATGTCCACATGTTCTGGACATGTCCGAAGCTTAGGGGATTTTGGCAGGGGTTTGCGGACGTCATGTCCACGGTGTTAAAAACAAGGGTGGCACTGAGTCCAGAGGTGTCGATTTTCGGGGTGTCGGAAGACCCGGGAATCCAGGAGGAGAAAGAGGCAGACGTTCTGGCCTTTGCTTCCCTGGTAGCCCGGAGTTGGATACTATTAGCTTGGAGGGACTCAAAGCCCCCGAAGTCAGAGACCTGGCTATCGAACATGGCTAGCTTTCTCTGTTTGGAGAAAATCAAGTTCGCTTTGAGAGGGTCACTGTTAGGGTTCACCCGGAGGTGGCAACCGTTCGTCAATTTCTTTGCGGATAATGAATCGTCAGCGGAAAGGGGGGGGGGGGGGGGTGGGGGGGGGGGGGGTTAGTTTAGCTTAGAGTAGGCGATTAATAAAGGTGGGACCTGTAAGGAAGGGAGACGGCCTTTGCACTATGTTTATAGTTTCAGGGAAATGCTTACTCAGACAGCAACTGGCCAGTCAGAAGCCAGAAGTTCTCCAGCACTTCAAGCATGAGGGCCTGGATCATTTAGGTATGTTTGGAGGTATTGCCGAGTACAAGTTGATAGGCCCTGTGAAGGGTAGAGTCTGGGCTTTGAGAGGCCATGCTGGAAGATAACATTAGCGGAGGGAGGGTGGGGATGGTCTAAAGCTTTGGGAGACCCTATGATGAGTCCAGGGACCTATTAAGGAAGGAATTTCTCCATGTTTATTAGTACCCCCTGCAGGGGGACTGCCTGGTCACTTGGCATGTGCCTCATCCGCGCACCCCCCTCCCCTCAACCACCATCTTCAAACCCACGGGCAATGGAGCATTAAAAACCCTCCCAATATGTCCAAGAGAAAATAGGTGATTAAGATCTGAAGTAGTTAAAGTCAATGTTAAGGCTGGGAAGTGTCAAGCAGCAAGATAAGTTGCTGTTCCTTGCACTGATTTTAATTGAAATGGTGTAGGAGGAGGAGGTTGGAGTGGTCAGAGTGCGATCAAAGTGACCAGAAGCATAGGGTCATGCTTGCAAGCCCTCTTTCATATACCAGACTAAGCAGTGCACATTTAACCAACTGGGCCCACGATACTCGCTGCCTTAGATTTGTACATGAAGGTACTGATGGTACTTAAGGTACTGATGCGACCATCAATTCACCCAAAACAGAGAGTAGATGTAAACTATGGCTTTAATTGACTAGAACAGTGCCTGCCTGCGACTGCTCTGCTACTGAGAGCCATCTACAGGGCAGCTGCTCTTTATACCTCCCCTCAAGGGGGCGGAGCCAGGGGCGGAGCCCACTAGGACACCAACATGATACATTCTGTGTAATATCGTACAATGGTCCATAGGTGGAGCCCTCATGGGCAACAGCGTGATACAGTGTAATACAGTGGTGAATGGTTAGTACACACGTTCACCACATTTACCCCCTGTTTAAAAAAATAAAGTTCGGCGGGGTTGAAGCGTTCACAGGTTCAGTCTGTCCGGCGCCCTGATCGTGCGCTGCGATTGCCTGAGCTCTGGTATCGCAGCTGGCCCGGGTGTCGAACTCATCAGTGCGGGCATGGGTGGTGAAGCCGCCGGTGCGGGCACAGCCGTGGACTCCGGGAACGTGTCTTCTGGAGCTTTGTTCCTGTGGATCGGTGAAGGGGGGAGGGAGTATAGGAGGGGGTTTAGAGGCCATGTAGGGGCGGGGGCGCTGTTCAACGTAGGTGGGGGGGAGTAGGTTGGGGTGGTGGTAGGGGAACCTGCAGGTGCCAGGTCCTGGAGGGAAACCGTATCATGTCGGCCGTCGGGGTGTTCTACGTATGCGTACCGGGGGTTGGTGTGAAGGAGCTGGACCCTCTCAACCAGGGGGTCGGATTTATGGCTCCTTACGTGTTTGTGGAGTAGGACAGGCCCCGGTGTCTTCAGCCAGGACAGAAGCGAGACCCCGGAGGTGGATTTCCTGAGGAAAACAAACAGGCGGTCATGAGGGGTCTCGTTTGTGGCCGTGCAAAGGAGCGACCTAATGGAGTGGAGCGCGTCGGGGAGGACCTCCTGCTAGTGGGAGACTGGGAGATTACTAGACCATAGGGCCAGGAGGATGGCCTTCCAGACCGTCACGTTCTCCCTCTCCACCTGCCCGTTTCCCTGGGGGTTGTAACTGGTAGTCCTGCTCGAGGCGATGCCCTTACCGAGCAGGTACTAACGCAGTTCGTCGCTCATGTGGACGTATGTGGGGAAGCCGAACAGGGTGAAGACACTATGCAGGGCTTTAATGATGGTGGCGGCGGTCATGTCGGGGCAGGGAAGGGCAGCACGGTGGCGCTGTGGTTAGCATTGCCGCCTACAGCGCTGAGGACCCGGGTTCGAATCCCGGCCCTGGGTCACTGTCCGTGTGGAGTTTGCACATTCTCCCTGTGACTGCGTGGGTTTCACCCCCACAACCCAAAGATGTGCACGTTAGGTAGATTGGCCATGCTAAATTGCCCCTTAGTTGGATAAAATAATTGGGTACTTTAAATTTTTTTTTTAAAATGTCGGGGCAGGGATTGCAAAGGGGAAGTGGGCGAACCCGTCAAAGACATTGAGGAAATACGTGTTGCGGTTGGTAGAGGGGAGGGGCCCTTTGAAGTCAATACTGAGGCGCTCAAAGGGCCGTGATGCCTTTACCAGGTGGGCCTTGTCTGGTCGATAGAAGTGCGGCTTACACTCTGCGCAGATTTGGCAGTCCCTGGTCATGGCTCTGACCTCCTCGGTGGAGTAGGGCAGGTTGTGGGCGTTGATGTAGTGGACGAGCCGGGTGTGCCCCGGGTGGCAGAGGTCATCGTGGATAGCCCGGAGTTGGTCGTATTGCACGCTGGCGCACGTGCCGTGGGACAGGGCATCTGGGGCCTCGTTGAGCTTCCCAGGACGATATACTATATCGTAATTATAGGTGGAGAGTTCGATCCCCCACCTCAAGATCTTATTATTCTTGATATTTCCCTGCTGCATATTATCAAACATGAAGGCTACCGATTGTTGGTCAGTGACGAGGGTAAACCTCCTACCAATGAGGTAGTGCCTCCAGTGCCGCACAGCTTCCACGATGGCTTGGACATCTTTTTTGACCGAGGAGTGTCGATTTTCAGAGGCGTTGAGGGTACGTGAAAAAAATGCTACTGGCCTGCCCGCCTGGTTAAGGGTGGCAGCGAGGGCGACTTCTGACGCGTCGCTCTCCACCTGGAAGGGGACGGACTCGTCCACCGCGCACATCGCAGCTTTGGCAATACCTGCCTTCATGCGGCTGACGGCCTGGGGGGCCTTGGAAGATGATGGCCTTGATTAGTGGGCGGGCTTTGTCCGCACAGTTGGGGACCAACTGAGCATAATAGGAAAGGAGCCCGAGGCACTTTTCAGGGCCTTGGTGCAGTGGGGAAGGGGCAGTTGCAGGAGGCGGCGTATACAGTCGGGGTCGGGTCCTAGAACACCGTTTTCCACGACGTAGCCGAGGATGGCTAGTCTGGTTGTGCGGAAAACGCATTTCTCCTTGTTATAAGTGAGGTTAAGGGCTTGTGCGGTTTGGAGAAATCTCTGGAGGTTGGCGTTGTGGTCCTGCTGATCATGGCCACAGATGGTGACGTTGTCCAAGTACAGAAATGTGACCCGCAGCCCATACTGGTCCACCATTCGGTCCATCGTTCTTTGGAAGACCGAGACCCCGTTTGTGACGCCGAAGGGGATCTGGAAGAAGTGGAAGAGGCGGCTGTCTGCCTCAAAGGCCGTGTAGTGGCGATCCTCTGGGCAGATTGGGAGCTGGTGATATGCAGTCTTCAGATCCACCATGGAGAACACCCGGTAGTGCGCGATCTGGTTAACTATGTCTGCGATTCGGGGAAGGGGGTACGCATCGAGTTGCGTGTACCGGTTTATAGTCTGGCTGTAGTCTACACCCATCCGGGTCTTTTCCCCGGTCCTGACGACCACCACCTGAACTCTCCAGGGGCTATTGCTGGCCTCGATGATCCCCTGCTTCTGGTGGCAACTGGCTTACAGTCGGCGGTGAGATTTGCGAAGAGCGGGGGTGGGGGGCTCCACCTTCAGGGTCGTGAGGCTACATACAGTGAGTGGGGGTAGGGGCCCGCCGAACTTCAGAGTTAGGCTCCTGAGGTTGCACTGAAAGTCCAGTCCCACCAGGAGGGGAGTGCAGAGGTCGGGGAGCGCACATAGTTTAAAATTGGCGTACTCGGCGCCCTGTATTGCAGGGGTTGCGGTAGTGCACCCTCGGATCTGCACCGAGTGCGACCCAGAAGCGATGGAGATCGTTTGATGTGCAGGGAAGATTGGGAGCGAGCAGCGCCTTACCAAGTCTGGATGAATGAAGCTCTCCGTGTCCCCGGAGTCGAACAGGCAAGGCGTTTCGTGTCCATTGACCCGGGCGGTAATCATGGAGCTCCGGAGGTGTTTGAGTCGCGACTGGTCAAGGGTGACGACTCTGAGTTGCGGGTAGCCGGCGTGGTCGGAGGTGCTGGGGTGGTCCCATGATGGCTGCCCCCATTGGTCGCACGTGTTGGGCGTCGCTGCAGATGGTGGCCAAGATGGCGGCCCCCGTGAGTCACACATGTTGTGTGGGCTTGAAGAAGGCTGCCCCCACGGACAACACGAGGCCGATGATGCGTCCGAGGGGAGGCGGGGAGCCGGCAGGCGCGAAGTCACATTGTGGGGTCTGCAGGCCTGTGAGTCTGAGAGTCAGGCCTGTGATTTTGAGGATTTTGACCTGGCCAGGCAAACTTTAGCGAAATGTCCCTTTTTACCGCAGTTGCTGCAATTCGCATTCTAAGCCGGGCAGCGCTGCCTGGGGTGCTGGTGCTGGCCGCAGAAATAGCAGGGTAGCCCCCCGTGTTGGGCGGGTAGCCGCGCGGCACAGGCCTGGGGTACACGAGGAGGTCACGTGATCAGACGGGAACGTGTTGAGGCTTTGGAACGCTACTTCGAGGGAGGAGGCTAGCTTTACCGTCTCTTCCAGGTCGAGGGCACCTGTCTCGAGTAGGCGCTGTCCCACGTAGTTGGACCTCACTCCTGCCACGTAGGCGTCGCGGACAGCGAGGTCAATATGTTGAGTGGCCGTAACGGCCTGGTAGTTGCAACTTCGCGCGAGGACTTTGAGGTCGCGTAGGTACTCCTCCAGCAATTCCCCAGGGCGTTGGCTACGAGTATTGAGGGCCTTACGTATAGGCGCCTCAATATCGCGAGGGCAACAGCGTAAGTGGAGGCTTTCTCGAGTTGTACAGAGATTCGATGGCTCCCCCGGGCATGGAGGAGGCTCAGCTTCTGATCGTCGGAGACGGAAGGCGAGGAGGAGGCGGCGAGATAGGCCTCAAAACAGTGGAGCCAGTGCGAAAAAATCCGTTTGGCCTCCACGGCTTGTGGGTCGATTTCCAGTCGGTCAGGTTTGAGGGCCAATTCCATTGTGGTGTTGATGCGACCATCAATTCACGCAAAAGAGAATAGATGTAAACTGTGGCTTTAATCGACTAGAACAGTGCCTGTTTGTGACTGCTCTGCTCGGGAGAGCCGCCTACAGGTCAACTGCTCTTTATACCTCCCCTCAAGGGGGCGGAGCCCACAAATGCACCAACATGATCCATTCTGTGTAATATCGTACAACGGTCCACAGATGGAGTCCTCATGAGCAACAGCGTGACACAGTGTAATGCAGTGGTGAATGGTTCGTACAATACGTTCACCACAGGTACTAATTACGATGCCTGGCACTAATTTATCAGCACAGCAATCCAAATCAAAAGTTTAATTGAGATAGAGTTGAATATGTTTTCTGTGACACCATTTGTCATTGGAGTTTGAGCATCCATTGTCTCTCTGCTGATTTTTCCCCCCAAATAGTACAGTTAATGCTGGAACATAAATTTTCTCAATAGCTGCAGAGATTTGAAATGGATATGTGATTTGAGAAGGATAAATTACTCTGTATATTTTGGTGGACCAATGGGGAAATGTAAAGCCCATCGATCAGATCTGAATTTTCCCCAGCATATTGCCGTCATTGACAAACTGTTGCCTTGGTAGCGGAGTAAAATTCCAGATCATCTGGCGAAGCTCCAGCCAGAATAAGCAGCACTAAAGCTACAATTGATGTTCGCTTACTCCCTGTAACATCCTTTCACCTCGCATGGTAATTAGTGGCAAAATAATAAGGTGAGGTTTCCTCCCTGCTGTTCTGAAAAGCTAGAGACAATCTGATAAGAACTATAATTGTCATTCAGAGCACACCATGTATTTTTATTCCTTTCCAAACTTGAAAGGTGTGCCTCCTCCTATTAAGAATATCCCACGGATGTTTATTACATAGATAATCAGCAAGGACATCAAAGATACATGGTGCGGTGTAAAAATAACTTTGAAGGCTGTAAATCAGGAAGAAATCAGGAAGGAATCAGGTCTTACCCTCCTCTTCCTCTTCAACATCACTTAGAGTTTTATCTTCATCAAACCCAGAGCTAGTGGAGCTCTCGGAGCTGGTGACACTTGCCAGTCTTCTCTTTTTACCCTCCATGGAAGCCTTTTCTTGAACTGGGTCTGACTGGAGTGTAGTTTCCTACACACAGATAGAACACAGGAAGAAATCTTAGCAAACTTACAAAAACAAAACATGCTTTGAAAATACACAGCAGCCCTTTGCTAAACTGAACGTCTTACATTTTACTGTGTTTTGCCTGTCTCCATCCCCTCAGCCATGAGAGCTCACAGTGGAGCCAAGGCAAACAATTAAATGGAGGACTAACTCCCGCAGTGATATCAGTGCGAAGCTAACTGAAAAGAAGAAAAACTCAGTTTCTAGAAAGTGAATACTAGATACAAGTAAGTGCGTCATTTTACCAGAGAAACAATTCTATTATGATAATATTAATGGGTTTTCAGCACCACTAAAGAATTTATAGTTGAATAAACACCTCAAAAGAGGAACCAAAGTGACCAGTCCCCTATATAGAGATGAGACATGAGAACCAGTTTTTCACAATCCTTATGCCTCCTCCTTCGGGTGCAGGGATTTTTCCTGTGACAATAGAATGCCTGAAAGCTGCCGAAACACATTTCTAGTCCTGTGCCTCAAAGTGGTAGAACACAAGTTCTTGCGCATGGTTCTCCATGTCGTCAATTCCTACTCAAGCCAATGATATGTGTTGAATAGAAGATAAATCAGAGTTAATCAACTTTGAATATTTAATAGTGTACTTCAGTCACTCCTTCACCAGAGTTCTATGTAGCTCAGGCAGGCACGTGCCTAACCCAGAAGTCTGTGAAATCATGCGCGTGGTCGTCAGGGACGTGCCCCAACGTCGGCATGCACTTGAACAATATTTTGGTGGGTAGATGAGTGCGAGCTTTGGAAGCGAGCCTGTTGACAAGCTAGCAGGCACCTTACCCCATGAAGGGGCCAATGAAATGCAATTTTACATGGCTCATCTGCTATTAAGGCGACAGGCGGCCTGTTGGCCAGACAGCCTTTATGTTTTGGCCTCAACCTCAATCCAAATATCAGAGCTGAAATAAAATTTATAAAGTTGCCTGGGGACTGAGGTTTGTGTTTGAATGTGCTGCCTAGACATCCTTACATAGATTTTCCCTCGCTCTTTATCTTTCACATGTCAGCAGCCGCCTGAGACAGCTCCACAGCAGCTGTCCCCCTGAAGAGGACATTGGAAGCGTCAGCCCACACCCTCACTTTTCCTAACACCCGCCCCCTTCCTGGTCTCCATGGCAAGACTCAGCCTTTCACAGAGTATGTTTTATCCTGGATGGCCATTGACTGGCTCGGCAGCGAGAAATTGCGCTCCGGAGACGACCGTGAGCAGGGACACGTTTCATGCCCGCTCCTGGGCCCGCTGAGAGTGCGCGCCCAATGGGCAAACGGTTCTGGCCCTTGTTATCATATTTTTAATATTAAAATTGTGGCAACCAAGACACAGACACGTTATGAAGATTCTCTCTGCCGTGAATGAAGATGCTGCCCTTGGATATTCATTTCGATTTATCAAGTTAATTTGGCTGGAATCTCAATAATTCAATATTAAAAATAAAGATCTTTATGGTGCAATCACCTTATGCAGCACAAAGGTGTTCCTCTTGCTCTTCAAATAGTTAGAGAGGTTGCCATATTTACAGTATTCAACAATCACCATCAAAGGACCTGCGTATACAAAATAAAAGCCCAATATAAATCGTAGAAACATAGAACATAGAAAATAGGAATAGGAGTAGGCCATTTGGCCTTTTGAGCCTGCCCCGCCATTCATTATGATCATGGCTGATCATGCAACTCAGTGACCTGGTCCTGCTTTCCACCACTATACTTTGATCCGTTTAGCTCCAAGAGTTATATCTAACCTACTTGAATCATACAGGGGTGGATTCTCCATTGCCTGACACCAGTATCGGGATTCCTGATTGGGCGGAAAATGGAGTGTCGTCCAAAAAACAGGATCGGTGCCAGGCACCAAATCCGTTGCGATGCTCCGATCCCCCGCTGGTGGCAGCAGCGAGCAATACGCCCCGCGCCGGCGGCACCATGCAGACTGCGTTGTCACGGATGACCTATGCACCTGGTCATCTGCACACATCACCCTCAACCTGGAACAGACCCAACAGGATGCCTGAGCTGCTGGGTTTGCTCCCATCACTGGCTTCCCCCTGGTCCGGGGGTGATCGATGGCACACATGTCGCCCCCCCCCCCCCCCCCCCCCCCCGAGCACCGGTTCAACATGGGGTGCCCTTCATCAGTAGGAAGGACTTCCACCGCATGAATATGCAGTTGGTGTGCTGATGTACCATCAATTGACGACAGACGAAGAGTCGGGAGACAAACTGTGGCTTTAATCAGCTTAAAGACACCTGCTGACAGCCAGTCCCAGATTGAGGGCAGGGCTGGAGGTTGACCACCTTTATACATGAGCCCGAGGGGAGGAGCCAAAGGCGGAGCCAGCAGGGACAAGCCCAGGCATGTAACAATACAACAGTACAATACAATACAATACAATACAGTGGTTTACCACATGTGCCTGATATCCAGGTGTGTGCACGACACATACATCCTGGCAAACACGTAGGTTCCCGGCGCCTTCGAGGTGCTCCCTTGGGTTAGGGCTACGCTAGTGAGCGACAAAGCTTACCCGCTAAGGTCATGGCTAATGTCACCTCTGAGGAGGCCCCAGACGAAGATGGGGAACTGTTCTAATGATGCTCACTCAGCCACCACCAGCGTCTCTGAGCAGTGCATCGGCATTCTGAAAATGGGTTTCTGATTCCTGGACCGCTCTGGTGGGGCGCTCCCATATACCCCTAGAGGGTCTCGTGCATTGTGGTGGCCTGCTGCATCCTGCGCAACATTGTGCAGCAGACGGGCAACATACTGGAGGAGCAGGAAGGATGCCATGCCTCATCTGACAAGAAGGGTGATGATGGTGTCCAGGAGGATCCTGGCGAGGCTCCCAAGCTGGCATGGCAGGCCAGCCAATGTGTGATCCAGGGCTGCCGCACACAGGACAACCTGATCACTTCCCAATTTACCAACCAGGAGGCCTGGCCATCGGAATCGTCTCCACCTTGCCCCAGCTCTCCGTCCCCCCCTTCGAGGGTTCTACCAGCATCACCATAGGGTGTTGGGCCTGGGTTGGCAGTATCAGTGGATCGGGCCTGCAGGACGGAGCATGATGCCGACTCACTGTGAGATGAGCTCTGGTGCTCCTCATTTTCTGACATAGTCTGACTCCTATCTTTAAGCTAACAGATCACTGTCCGCCCACATTATCCATTCATGTGTGCTAGCAATTCCTTCTCACGGGCCCAGATATGATGAGGTTGGGGGGGGATGGTTTGTGATGAATGGTTAGGGCTCACTCACTGGGGATGCTGTCATGCAAGGTGGGCTAACATAGCTGCCCCCATGCCCTGCCACTTCTCGGTGAGGGAGTGAGCATGTGGGTCGTTCTTGTGTCGTGGGTGGCCTGAATCCCCCCGCTCTAAGCCTGGCCCACCCAGCCACCACACAGCACCCAGACCCAACCCTTCCTTTACATCGTCAGACAGGGGTTAGAAGCAGATGGGATTGGTAGTGCAAAGGGGTTTAATTGTGACTATTTACGTCATGTGTGTCCTTCACCCTATCTACTCTCTACTACACTCATGCCAGCTTAAGTATAATCTGTCTTTCTTATCTTTTGTGGCCTACCTCTTCTAGGTGTTTACCCAGAAAGCACATCAGGAGTGGAGGCAGCCTGTGGCTTGTCTCACCCTTGGCCCTGTGGTGCCCTTGTCGTTTGACGTCTGAAGGGTCTGGGCTTGGATGAGCCTGGCTGACTTTCAGTGTCACATGTGACACATGCCTCCCTATTCTGCCCACTGACAGCAGATGCCTCAGTGTTCGGTGGGGGGGATTTGGAAGGACTGGGCTGAGGTGTTCCAGCACCTCCCTTGCGGGAGGCTCCGGGATGGGCCCATCACTTTTTCCGCCCTTAGGGTGCTTGCAGACCCCCAGGGCAGTGGGGAGGCCGGTGTGAACTCTGGAGATACCACCATCACCTGGTGCTTCCAATCTGGGGGCCTGCCTTCGTCTGAACCCTGGTTTCGATGCCCTCGGCAATGGCGCACTGAGACTCGATCATGTCCTTCAGTGAGTGAATAATGTTCCTTATTGCCTCAGTTATATCCCTCTGTGCCTGTGACTTGCCCCTCTGTGACAGGCTGAGGTCAGTCAGTGCCTGGCCAATGCTTTTGATGCCCTCAGCCATGACCCTTCATGAAGGGTGGTTTGTAAGAAAGGTGGGTTATTGTCTTCTAGAGGGTTGGACAAAGTGAGGAGTGAGGGACGGGAGTGATGCCAGGGGCACGGAGGTGGTTACTCACCTGAGCTGCTCGAAGGAGGTCTTCATCTTCTGACGGAATTGCTGGTCCTCTTGATGAGGCTGCCAGCACTCACAGCCTCTACCACCTCAGCCCAGGCCTTGTTCAGTATAGCGGGCTTGGGTCTTCACCCCACAGATAACTCTGACACTAAACTGAGAGATCGTGCTTGTCTCGTGCAGTTCCAGGAGGCCAATATGCCAAGTGAATTGAGGTATCATGGACGGCATGGTAGGACAGTGGTTAACACTGTTGCTTCACAGCGTCAGGGACCCAGGTTCGATTCCCAGCATAGGTCACTGTCTGTGCAGAGTCTGCATATTCTCCCCGTGTCTGTGTCGGTTTCCTCGGAGTTCTCCGGTTTCCTCCCACAATTCCCGAAAGACGTGCTGTCAGATAATTTGGACATTCAGAATTCTCCCTCCGTGTGCCCGAACAGGCGCCAGAATGTGGCGACTAGGGGATTTTCACAGTAACTTCATAGCAGTGTTAATGTAAGCCTACTTGTGACAGTAAAGATTATTTTTTTTTAAAATTATTATACCATCCTGCAGATTGACTAAAACGGGTCCAACATTAGAGCGGCACAGTGGGTAGCACTGCTGCCTCATAGCACCGAGGACCCAGGTTTGATCGCAGTCCTGGGTCACTGTCCGTGTGAATTTTCACATTCTCCCCGTGTCTGCATGGGTCTCACCCCCATAACCGCTGAGCATGGTAGGTGGATTGGCCATGCTAAATTGCCCTTTTTTAAAAAAGGATCCAACACCATCAGCGCGGGTCCAGCCATAAAAAGGGAACAATTTTATAAATTACTGCAGAGATGGGGGCAGAAGCCACAGCCTCAAGCAAATAGCTGCCTGATGACTGGAAAATTGGGTCATAGCTACAGGCTCCATGAAAAGTTCCGACTACAAAGTCTGGAGTGCTAGTGCTAGACGACACTGGTGAGTGTAATCCTAGCATGATCTCCAGGTCTTGACCTGAGGAAACGTAGGGTCTGGATATGCATCGGAAATTTGGGACATTATTTTAAACATGCATTTCTCACTACTGATACCCAATATATTTACACAGTGCATCATATTCCTTTGGCTTCATGGGTAGAGATACTCGTTCCCAAATATTGAGGATTTGTTTGCTTAAGTTACAAATAAAATAGTAAGCAATAATACTGACATCCTTGCCATGGTTCCTCATGGTATTTTCTTCATCTGACTGGCTTGATGTGAGCATCCGAAAGGACATGTGTTCATCTAAAGAATTATGTCACCGCCCAGCTCTCTGATCTGGTTTTCATTCTTCATTTCAGCCTTTGCATGGTGATGAGCCATTCAACAGGGCATATAAGTAAGAGTGGACTTGGAACCTAAACTGAATCTGAAACCATTACCAATGTCCTTCAGATAACAGCAATATTTTCTCTACAAACAGCATATAAAGCAGGTGAAGTTCGCCTTGGGCAGTAGTGTACAACTGGAGGGTAGTCAGTGAATCGGCAGCCTGTTTTACACGCCACATAATTTTCTTCTTCACTGAAATGAATGCAAAATGGCCCATGTGACCACCAAATAAATGTAACCTTTTGAGAAATATTCACAAGTAAACCAGTGTGTGGAGCCAGGAGGAGCAGAAGTGCTCCCAGAACATTCTATATCCCCCCACCATTGCCAACTCCACTCCCCCTCCTTTCACGCTGGCAGTAAGGCAGGCAATCCAACATCCATGACCTGTAATGTGCCATTTCCTAAAACCTATCCTAATAATTGCATTCCAGCAAAACTAGAACTAGGTAATTGAGGAAAGCTGGGGTCAGCTGCCGCTGCCTCAAGCATCAGGGGCTGGATTCTGCGATTTTGAGACTAAGTGCTGATGCTGGCGTGGGAACAGTGGCGTTTTGTGCCCAGAAAAATGGCGCAAAACCTCCACTGATCCTCCATCCGGTGGGGGGTGGTAACAGGCACACAGCGTAAAGCCCTTAGCTGTGGATATGGCGGGAGAATTGCCGGGTCCGTGGTCGCGCATGCACATGGCAGTGATCGCGCGCGGACCCAGCTGGCCAAATAGTGCCCCCCTTTGGCCAGGCTCGCCACCCTCCACCAGTGCCCCCCCGCCAAAGCCCCCCCCCTGTCCGGTGATCGGCTCCCCCCCCCCCCCCCCCCCCCCCCGACTGTGGTGGCGCTGGACTCAGTCCACAGCCGCCATGCCGGGTTCCCGAAGAAAAAGAGTTTGAGTGACCCACGGCGTAGGGAACTCGGTCCATCGGGGGCGGAGCGTCAGCGGAGGGCCTCAGGTGACGTCCTGAGGCCGTCCATACGGCGTGCGGCGTACTCTGTTTTGGAGGGGGCGGAGCATTGAAAACGTGGCGCAGCCCCCAATTTCGCCGCAAATGGGGATTCTCCGGCCTATCGTCGAACAGAATTTCAGCGTCGGAAACCGGAAAATCCTGCCCCTGCTATTCAAATTATTCCTGTTACTAATAAAAGGCATATTGTTAGGAATTATAACAAAATTGCACCTTTTAAAAAAGCTGAAGATTTTTACACATAGCGTGAGATTTCTTCTGTTTGTTATTATTAGCACGGGTCTAAATGTGCTTTTTCATGATTTTGCTATAAACAGCAATCAGAGGGGATCTTCCAGACTGATTTACTTTGTTATGGGATTTTCCTTCTAACAAAGTAATTTGTCATTTTACAGTCAAACTTTAATGAAGATTTACTCTGTGCTATTATTAAATTCTAATATACCACCGATACAGTCATAATATCGTCATAATATTACGAACCTCCATGTCTGGTGCATGCTCCCAACAAATTCACCACATTCAGGTGATGTCCAATATGAATCAAGATTTTTAGTTCTGACATTAAAGCTTTGTATTCACTGGCTGTGGCCCCCTCTATGAAGAAAATAATATTAAACAACTTAAAGAACAACAATTGTAATTTTTAGTTTGGGCATTTTCAAAACCCCAGCAATAAAACTAAACAAATGAAGGTTTTAATTTTCCTATACAGACATATATGCAAATATCAAACATGTACATAAAGAACTGGAATAATTCTGTAACCATCATCAATACTAATGACAAAATTAACACGTGTTATTTTATAGTCTCACCATTCTTTATTTTAGTTTCCTCTAAACAGCCAGGCCTCATGTTTGCACAGGAGTTCTGATCGCCTTTTACTGTAACTGTGATGGATTAGTGGAATCCCCAGGAACACATTGAGACCAGGGGCTGGATTCTCCGCCGCCGGGATGCTCCATTTTGCCAGCAGCCCGGGGGTTTCCTGGTGGTGTGGGGCTGCCCCACAATGGGAAACCCCATTGACCAGCCGGCGTAATGGAGCATCCCGCCGGCGGGATGAACCTGAAATGTGGCGGGGTGGAGAATCCAGCCCCACGTCTTTGTTGCTTCTGGGAGATTCCTAGTTGTTTTGTAAAGGTGTAACTCCCATCCACCCACTGCAAGACAAATGATGGTCAGGAAAAGAAGCCAGGGAGGGGCCTTGCTAAACTGGGAATTTCTGTTCTTCAGATTGACTTCTGGACTCCCATTTACTTTTCCGTGGAAGGTGAACCATCCTCCACAGGGTCACCCACCCTGAAGTCAGAAGCAGGGGCCTTGTTAACCACGATGTCCCACAAAACATGGATAGGTGGATAGCGAAGCCATCTTACAGACGTAAGGAGGCACTGTACATGTATCCATATGACACATGCAAATAAGATGTCAAACCATTGGTTGCTCCCCAGCAGGGTCGGTGCTGGAGGCCATCGTTTTGTGTGCAATTCTGGCTTAACTGTCGGGATTGCAAACTGAAGAATTTCAGGACAAAGTATTTTGCAGCAGAATTTGAAACACTTTCAAATATTTAACCTACAAGGAGATTTGTTCTTTACAAGACACAATTGTTAAATAATTCAATATGTTTCAAGTATATTTTTATTAATAATAAATATCAGAATCAGATTACCTTTTAACATTTTAATAGCAACTGTTTTACATGTGGATGATTTATTGATGCCAAAAGCAGAAGCTTCCACGACTTTCCCAAAAGCCCCACGGCCGAGAGCTTTCCCTGTTGATCAAGGCAAGGAAAGATAAATAGGCAACTTCAAATTGAATTATTCCCATTCACTTTAAAGCTCACAATGCAAAATTAAGTTTCAGTGCATTAGTGTATTAGGTCAGATAAGCTGTATTTCAGCCACTTTATAGTTATCTTTGCACTGCTTTCCTCTTCAAATATAGATACTGTACCACAACAAATATCTTAAAATGTCAGCTATGTAGCAATACTTTCATCGGACTTTCCTACCACCTTCTTGGAAAAAGTGGATATGTTAATTCTGATGACGATACTTGTCCTAAAAGTAGTCAATTGCCTGGCAGTTAACACACAAGCGGTAAAGGGAAACTATTCACAAATAGTGGGAGATACAAGATCCTGGTGAAAATATTTAACTCCCCACTTTGTCACTGTACTCCCACCATAACTCTAGCGTGGTGGAAAGACTGGAAAATCAGGAGAGGCACAGATGCAGGAGTTCCTTCCCCAACCCCACGGAAGATAAAGACAAGCGGGGTCAGAGCCAGCAGTGTGAACCATACGCACTGTGAATTTCCATGGCAGTGAAATTGTACAATACCTGACTTGCTACTTCATTAACCTTTAGGAAAAGGGATTCAATGGCACAGGTATGCGGAGTACACTACTTAAAGATAGCCTTGGATAGCCTCGAGAAAATGCATTTCACAGCTAATTTAGCAAACCATTAGCAAACATGCCAGTGCAAGATGAAGCAACAGCCAATGCTCATGCTATGGTTCCAGTAAGCACATCCTGTTTTGTTCTGTAACGTATAACTCACAGGAATTCCTAAAATGTAAGGAACAACCATGACTCTCATCCAAACAAACAGCTTTGGAATATGGTTCTGTTATCAGCTTAACCTGTAACTTAAGCTTCCTGTCATAAATAACATGAAGGAACCAACTCTTTTGTGGCAAGGAAAACAGTTTAGTTGACTTCAATTAAAGACATATTGAACCATGCAGAGCAGGATAACCCCACATTCAATTTCTACTGATTTAGCTGATTCTAGCTGGGTACAGCACTCAAAGCATAATTGGCTGTAGGGCTCCTGGATTAGTGAGGGGAAAGTCAGCTGTGATTCCCATTCCTAATGATTATGAAAATGAAAATTGCTTATTGTCACGAGTAGGCTTCAATGAAGTTACGTGAAAAGCCCCTAGTCGCCACATTCCGGCGCCTGTTCGGGGAGGCTGGTCCGGGAATTGAACCGTGCTGCTGGCCTGCCTTGGCCTGCTTTAAAAGCCAGCGATTTAGCCCAGTGTGCTAAACCAGCCCCCAGGAAATAGCGACTGAAAATGTATTCTGGCACCACCTGACCAGAAAGTAAACGCACCATGGGATCTACAGACGACTGAGGGCCTGTCTGGTTCTCAGAAAGTCAGTGCCTGAGAAAACTCCTGCACTGTCACTAAGATTTGGAAAGACATCAGGCAAGGATATGCAATAAAAGTAGCCCATTGGGATTTAGGCTCAGAATGTCTTGAAGAAAACTGACTGTTTTTGGGCAGTTTAGAGGCAGGCCCAAAAGACCACCAAAAATGGTCATCACAATTTCTTTCCCATGTCTGATTGTGACACTGATCTGCCCGCTGGAAGCATACTAGGAGGCATGGCTGAGATTTTCCTGAGTTTCCAGCTATTCAGCAACCCTGCAAATTACAACCACAGTAGAGATGATGAACATTCAGAATGTGAGGAAGAGATTAGGAGCATAGCAGGGACAGGTTAGAAACATTGGGTGCGATGCCATACCTCTGACGATGATTAGTGAATAGCACCTCAAGTGACTTTGAAGTTTGAACAGTGTGCCTGAACTTTAGGAGAGTAGGCACCATAACTGCCAACAATCAAACACTAAAGCGCTGGTCTCCTGAATGTGCCAGGCAGAGGTCTGGTGCCAATGGGCTCACCGGAGGTGAGTGTGCAGAGCAAGCTTTGCCAGCACAACTGGCTCGCTGGACGACACTCCAGAGAGAAGGCGGGAGTTTCGTGGTGGGGGGTATACTTATGGGATTTGAGGGTCCTAGGATGGAAGCCTTCACAGATTGTCAGTCTCTCCCCTCCTCCAATTCCTTCCAGCTTTAAAAATGTTTGCTGGTGTGGATCCACAGAGGCTGCCCTCGCGTTGCTGGTGGCAGCCAAGGCAGCCTGATGCTGGAGAAGGCAGCAGCAGCAGGCTGCAGGCGGCACCCCATGTGCAGAGGTATGCCGCATACCCTGAAGACCCGGCCACCCATCAGGCTGAGGAGGAACCCAGAGGGGGAGGTCAGCGATGGCCCAAGGTGTACGGGCATCATTGATCTTTCGATGAGATGACGAACAGCATGTGCTGCAGGAGGCTCTGTCTCGACAAAGAGAGAGAGCGGCACCTGTGTCACATCCTCGGGGACATGGTACCTCATGAAGGAGGAGGACACCCCCTCCCAGTGGCCGTGAAGGTCACCGTAGCCCTGAACGTTTTGCAACCGATTCATTCCAGGGTTCATTTCTCAAGCTACAGCCCACAGGTGCATCCGGGAGGTCACAGATGCCCTGTTTGCCCAGGATTCCAACTACATCACCTTCAATCTCGATCAAGCCTACCAAAATGCCAGGGCTGCAGGATTCTCCATCATCGCCGGGATGCCCCAGGTCCAGGGGGAAACAGATGGCACACATATCACCTTGCATGCACTGGGGCATCAGGGAGTGCCCTTCATTAACAGGAAGGGTTCCACATCCTGAATGTTCAGAGTGCGTACGACTACCACCTCCGTATCATTCCTCCCACAGTCCAAAGATGTGCAGGTTAGGTGGATTGGCCATGATAAATTGCACTTAGTGTCCAAAATTGCCCTTAGTGTTGGGTGGGGTTACTGGGTTATGGGGATAGGGTGGAGGTGTTGACCTTGGGTAGGGTGCTCTTTCCAAGAGCTGGTTCATACTCAATGGGCCGAATGGCCTCCTTCTGCACTGTAACTTCTATGATTAATCTAGGACAAAAGTTCGGCACAACATCGTGGGCCAAAGGCCCTGTTTTGTGCTGTACTTTACTACGTTCTATGAACATAGCTGCAAGCTACCCAGGGAGCATGCATGACAGCCACAACCTGGATCCCCGACGTCTTCAAGGACCACCCCAGGGTGACAGGTTGGTGTTTGGGGAACAAAGGGTACTGTTATGACACCCTGGGCTAGTGCATGGTCGATTCCAATCCCACAGCAAGCGGAGTCCCAACACAAGTGAATTAACCAATACCTAATGTAAAATTTGCAGAATTTTGGTTCCTTAACTACTCAATAAGTGATAGCCACCAGGTTAGTAAGTTGAACACAGTAACTGTTTATTTATAACAAGAATAAAGTTGAAATATGCAATAATTGCACATAATAACGGCCTGCTAATCTACTACCCCCCCCCCCCCCCCCCCCACTTTTACCATCCCACCCTCTACCCACCAGACACACAAGATAGACACACACAGGAGGGGGGTAAAATAATCGGAATTAAAATGAAATGAAAGATGAGTGCCCTTGCTTATGATGTCAAGCAGGCTGTCCTCCCAGGATGCTTAGTGATCGAAGCCCCCCCCCCCCCCCCCCCCCAACCAGTGTATAGTTAGAGATGATCTTCTGGCAGGAGCCATCAGCTGGTACTCCCAGACAATAGGTTTTCTTCTGGAGAGGTACTTTAACTTTTACCAACCTGCACCTTCACTCAAAGGAACAGCCTCTGGCCTGTTTAATTCTTACATGTTTCGAACTCCACCACGATGACCAATTAACTTACTGAGATAAGAACAGAGATCCCATCCCCGCAAGAGATTTGCAAAGGGCTTTTTGAACTCTGCCTTCAGTTGGTGGCTGGAGTTCAGTCTGGCTGTGCAGAGAGAAAGATCTTTACTTTGGATCTTCAGAAAGAATCCATTAGATGGGAAAGAGATTGTGGACGGGATCCTCCGTCTTGCTGCACCCATTTTCCGGTGCGGCGCACTGCTGCTGGCAGCAGGATTCTCTGTCCTGGCAGCCGGCCAATGGGTTTCCCATTGTGGGCACCCCCACACCATCGGGAAATCCGCAGGCAAGTGCACTGCAGGCGAAACACAGGATCCCGCCGATGGAGAATTCAGCTCCAGGGTTGTGACTCTCCAGCTTCTGACCAAACGAAAGTAAAAGAAAACTCAATCACACAAAGGAAGGAACTTTCCAGAAAAAACTCCAACCAAATGGCAAGGGTCATTGATAAGGCCCGGCAAGTCTAATAATAATAATCTTTATTATTGTCACAAGTAGGCTCACATTAACACTGCAATGAAGTTACTGTGAAAATCCCCTAGTCACCTCACTACGGCGCCTGTTCGGGTATACAGAGGGAGAATTCAGAATGTCCAATTCAACTAACGTCTTTCAGGGCTTGTGTGGGAGGAAGCCGGAGCACCCAAAGGAAACCAATGCAGACTCTACACAGACAGTAACTCAAGCCGGGAACCAAACCTGGATCCCTGGCCCTGTGAAGCAACAATGCTATCCACTGTGGAACCGTGCCGCCCTGGCAGGGTTTAATCCAACAAATGTGAGGTATACCACTGTGCTACTGTGCCGCCATAAACAATCCATTGGCCAAAAGCCAAGTCCATCACGACGTGTCAGCACTGATCCGAAACATAAACTGCTCTTTGCAACCTGCCTTCGAATTAAAGGTGAAGTCCATGTTAAAGGCATAGGCACACTAATTGTCCATGTACAAAAATCGAGACAGCAAAATAACAGATATTTAAAGGAACAAAACCACGGACAAACAAGGATTGACAGGAGGATCCTGACAGTACCCACGGAAGTCCTGGCTGATGACCCCAGTACGGAGGCCTGAGACCAAGGCGGAGACTCGATATAATGAGGCCCATGTTGCCACCCGTGTTTTCATTGAGCGGTGCACGGACTGCTCAAAATGTGTTTCAGATGCGTGGACTGTTCTGGTGGTGACCTGCAGACTCCAGAGGGTCTCCCACTTTGTGGCGGTCTGCTATGCCCTCCACATCCTGGCGTGCAACGGAGTGACATCTGGAAGAGGAGGGACACGCAGCCTCAACTGAAGAGTAGGAAGCAGACCGGGAGGGGCTGGAGGATGAGCCCAGGAAGGAGCCGCAGGAGGTGCCAGAGGATGGAATACAGGCAACGACAAGGATTTGGCAAGCCCAGAGGACCAGGGAGGTCCTCATCCACACCAGATTCACATTGGACAAAGCTATGTCCATCAGCTCAACATCTCCATTTCCCTCCTTCCTCCAATCCCCTCCCCCACCATTTCCCTCCACCCCAATACCCCCCCATTTCCCTCCTTTCCCTCCAATCCCCCATCTCTCCCCAATCGCCCTACCCCCTCAAATTCCTCCCCATCCATTTAACACCACTCCCTCCCTGGCCACTCTGTTCCACCCTCCAAGGGTTTGTGTAACATCACTCCAGGGTGATGGGCCTGTGTCAGCAGGTCACCATAAATGGCAGGAAAGTGATGGTAACATGTGGGTAGGAAAGCTCTGGCGCTCTTCAGTTTGTGCCAAAGTATGACTCCTGTCTTTCTGCTGACTGTGTGCTTACACCTGTCCTCTGATCGGGGTCTGTATTGGGGCCATTTGATCTGACACTACTGTGTCCGGGGGCCAGCCGGGGGGGTTCAGAGGGCAACAAGGGGTGGACTGCAAGCAGGCCCGCTGTGGTGATTAATGTGACAGAGGCTTCACATGTATCAAGTGTAACATGTCTTAATAGTGAACCATTGACATTTCCTTTCCCTCTAACTAGAGATTGTGAATCTATCTCACCCCTCTCCGTTCCCCATCAGTGCCCACTCAGTGCTCCTTAATCTTCTTTGTCTTTCATGGTGTACTGCTAGGTCTAGATGTGTCTCCACGATGCACATCAGAGTTGGAGGTAGCCTGCAGTTTTCCGCGCCTTGTGGCCTTTGATGCCATTGGCGGATGTCTTCTGGAGGGCCTGGAGCTGGCAAGCACTTGGCTGACTTAGCAGTGTCACTGGCATCACCATGCTACCCTGTTCTGCCCGCTGCCCTTGAGATGCACCAGTGTCATGAGGGGGGATTTGGGAGAACTTGGAGACCACCGTCATCTCGTTGATTGAAGTCCCTGGTTGGTCTCCCGTGCTTCCTCACTGACAATGCCTGTAAGGCCCTAGTCTCCATGGGATGGAGGGACAGGTGGAGTGAGTTCCAGAAGCCTCTGAGTCATCTGGCTTTGGCAGCCTGGTGGCTCCCCATTGTCGAGCCCTCAGCGATGCTCCTCTGTGATTGGGCCACGCTCTGGAGCGCCTGAGCAATGTCCATCTTCTGACGCCGTTGCTCAACATTTAAATTTGAAAGAGATGCGAAAAACACAGGAGGGCCCATGAAGTAATGCAGCATCATGGACATTTTCTGGTGGGGAAATTGAACTGGAGAGAATTCGGTTGCAATTCGAGCAAGCAACGCAATTAAAAAGAATAGAAAGGAAAGGGCCATGTGCCCTCCATTTAATCCCTGAGCTACCACTAAATTGAGGTTGGCTCAGGGATAATGGGTGTCAATTGACTCATTAATGAGCCTAACTGACCTCCTGTCAGGTGTCAGTCCTTTTGCCCTCCAATTTAATCAGGGGGGTATTTCCCGCCACCAGGAACCTCTCCCATAATCGAGTGGGCCTGGCCACCATAGTTCCTACCACGATGAACTGAGCTATTTTCTAAAAATGAGAGGTTGAATTTATTATTGAGACAAAAAAAAGTACATATCACCCGGCACTCCAAAACTAGCATTCAAACTTTGTGCTCATACCTAGTTTCAGTCTGTCTCGAGGAAATTCCCATTTATTATCATCATAGGGAAGGTGTTCACATTGCTCATCGAGTGGTACTTCGTCAGGGTCCATTATGATTGACAGGTAGTCGGTTTTTATTTCTGCTGATCTAGGCTACAAAACCAAAACATGAGAAAACACGTTCGTGCAGGGTGGACCTTTACAATTGTCCTGCAGAATTTTACAGTCTTCATGCCAATACTCATCATCTTAATGGTTAGTAGTTGGAAAGGAAAACATTGTATCATTAAGCATTTCGGCTGAAGTAACCTTCAGGGTTCACCAGTCTACAACAAAACCACCAGTGTGATCCATTCAAAACTAAATGGCATCTTTCACTGGACTAATTAGCAGTAAGTTATGTACCCTGTCAAACTGCCTTGATTAAACAGCAGGCAGGGATAAAATAATCGTGCACTGTTAGGGTTTATTTAACAAGAACAATTATATATTTAGAAATTTATATGGAAGCAAAATTGAAAGGGTTTTCAGCAAGAAAAGCAGCCAGAACTCTACAAGATATTTGCTTTAAAAATTATATCAGTCAAATCTACAGACAATTCTCAATGCACAACAGCAAATATTTAACGCGTAGTTATTTTTAGATTATGTTTCAAAAACTAATTTAATATGAATGAATTTAAGAAACTGTTCTCAATGGATACTGAACAGACCCTGAAGATGTCTTCCTGTTAAACAACTGAAGATTTTTCACATGTTTAGTGCAGAGAATATCTACTCAACAGCGATCTATTCATAATTTTCATCAAACCAAGGTTGAGGACACCCAGGACCACTTTCCTCACCGTATATAACTCTGCAGTCATCTTTGGTGGTTTTGTCCGGTGGGGCAGGACATACCAGAAATGTTGAGGGACATTTTCTGTGATTCCGTGAGTATGAGTATGTCATACTCCTCTAACCAATTTGATAAGGTAAAGTGTTTTTTTTCACTCCTATTTGGTATAAGTTTATTATTGAGTATTATAGTAGTTGAATTAAGCTTTTATTTAGCAGAGAAGTACTAGAAATTATTTAACATAAATTTGTAAACGTTAATTAAATAAGGAGAGATGGCTGGACAGGTGATGTGTTGTAGCTGTATGATGTGGGAGCTGGCTGCTCCCATTGTGAACGGCAGTGACCACATCTGCAGCAAGTGTTGGTTGCTGGAAGAACTCCGGATCAGAATAGGAGTCTGAGCTTCAAACTCTGCGGCACATCCGGGAGGGGGAGAGTTACCTGGACGTTTTGCTTCAGGAGGCAGTCACACCCGGTAGATTAAGTAATTCAAATTCAGTAAGTGTTCAGGAAAAACAGGGTGTGATTGTAAGTGAGGCAGGTAGGGGGGTTGGAGTTCAGGAGTGCAGGAGCCTCAGCCCTTGACCTTGTCCAACAGGTGTGAGATTCTTGCTCCCTGTGCAGATGAGGAAAAGGGCTGTGGACAGGATGAGCCAGCTGACCACGGCACCATGGTGCAAAAGGCCATTCAAGAGGGGGGGAGCAAAAAGACAAGTAGTTGTTATAGGGGATTCTATAATTAGAGGGACAGATAGTATCCTTTGCAAGCCGGATAGGGAGTCCCGCATGATGTGTTGCCTGCCCGGTGCCAGGGTGCGGGACATCTCCGACCGGCTTGAAAGGATACTGAGCGAGAGGGGGAGGATCCAGTTGTTGTGGTCCACATTGGGACTAACAACATAGGCAAGGCTAGGGTGGAGGACCTGTTTGGGGATTATCAAGCACTAGGAAGGAAATTGAAGAACAGGTCCTCGAGGGTCATAATCTCCGGATTACTGCCCGAGCCACGTGCTAATTGGCATAGGGATAAGAAAGTTAGGGAAGTAAACACGTGGCTAAGGGATTGGTGTGGGAAAGAGGGATTCCATTTCATGGGGTATTGTCACCAGTTTAGGAACCAGGGGGATCTGTACCATTGGGACGGTCTCCACCTGAACCGATCTGGAACCAGTGTTCTAGCGAAAAGTATAAATAGGGTGGTCAGTAGGACTTTAAACTTCTGAGTCGGGGGGAAGGGAAAGCAACAGGGAGTAGGGAGTTAAATGGAAGGATAAGCAGCAGGTTAGCATGTGTGCAGGTGGATTTAAGTTCAAGGCAGACTAGAAATGAAGCAAAAAGGAAGGATAACTTAGGACATCTCATGATGTCCAATTTCTCTAATAATGATAAGAAAGTCAGCATTAAGGCACTTTACCTGAATGCTCGTAGCATTCGTAACAAAGTTGATGAATTAACGGCACAAATCATCGCGAATGAATATGACTTGATAGCCATTACGGAGACATGGTTGCAGGATGGTCATGACTGGGAGTTAAATATCCAGGGGTACCAGACGTTTCAGAGGGATAGACAGGTATGTAAGGGAGGTGGAGTAGCACTAATAATCAAGGACGACATCAGGGTGGCATTGAGGGATGATATAGGTTCTATGGAGAATGAGGTTGAATCCATTTGGGTAGAAATTAGAAATTTTAAGAAGAAAAAGACACCGATAGGCGTAGTCTATAGGCCACCAAATAATAGCATCACACTGGGACGGGCAGTAAATGAAGCGATAACTAATGCCTGTGAAAAGGGTACAGCAGTTATCATGGGAGATTTTAATCTGCATATAGATTGGTCAAATCAGCTCGGTCAGGGTAGCCTTGAAGAGGAGTTCGTTGAGTGTATCCGGGATAGTTTTCTGGGACAATATGTAATGGAACCGACGAGAGAGCAAGCTATCCTAGATCTGGTCCTGTGTAATGAGGCAGGAATAATTAATGACCTCATCGTTAGGGATCCTCTTGGGAGGAGTGATCCCAGCATGGTTGAATTTAGTATACAGATGGAGAGTGTGATGATAGAATCCAATACCAGGGTCCTATGCTTGAACAAAGGGGACTACGATAGAATGAGGAAGGACCTCGCTAAAGTAGACTGGAAACAAATATTTTATAGTAGGACAGTTGAGGAGCAGTGGAGTACTTTCAAAGAAATCTTTCATAGTGCTCAACAAAAGTATATTCCAGTGAGAAGGAAGAATTGTAAGAAAAGAGGTAATCTACCATGGGTGTCTAAGGAGATACATGTGGCTGTCAAATTGAAAGAGAATGCTTACAAAGTGGCCAAGATCAGCGGGAAACTAGAAGATTGGGAAAACTTTAAAGGGTAGCAGAAATCCACGAAAAAAGCCATAAAGAAAAGTAAGATAGAACACGAAGAAAAACTGGCACAGAATATAATGACAGATAGCAAAAGTTTTTATAATTATATAAAACTAAAAAGAGGGGCTAAAGTAAACATTGGTCCGTTAGAGGATGAGAGTGGTCATTTAGTTATGGGATATGATGAAATGGCGGAGGCATTGAACAAATATTTGTATCGGTCTTCACAGTGGAGGACACTAATAACATGCCAGCAATTGACCGAGAGAAGAAGGTAGGTGAGGACCTGGAAACCATTACTATCACGAAAGAGCAATTGTTGGGCAAGATAATGGAGCTCAGGATAGATAAGTCTCCTGGCCCTGATGGAATGCATCCCAGGGTACTGAAAGAGATGGCTGGAGTAATAGCAGATGCACTGGCGGTAATTTTCCAAAATTCACTGAACACTGGGGCAGTCCCAGAGGATTGGGAAACAGCAAATGTGACGCCACTGTTTAAAAAGGGAAGTAGACAAAAGATGGGGAATTATAGACCGGTTAGCTTAACCTCTGTCGTGGGGAAGATGCTTGAGTCTATTATCAAGTAAGAGATAGGAGGGCACCTCGATAGAAATTGTCCCATTGAACGGACGGAGCATGGATTCATGAAGGGCTGGTCATGCTTGACGAATCTCTTGGAATTCTATGAAGACATTTCGAGCAAGGTAGACAAAGGGGACCCAGTGGATGTGGTGTACCTAGATTTCCAAAAGGCCTTTGACAAGGTACCGCACAAGAGGCTGCTGCATAAGATAAGGATGCATGGTGTTAAGGGTAGAGTACTAGCATGGACAGAGGATTGGTTGTCTAACAGGAAACAAAGAGTGGGAATAAATGAGTGCTATTCTGGCTGGCAATCAATGACGAGTGGTGTGCCTCAGGGATCGGTGTTGGGACCACAATTATTTACAATTTATATAGACGATTTGGAGTTGGGAACTACGTGTAAGGTATCCAAGTTTGCAGATGACACGAAGGTGTGTGGCAGAGCAAAGTGTACTGAGGACTGTAAAACCTTACAGAGGAACATTGACACATTGAGTGAGTGGGCAAAGGTCTGGCAGATGGAGTATAATGTCAATACAGTAGTCCCCCTTTATAACGCGGGTGTTGGGGTCCAAGACCCCAACCCGCGTTGTATCCGAGCCGCAGATATCCATTATGGGGGTTTTAAATTTATTTTAAAATCTATGCTAGCGCTTCCCATTGTGAGTCTACGGGGGGTGGGGGGAGAGGTCAGACCCCCGTAGACTCACAATGGGAAGCGCTAGCATAGATTTTTAAATAAATTTAAAACCCCCATCGTGGATCCAATTAAAATTTCAGCGGCCGGCTCACTTTGATCCGGAGAAGGAAGCTGCTCTCACTGAAATCAGCCGGTTGAAATTGAGACTGCCCGCTGCTCTCTCCCTCCAATCCAACTTTTAAGTTTTAATGTTTCTGATTGGAGGGAGAGAGCAGCCGGCAGTGTCAATTTCTTTTTTTTTCCTCCGGCTCGCCCCCTCTCCCCCCACATCCTCTAGACCCCTCTCCCCACACACCCTCCGGCTCGCCCCCTCTCCCCCCCCCCAACACCCTCTGGCTCGCCCCCTCTCCCCTCACACCCTCCGGTTCGCCCCCTCTCCCCCCACATCCTCCAACAAGACCCCACTCCCCCCCACAACCCTCCGGCTCGCCCCCTCTTCCCCAACACCCACTGGGCTCTGTCTCCTCCTCTCCCCCAACACCCACTGGGCTCTGTCTCCTCCTCTCCCCTCCCCCCCCCCCACCCCACCCACCTCACACTCTCCGGCTAGCCCCCTCTCCCCCCCACAATCTCCAACTCGCCCCCTCTCCCCCCACACCCTCCTGCTCGCCCCCTCTCCCCCCCCCCCCCCACACCCTCCGGCTCGCCCCCTCTCCCCCACACCCTCCTGCTCTCCCCCACAGCATCCAGCTCGCCCCCTCTCCCCCCACACCCTCCGGCTCGCCCCCTCTCCCCCCACACCCTCCGGCTCGCCCCCTCCCCACACCCTCCGGCTCGCCCGCTCCCCCCCCCTCTCCACCCCCGTCCCCCAACACCCGCAGGGCCCTCCTCTCTCCCCCCAACACCCGCAGGGCCCTCCTCTCTCCCCCAACACCCGCAGGGGGGTCTCCCCCACACCCGCAGGGGGGTCTCGCCCACACCCGCCCCCCCTCCTCTACCCCCCACACCCGCCCCCCTTCTCCCCCCCAACACCCGCCCCCCCTCTTCTCCCCCCCAACACCCGCCCCCCCTCTTCTCCCCCCCAACACCCGCCCCCCTCTTCTCCCCCCCAACACCCGCCCCCCCCTCTTCTCCCCCCCAACACCCGCCCCCCCTCTTCTCCCCCCCAACACCCGCCCCCTCTTCTCCCCAACACCCGCCCCCCCTTCTCCCCCCAAACACCCGCCCCCCCTCTTCTCCCCCCCAACACCCGCCCCCCCTCTTCCCCCAACACCCGCCCCACCCTCTTCTCCCCCCCTTCTCCCCCCTCTTCTCCCCCCCCCTTCTCCCCCCCTCTTCTCCCCCCCCAACACCCGCCCCCCCTCTTCTCCCCCCCTCTTCTCCCCCCAACACCCGCCCCCCCTCTTCTCTTCTCCCCCCCCAACACCCGCCCCCCCCAACACCCGCCCCCCCCCAACACCCGCCCCCCCAACACCCGCCCCCCCTCTTCTCCCCCCCAACACCCGCCCCCCTCTTCTCTTCTCCCCCCCAACACCCGCCCCCCCCCCAACACCCACCCACCCCCCAACACCCGCCCCCCCTCTTCTCCCCCCCCCCAACACCCGCCCCCCCCTCGGCAGTGTCAATTTCAGCGGCCGGCTGATTATTTCAGTGAGAGCAGCTTCCCTCTCCGGATCAAAGTGAGCCGGCCGCTGAAATTGACACTGCCCGCTGCTCTCTCCCTCCAATCCAACTTTTAAGTTTTAATGTTTCTGATTGGAGGGAGAGAGCAGCCCGCAGTGTCAATTTCAGCGGCCAGCTCACTTTGATCCGGAGAGGGAAGCTGCTCTCACTGAAATAATCAGCTGGCCGCTGAAATTGACACTGCGGGCTGCTCTCTCCCTCCAATCAGAAACATTAAAACTTAAAAGTTGGATTGGAGGGAGAGAGCACCGGGCAGTGTCAATTTCAGCGGCCGGCTGATTGTTTCAGTGAGAGCAGCTTCCTTCTCCGGATCAAAGTGAGCCGGCCGCTGAAATTGACACAACTGACAGTTGGGGTCCATAAGCCCCCCCGCGGTATATCGCGTATTGCGGAGCGCGGTATAACGGGGGACTACTGTAAGTGTGAAGTGGTGCATTTTGGTAGGAGTAACAATAGAACGGATTATTACTTAAATGGTAAAAAGCTGCAGCATGCTGCTATGCAGAGGGACCTGGGTGTACTTGTGCATGAGTCACAGAAGGTTGGTCTGCAGGTGCAACAAGTAATTAGGAAGGCAAATGGAATTTTGTTCTTCATTGCGAAAGGGATTGAGTTTAAAAGCAGAGGTAATGTTGCAGTTGTACAAGGTGCTGGTGAGGCCACACCTGGAGTACTGTGTGCAGTTTTGGTCTCCACACTTGAGAAAGGATGTGCTAGCACTAGAGGGGGTGCAGAGGAGGTTCACTAGGCTGATTCCGGAGTTGAGGGGGTTATTGTATGAGGAGAGGCTGAGTAGATTGGGATTATATTCACTGGAATTCAGAAGGTTGAAGGGGGATCTAATAGAAACATATAAAATTTTGAAGGGAATGGATAAGATAGAAGTAGAAAGGATGTTTCCACTGGTAGGTGAAAGTAGGACAAGAGGGCATAGCCTCAAGATTAGGGGGGAGCAGATTTAGGACTGAATCAAGGAGGAACTTCTTCACTCAGAGGGTGGTTAAAGTATGGAATTCCCTACCGAAAGGAGTAGTAGACTCTACTTCATTGAATATATTTAAAGATAGGGTAGATGTTTTTTTGAAAAATAAAGGAATTACGGGATATGGCGAGAATGCGGGTAAGTGGTTCTGAGACCACGAATAGATCAGCCATGATCTTATAGAATGGCGGAGCAGGCTCGAAGGGCCAGACGGTCTACTTCTGCTCCTAGTTCTTATGTTCTTATTGCTTGACTATTTTGTGGGGCAACTCTCCCAATTTTGGCACAAGCCCCCAGATGCTCATAACGAGGACCTTGCCATTGTTCTTTCCGGTGCCTATGTCGATGCCAGATGGTCCATCCAGTTTCATTCTCTTTTGACTTTGTAGCAGTTTAATACATCTCAGCGGTTTGCTCAGCCATTTCAGAATCAACCACATTGCTGTGAGCCACATGTAGGCTAGACCAGGTAAGGACTGTGGAAATCCTTTGCTGAGGGCCGTTAGTGACATTCGTTTTTTTTTGTAGACAATCTACAATAGTTTCTTGTTCATCATTACTGAGACCAGCTTTAATTTATTAATTTGCTGAATTTAAATTCAACCAGCTTCCATAGTGTGACTTGAACCCTTGAACCATTATAGTATTTCTACCAAGAGGATTACAGGAGGCAGATAGCTCATTGTGCAGCAGCGACACCTTTCCATCCAGCATCATCTCTTTGTCACAGTTGAATACAACTCAGTAGCTTGCTAGGCCACTTCAGAGGGCATTTAACAGTCAACCACATCGTTGTGGGTCTGGAGTCGCATGTAGGCCAGATCAGGTGGGGAGAGCTGATTTCCTTCCCTCCAGGACAGGTGTCAACAACAATCAATGAGACCGGCATGGTCCAACTATTGACACTAGCTTTCAATTCCAAATTTATTAACTGAATTCAAATTCCACCAGCATGAGTCTGCGACTTTTGCACTACCAGTCCCCTATCTGCCAATGAACCAGTTAGGTTTTTAGGACAATCGACAATGGTTTCATGGTCATCATGAGACTTTTAAATCCAGATGTTTTATTGAATTTAAATTCCACCATCTGTTGTGGTGGGATTCAAACACAGGTCCCCAGAGGATTATCATGGGGCTCTGGATTAATAGTCTTGCGACCCACCTCATCTTCCTTCCATCATCAGAAATGGGGATGTTCGCAGATGATTGCACAATGTTCAGTACCATTTGTGACTCTTTAGATACTAAAACAGTTCTTGTCCAAATGCAGCAAGACCTGGACAATATCCAGGCTTGGACTGACAAGTAGCAAGTAACGTTCGCGCCATACAAGTGTCAGGCAATGACCATCTCCAACAAGAGAGGATCTAAACATTACCCCTTGACATTGAATGGCATTATCATCACTGAATTATCAACATCTTTGTCACGGGGCAGCACGGTAGCATGGTGGTTAGCATAAATGCTTCACAGCTCCAGGGTCCCAGGTTCGATTCCCGGCTGGGTCACTGTCTGTGCGTAGTCTGCACGTCCTCCCCGTGTGTGCGTGGGTTTCCTCCGGGTGCTCCGGTTTCCTCCCACAGTCCAAAGATGTGCGGGTTAGGTGGATTGGCCATGCTAAAATTGCCCGTAGTGTCTAAAAAGTAAGGTTAAGGGGGGGGTTGTTCGGTTACGGGTATAGGGTGGATACGTGGGTTTGAGTAGGGTGATCATTGCTCGGCACAACATCGAAGGCCGAAGGGCCTGTTCTGTGCTGTACTGTTCTATGTTCTATGTTCTATCCTCGGAATTCGCATTGACCAGAAACTAGACTAGCCATATGAATATTGTGACTAGCAGAGCATGTCAATGGTTAGGAATCCTGTGGCGAGTAATTCACCTCCTGAATCCCCAAAGCCTGTCCACCACCTACAAGGCACAAGTCAGGAGTGCAGTGGATTTCTCTCCACTTGCCTGGAGGAGTGCAGCTCCAACAACGCTCAAAAAGTTCAAAACCATCCACGACACAGCAACCGCTTGATTGTTGCCCCTTTAGCAAAAATTCAGCCCCTCCATGACCGATAAACAGTGGCAGCTATGTGTGTCATCTGCAAGGTGCACTGCATGAACTCACTAAGGATCCTTAGGCAGCACCTTCCAAACCCATGACCACTACCATCTCAAGGACAAAAGTCGCAGATACCTGGGAGCACCACCACCTGAAGGTTCCCCTCCAAGTCACTCATCATCCTGACTGAGAAATATATTGCCGTTCCTTCACTGTTGTTGGGTCACAAACCTGGAACCCACTCCCTAATAGCACAGTGGGTGTACCTACATCTCAGAGACTGCGCCAGTTCAAGAAGGGAGCTCACCAACATCTTCTGACGGGCAACTAGGGATGGCAATAAATGCTGATCTAGCCAGCAATGCCCACATCCCGTAAAATTAACTCTTAAAAAATGTTTTCCACCTCCAATTCCTCCTCCTCTCTTATTTCCTACTCATCCCCCAATGCGCTGCACCTCAGTGCTCAAGGTCCATATCTCTCTTGAGCACCATGTTATGGAAAGCACAGCCAACCAGCATGAGCAAGATCCTATAGAAGGGCATCACCCAAGACAATGGAATCACACCTTCAGAAGCCCAATGGCATGCTCAATGGTTGTCCTACTGAACAGGTGGAGTTGGTTGTATCACCTTAGTGCCTCTCTCTTGGGTTTTCATAGATGGGTCAGTAGCCATCTCTTCCCCTAAGATCCATCCAAGCACTTTGGAGGTTGGAATAAAGATTTGGACTGTCAGACGGTGAAGGAGTCATGGTAGCTGCCAGGGACCTGAGTGTACAAATGGATGAAGCACTTGCGGTCCTACACTTGCTGGAAATTATGGGAATAGTGTCCTTTCTGTTGAAGGATCTCTCTGGCTAGTCAATCAGTGACTTGATAGCCACAGGGGTATAATTGATGATGCCCTGCAACTGGTGGAGTCCAGCTAGATGGAGGCAAAATCCATTGCCCCCGGCATCAGTGATAGATGTAGTGGTGCGCAGCTGTTTTTGAGATGACTTTGGGGTCTGCAATAAATCCTTGGAAGGAGCCAGAATGAAGAAATTCAAGGCCACATTGACTTTGATAGCTATTGGCAGGGCATAGCAACCACTGCTGCAAGGTTGGAGGTCTTTGCGAGGAGGTCACAATTTCCCTGGAGGCGTGCCACCACCTGGCACAGGTTTTTGATCATCATCAGGTGACTCCATCTTTGGCGGTCAATTCTGTGTTGAGGGGTTGACATCTGTTGCCTTTCTGCCCTTCTTTTCTCTCCCATGCCCTCCTGAGCCATGAGATTTTGCTCCTCATGACCTTGAAATACAAAATCAGACAGTTGTGCCTCCATTGCAAGTTTTGGCTAATCTTTCTAGGTTTTGCTGTCCTTGAAAGTCTTGACCCTGCGTTTTGGCCCACTTTCCACTCTCCCTGCCACCTTTTTGCCAAGGGCATTCCCTTACCAACCACCCAGTTCCCATTTTGTCCCCTGAACCTCTCATGGAGCCAAGGTGATTCCGTGTGGCAGCCAGGCCTCGATCCCCACACTTTACCCACCTGGTCAGTTTTTAGTGGCATTGGTAAGCTGTCTGGTACTTCAGGCACCGACAAGCTCTAAACCGGCTTTTTAACATCTTTAATTGGACACAAAGGAGGAGAGTGGGACTCCTGTCCTGCCAAAACTCTGCACAGATGATCCCTAGAAAATGACACACTGCCCGGCTTTAGTGTTTGTGCAACCGTCCCCGCCACCCCTCCCCCCAACTTTGGGTCAGGTCTATGAGGGTAACTTTTTCTTGGGTGTACACCTGCTCATCTATCATAGGGTTACCAACTGTGATTAAATGTTTTCCTGAAGGTTTCATCACAGGTTTTGCCCACACACTCCAGCCATTAGTCAGCCAACACACCCATCCTATTGATACGCCAGTAGGAAAGCAGAAAGACTCATCACCCATTACATGATGCTGACTGTCAACCATAAAGCCGTTCTCCCATTTTCAATATTTTTATATCTGATAAAGGGGAAATGTTCAAAGAAAACTTCAGAAAAATAACACTTTTTTTAATGTCCCGAAGCTTTTTCTCCAGGACCGCACACAGCGAGGTCTAGGAGATTGATCTTTAATTCCTGGAGACTCCAGGTCAATCCTGGAAGGTCAGCAAGCCTAAACCTTGGTGGAGCAACCACAGAACCTCAGAAAAACTCAGCCTTCAACATCATTATTCCTACGAAACTCGGCTCCAAACTCCATGGCCTGGGCCTCGGCTCCTCCCTCTGCAACTGGATCCTGAACTTCCTAACCCACAGGCCACAATCAGTAAGGAGAGTAGGCTTTCTGGTTGTATCACAGCTTGGTATGGTTCCTGCTCTGCCCAAGACCGCAGGAAACTACAAAGGTTGTGAGTGTAACCCAGTCCATCACGCAAACCGTCCACTGACTCTGTCTACAATTCCCGCTGCCTTGGAAAGGCAACCAGCATAATTAAGGACCCCACACACCCCGGACATACTCTCTTCCACCTTCTTCCCTTAGGAAAAATGTACAAAAGTTTGAGGTCACGTACCAACCGACTCAAGAACAGCTTCTTTCCTGCTGCCATCAGACCTTTGAATGGACCTATCTTGTATTAAGTTGATTTTTTTCTCTACACCCTAGCTATGACTGTAACATTACATTCTGTAGTCGCTCCTTCCTTCCCTATGTACGGTATGCGTTGTCTGCATAGCATGCAAGAATCAATACTTTTCACTGTATATTAATACATGTGACAATAATAAATCAAATCAAATCAAAAAACAGTAAAAAGTACTTTTACACTATTTTATCAGGGTTTCCATGGTTCTATGGCCAAAGATATGGGGAAATTCACCCCCAAATATCCACTAGAGGAGTGTTTTTCAAACATTGTTTCCTGGAACCCACTTTTGCCAACCAGTCGGCCTTTGGGACCCACACCCTCCAATCTTTGCTACCCACACCGGCCAACCTTCGGAACCCACTTACCTTTAAAGTGAAAGGGGAGTCTGCCTGGGCCTTGCGCTCTCATTCCAATCAGGTTCACAGCAGGAGAGGGCAATGCGCATATCAGGTGCAAACTTCAGTCAGTTCCTGTGTGCCGTCTTCATCTTTGTGAGAACAGAAAATCCAACCTTGCACATGTAGGTTGTCACAATTGTTGCAATAGCAACAAAATGCTTGGTTTACTGAGTACGGAATACTCATGGGAGATTCTACTCCAGAATGCTGACAGCCTCATGGTTTTATTGCATGTTTTCAATGTGCTGTCAGTTCAGGTACAGCAGCGTAGTCTTTTCATTTGGAGTCAGCTGTAAGTTAATAACTGCCCCCAGGATCTCAACCTCAAAAGGAATTTTTCACCCACCACTTCTCTTTCAAAATCTGAAACTTCTCTCATTTACCAGTATTTTTCTGCATTTAACACACATGGGATTTGCATCCTTATTTGCAATGGCACAATTGACAAAACCATGCCTCAAGAAATCATCTTTATACTGCTTTGTTCCCAAGCAAGTTTCTTCTTTGTAGGCTGTTAAACAGAGGCCCTGGAGCTCTGTACAGAGCTAACACTAGCACTGTTCTGTCCTGTCCTGGACTCTCCTGTGCAGCTCTCTCCAGCAGATTCAGATGTGAGATCCAGGCCAGTAGGTACCACTGCCTATTTGTAAATCTGGCCGTCTATTTCTTGTAAGAAAAAGATCCAGCTTCACTGTTCTGTTACCTTGCTTGCTAGCTTTTAGAAAATGGAAGAAACTCTCCTCCATGATTTGGCACCTAGAACCCATACAGTGCGCTTCACTTCAATCGTGACCTGCTCACTGCTGCTGCTTCTGGGCAGAGGACTACACACAGCCTTACAGATAGTTACATAGAACATACAGTGCAGAAGGAGGCCATTTGGCCCATCGAGTCTGCACTGACCCACCTAACCCCCCACTTCCACCCTATCCCCGTAACCCAATAACCCCTCCTAAACTTTCTGGTCACTCAGGGCAATTTATCATGGCCAATCCACCTAACCCACACAGACACAGGGAGAATGTGCAGACTCCGCACAGACAGTGACCCAGTGGGTAATCGAACCAGGGACCCTGGCGCTGTGAAGCCACAGTGCTATCCACATGCTGCTCAAAACAGGTGCAATAAGGTCCCTCTTGTTCCCTTCTCAATTAAAAGGTGGCAGTAGCCGCCATTCTCAATAAAAATGGCAGTAGTTGCCGTTGGGTACTTCTCCCGTGATCAGGATCACCGCGGGAAAGCCACCACTGATCGCTCCATTACCCCCCTGACATCCACCCACGACTCACCCATGGTTCTCGAACCGCTCTTTGAAAACCCCTGCACTAGAGATCAGTGCAGAGGGACCTTATTGCACCAATTTCATTTCTTCTCTTGACGTAACAACAGTATTAGTATTCCAGCTGATGTCCATCCCTATCTCCCCTGAAAGAAACCCACCTAAATTCTATCCAGTCTCTCCTTTCTTTCCAAGGTCCTAGCATAGGTTATAAAAACAGAACATTCTGGAAGTACTCAGCATGTTAGGCAGCATATGTGAAGCAAGAAACAGATTGAGTATTTCTGATAAAAGGTCACGGCCTGAACATTAACTCTGTTTCTCATTTTACAGATGCTGCCTGACCTTTTCTGCTTTTATTTCAGATTCCAGCAACGGCAGTATTTTCCTCCCGGAATATGTTGTTGCTTTTCAGTCATGGTCCTACCTCTTTCTCTCCCTTTGTTTGAGTTGTCTCTTGTCTCACTTCCACCCTCATCAACAATATTCAAAACGCAATAATCAAAGTCACAAACGACATATTTTATGACTGCGGACATGGCTCTCTCTGTCATCCTGCTCAACCTCTTCTGCCACCTTCAATATCATTTCATCCTCCTCCCACGATTGTCTTCTACACTTTTCTCTCGTCGCTGCTTTTATTTAGCCCATCCAAGTTTCTGCTTAAATAAAAGCAAATTACTGCAGATGCTGGAATCTGAAACCCCCCCCCCCCCCCCCCCCACCAGAAAATACTGGACAATATTATTTTTTCAGTTTCTGAAATGAAATGAAAATCGCTTATTGTCACAAGTAGCCTTCAAATGAAGTTACTGTGAAAAGCCCCTAGTCGCCACATTCCGGCGCCTGTTCGGGGAGGCTGGTACGGGAATTGAACCCGTACTGCTGGCCTTGGTCTGCTTTACAAGCTAACTATTTAACCCACTGTGCTAAACCAGCCTCAAACCAGTTTCTGCTTTCATAGTCATCACGATTGGAACCAGAGTGTATCCAGGACTACCTTCTCTTCACTATTCCTTGATGAATTATCTAGAAGTCTTGTCATTTTCCACATGTATGCTGATGAAACCCAGCTCACCCTTTGCTGCTTCCTCCATTGTCCCATATTGCTTATCTGATATCACGCTCTGGATCAGCTAAGATCTCCTCCAGCTGAATGCTGGCAAGACCAAGGCCATTCAAGTTGACCAGCCCACTCCAATTTTTGGCAAGCTACCAATTAAAGCTCAGTCATATTCAAACTGAGTTCAGCTTCCCATATCTGCTCCATTACCAAAATTCTTCACAATCATAGCAACGGGCTCCTTGACCGTGTTTCACCATGCAATTCGATCATGGCTGATTAGTACCTGAAATCCCTTTATCCACTTTGGTTCCATACCTGTTAATACCCTTACTTATAGCTAAAATCTATCCCAGTTTTGGAATCTTCAATTGACTTCTTTGTTGAAAGGGGATGGTGTTGGAGATTCAAATGCCTGCTCCCCAATAATGGGAAATGGGGATTCCCTTTGCAGGAGTATTTGTTTCCCATATGTGCAGCTCTCCCTAACTCCATTGTATAGAGTATGTTGGGCTATTTAGCCTTGGTTATAAACCATTCAGGGAGAAGGTACTCTGAAGATTGCAAACTCTAAGAAAGGCAATGGGAAACCATCTCAGTTCCTCCTTCTGAGTAAGTGACTCAGAGATCTTATAAAGTGTGAGGTGTGAGCTAGGAGAGATTTTCTTTTGTTAAAACAGCCTGCAATCCGATCAGCGAATGTGTCTTTATTTTTAAAGATATACAATATGTTAGAGATTAGGGCCTCATTACTGTAATAATCTTTAGGTACTGAGGCATCCTTGAGAAAAGCTTACACCACTACCTGACATGATGGTGAGATTAATGCTGCTTTGTATTAAGGTGCTGACGCTCGTGGTTATGCTGGCTTGGGCAGGAGCACTGTAATATAAATGAATCAACAATAGTGCCTCTGATGTAACGGAGTATCATCTCCAGAGGTGTTTTTCGGCAGATACTGTGCTCCACAGCAAAGATTAAATATTGCAATTTGAATCGTTATGTAGCCATGTAGTTTTCAACGCACGGAAATCTCCAACACATTTGGCATAGCTTGAAGCTGTAAACTGGCTGTTACTGTACCCTGAGGTATAATGTCAAGAATGTTTAATGTCAAGAAGAGTGGTCTTGAAACAAAAACAAAATGTACTGGGAAGCACTCAATAGATCAAAAAGCATCTGTGGACAAAAGAACAAACGTTAATGTTTCAGAGTGGCTGGGACTTACCTTTTTGAGTTTACGAATGAAGAGAGTCAGAAGTAGCCAGAAGAGTGCAGCAGCTACACAGGTACATGTCAGTGTTATCAGCTCCAGGTTGGAATTCTCTGTAGGTCCTGGAAACACACAGTAAACATTAGAAAAAATACGAACTCTTTTCTTCTAAAATCTTTAAAAGGTTTATATTGCACATCCAATTCTTTTGGAAAACACAAATACTTTTCTTTGGTTTTATTCTCCTTTTTATGTATTTTATCTGATAAAATGTATGCGAAACTTTTGACTTTTTAAATTTAATTATCTCGTATTTGTCTTTCATGATAAACACATACTTGCAGGATGGAATCCTGTGCCCACCAGTGGCGGGCATGGTTAATTACACAGGCGGATGGCGGTTGTGAAACTCATCCCTTCCCACCTCCACTCCAGTTAAGTCTGCTGCAAGAAAGCCCATGGACAGCCTTCCTGCCCCATCACCAATTGAGACTGTTAAGTGGACAATTAATTCCCACTTAGGAATTAATTCTGTTCTGTTGCCACCGATACTAACCCAGCAATGGGCAGGGGGCTCACTTTGCGATGAGCATAACAAGCAGGGTTGCTTGCAGGTACTGGAGTCAGTGGGAGGAGGTGTCCAGCACACAAAGGCCTGAAAGAGGGACCAGCAGAAAGGGGTTGCCCACTGAAAGCCTTTCCACTACAATTGCTGCCGGCTTCCTTCGCCTTCAAAACATCCAACCACACCGCTCCCCCCCTTCCCACTGTTGTGAGGCAACAGTGCTAGCCTCTGTGCCACTATGCCACCCAATTATTATTGCTGCTCCCCCCTTCTGTCCATGACAGCGATAGTTCAATTTCTGATTTAATGTTCTTGAATAGTATTTTTCCCTTGTTGAAATAGGCCTTGGTGTGTTTCCCAAACACAGTTTCTGAGGTCCAACGTTAACAATAATCCCACAGCAAATTCTTTAAGATGCAACAAAACTAAGATTTATTAACACATTCAAGACCAGAGGGATGGATCATGACAGATTTTCACCCTCATGTGCATACAAGGTAGATAGGCAGAGAAAGAAAGGGAAAGAAGTTTCACATTGTGAGTTACAAAAAAACCCAAAAAGGTATTCGCATTAATTCACTTGAGTGAAGTTCAGTATGTCAATGTCCAATGAGGCTCTTTGAGGTGGCTTTGTCTGGCAGAATTCCTTTGTCTCTATCATGTGACAGGATATTCAGGTCAAGCCATTCAGCTAATTATGTACTTTAAGAACCCTTGTTAAATACCATTGTATTTTTGAACAGGTAACTATGCAACTATTAGCACAACATTTCAGATGAGGAGTCACAATAGCTCTTTGTGCAAAGCTGGTTGGTGTAGACATCTCGCCCACTAGTCATTTGTGTTGACTTGGCTGGAATAGTCATCCAATACTAGTCACATTCCAGGAGGCTGATGAGTCAGCCTTTGTCCATTGAAATGGTTTGGAATCTGCTTGTAACCAGGGTGGTCATTTTATCAGCCCAGCAATTGTCCATTGTTTAGAAAAGAATTTAAACAAGAGAACATGGAGGAGAAACAATTTTTAAAGATTTTTGTTTCCTCATACCTTCGCAGCATGGCATCTCTTTCTGTGCAGTGACAATTCTTGGATTGGAAATACTAATGCTGCTTCATCTTAAGTTATTGATAAAATGAAAACTGAAGGTGCTGTCCAGATTCCTCGGGGACACCAGTAGTTACATTCTGCCAATTGGCACAAGTCCCCATCATCCCGACTCTCTGCCTTCTACCTCCCAACCAAAATCCTACTCATGTCAAAAGAATTTGCTGCCAACTCATTGGATATTCCAATGAACGTGTTCTTAAAATATCAACACCAATTGAAAATCAGTCACTGCAGAGTGACTTCAAATATATAACAGCAATTTTACTCAGGTGGACACTGCAGCAGTGTCAGTCCCAAAACACCTCATTTAGAAGTTATACCATTTGGGTTGAAGAGTTCTAACTTGCAGTTACATTATAAAATGGCTTTAACATCCCTCATATCTCTTCTGCAAGTTACCTCGAACAGTGATGTAAGCAGAAGTCTCCACAAAGCCTTTCCTGTTTGTGGCTTGGCACTGATATAAGCCTTCATCCTCTTCTTTGACTCTTTCAATAATTAACGTTTTGCTTCCTGGTCCCAGGGTAATACCTTTGTATGAAGTATTTGACAGAGAATTAGACTCATGTATTCCACGCAGCCTTATCTTGTTTATAGTTAGGTCCCATTTACTTAGATCTATAAGTTGAGCAGCCAGACAGCAATCTAATACTATGACATCCTGCATGATACAGATACACTGTTATAAAAACACTGCCTTTACGGGGAAAAAAGACAACTTCCTATTTAGTCTATTCTTAACGGTATTGCCCAAATCATACAGGAGTAAAAGATAGCATTAGATTTGGTTTGTTTTGCCCATATGTTGGTGCAATAATGAAGTGTAAAGTTAATCAAATTATCACAATGCTCATTTTGTATAGACATTATAGGGTGTTAGAATAGAAAAAAAAATTCAATCTTATTTGCAAAATAACCTCAGAAATTTATAATGTTAATATATATCAGCTTCAGCAGAATACAGAATGTTATCCACAGAAAGTTCAGGCTTTTAAATCTCTTTAAAAAACATATTGTAACTCCACCCCCACCCCCCACTTCATTGCTCTTTCCCATCACCATTCCCTTCACATGTGAGAATGGGCCCTATGTGGCAGATCACTTTAATTGGTCGCCAGTGGTTGGAGGCACCCTGGTGTGACTCTGATCAATTTCCTCCAGCCTGTGGGAAAGTATCAAACGGTTACTCAGATCCTTTTCCCTGACAGACAATACTATGAACTTGTCGCATGGGAACTGTAGACCTAAATCCATTTGAGCCGTGGACATGAATCCATTTCCTAAATGGCACAGCCTTTTGAAATACTAATGCATTGTGCCATTTTGTCACCCCAAGTATATTTTTTGAAAATCATGTTAAACACTAAACAGTAAACAAGCACAATATGAGCATGGTGAGAAACAAAATGGTCATTACGAAAGCTGTCTCTAGCAATAGTTTACATTCTGATGCTGCTTAGACTTCAGTATTGCCCTAGGATGCCAGTATTCTATATAAGTAAATTTCTAAATGACGGTAATGAAAGCTAAGCTTGCCACTTCAGTAATACCACTTCAATTTTGTGAAAATAATTGCAGGAACATTTTCAGAATGATATCGTTTAGAAATTGTTTATAATACCAGGCTACATTGATTTTGACTGGTTAACATCTCAAAGGAATACCATTAATATATTAAGCATTCACATGCTGGCCTCACCAATAGTAATTTCTAGGTTCACATTTAAACATGTATATTTTCTGTAGGAGCCACACCTGGTTCCACAAGTAATCTCTGGTCGTTTTTGTACCATATGATTTGGGGCATTGGTCTGCCCTCTGCCTGGCACTCCAAAGAAATCGAACTACTGATGTTCACCTCCTGGTTACTTAAGTTGTGCAGAAGGTATGGGGCTTCCTGAGCTGAAATCAAAGAAGTCATAGTTTTAGGTTAAAAAATAGTAGTTGGAGATCACCACACTAAGTAGGTTTGCTACAAAGTATTCTCTAGACTTCGGAGTGATACTTCTGATGGCACGCTATTAAACCTTGCCTCCTGACATTTTCAGATTACATATGGCAATTTATGCCATTTAGAATGCTTGATTTTCAGTGACCTGGCTAAAATGAGAATAAATGCAAGTCCTTCAATTAGATATATGTGAATATACCTTTAAAATCAATATTTGAATTGTAGAATAGGTTCCAAAACATTCACAACTGAAAAACAAATAATGTGTTCATAACCAGCAGCACGCTCACTGTAATAGCTGCTGATGTTCCAATTTCCATTTATTACTCTCCATAAATAATAGAGAATTTCCACTTTGAAAACAGTCAAAATAATCTTTAAACTGTCAAAGGTAACAGAAGATAATGAATGTGATGATAATAAGAGGGTTATTTATTCACTTAGACACAGTACCAGAAGGTTGGTGCCAGCTGGGAAACTGCAGAGAAGAGTTAAGGACATTAACGGGAAGGAAAATTATAGTAACACAACAAGTGCAAGTTTAATAAGTTATCTGTGTGCATTAAGTTACTAAGTTTGTTTGGTTTAAGTAAAATAATCATGCTGGGAACATAATTACAGACTTGCCAGTTCTTAGCAGAGAAACTTTCACAATTACCATCTTTAGTTTTCTCCTTAAATGAGTAAATTCTCTGTGAACCTGATATCAAGGGGGGAAATTCTATTGTTTACTTTTCTACCCTCCACAAAAGCTATTCCCATGTGAAAGATAAGTTCAGTTTCAGGGCATTGTGCCACTTTTTAAAGGAGGAAGTCCACTTAGAAGTTCACAAGCACGAGAAACTGTTTGGATTTTGTCAGTCTGGTTCCACCTCTCTCAAATGAGTAGCTTTTCTTTATGGGATACGCTTTACTACGTGCCATTGAAAGCTTTCATTCACAACAATGTTCAAATCTATAAAAGTTTTTTTTTCCACCACGTTTTAAACACTGTGGTCCAGATGCGTCCAACAAAAAGATAACTGGGACGTGATTTCCAGCATGTAATAAAATTCATGCAGAGTTGAAGCCAGACCAACTAATTGCCAATCTGTCAATTAATCTTGCTTATTTTTAATTGATGCAAAATGGAATAACATACTAATCATCTTGTCATGAAGCCAGCTGGCATAGTGCAGTACTGCAGCACACACATTTGAGACAGCGCTTCAAATCCTCTTCTGCTGAAGACTGCAGGCATTGTTTCATTAATAAAACAAACACACACTAAAATATAGTGCTTCAGCCCTTTTTGAGAAGCAATCCTAACAGCGGATACAATGCGTACATTTGTTAATAAAATAATAAAGATTCACAAGCACAAAGTATGAAACAATACACAGAGACCTGTTGCTGGGAAGTCTGTTTTGCAATAAGCAAATCTGAAAGCTAGTATTGTATCCTCATCAGTACCTTTATAAATCAGTTTAAGATAAAACTACAATCATTCCTGTTTAACTTTTCTTGTGTTGTGTTTTTTTAATCGATTTTCATAAGCAGTTGCTGAATGAGAGGAGTTACACTCAGCAGAGGGGCCAAATTAACAAATATAATAATAATCTTTATTATTGTCACAAGTAGGCTTACATTAACACTGCAATGAAGTTACTGAGAAAATCCCCTAGTCGCAACACTCCAGCGCCTGTTCGGGTACACTGAGAGAATTCAGAATGTCCAATTCACCTAACAGCACGTCTTTCGGGACTCATGGGAGGTAACCGGAGCACCCGGTGGAAACCCACGCAGACACGGGGAGAACATGCAGACACCACACAGACAGTGACCCAAGCCGGGAATCAAACCCGGGTCCCTGGCGCTGTGAAACAAAAGTGCTAACCAATGTGTCACCATGCGTTATAGAAATTGCTCATTTTTCATTTCCACAATTGTACGTTCAAGGTAAAGGTTCACACCCTCAAATTCCACACAAACTGACTCTGATCACAGTTGATCTCAAGAGCAAGTTGAAGGTGAACAAAACATTTTCACACAATAAGGAATGTAAATTAAAAGATGGAAAAACTTCAGCAACTTCCTAGCATTTGGTTACAAAGTGGCACTGACAGAGGCTTAGGGGTAAGTTTCCAGTTCACTGTTTAAGATGGGAAACAGTGCATGGAGCAGGAGGAAACCTAATGAAATAAAGACAAAATTATTAAATGAAACAAAAATTAAGTGATAAATATTTTTTAAATATATAAGAAAGACCAGATAGACCCCACCCCACATTTCAGTGTTTGTCCCGCATAAACCTTAATTATTTATTAAATAAATTCTTCAACAAAATATAACTTTTGGCTGTAAGTCTATTTTCCTTCTTTTATATGCATTTATGCAGTTCTGATCTGATTAATGTTAATACAAAATTATTTGTTTTGTTATTATGCAAAAGAAGATTGCTTTGTTCTAGAATGTTTCTACCCAGTTAAATCATAGGTGTTTGTTTAATGAAATATCATGGGCTGGATTCTCTGATTCTGGGGCTATGTCCCCACGCCGGCGTGGAACAGTAGTGTTTTACTCCAGAACAAATGGTGTAAAATGGCCACTGATTCCCCGTTTTGCTGGGGACTAGCATGCCGGCACTGTAGAGCACCCGGCTCTAGCTGCCGATATGGCCCGGAGAATTTCCAGCTCCGTGGCCACGCATGCGCACTGCGACGGCCTGCAGCGGCTACGCTGTGCTACATGGTGGAGGCCGCTTGCAGACCCAACCAATAAAATAGTGCCCCCCCTTTGGCCGGCTCGCGCACCCGGACCCCCTCTCCCGCAGTGCCCCCAGCTCCTAATAAAGTCCCCATTGCCCGCAGATCAGTCCTTCCCCGACTGTAGCGCCGCTGGACTGAGTCCGCACCCGACTCGTCGAGCTCCCGACGGATGAGACCACATGCGACCAACGGCGTCGGGAACACGGCCATTCAGGGGGGAGAGCATCGGGGGGGCGGGCCTCAGGCAATGTCCTGAGGCCGTCAATGCATAGCTCGGCGTACCCCGTGAGTACGCCACTTTGGAGGGGACGGAGCATCGCGAAAGTGGCGCTGCCCCCGATTTGGTTGCGAACTGTGATTCTCAGGTTGATCACCGAATACGATTTTGGTGTCGGCAACCGGAGAATCCAGCCCCATGTATTTGCTGGTTCAAAAATAAAACAAAAAGGAAAAAGGATTTGTTGTTTTTCAGTGGCACAGAATAGAGCATGGAAGACTGAATGTGCTATTTATTTTTAAATCACTAAATTGGTAGATATCCATGATTGTTTAACATTTGCAATTTTAGTTATGATCATATTCTTGAGTCATTTTGCGGGATTTACTGGCTGTTCCCTGCGGTGGGAAATTCCGGTCCCACACCGACGCAGGGGTGTCCCAGCGATGAGGGGCGCTGGCACTGGGAAGTCCCTTTGACAACGGCGGGGTCCGTAGATCCTGCTGGCGGTCTGCCTCTGCCGCCAAAAGACACGCGGCAGGGTGGTCAGTAAATCCAGCCCATTATCCTCAATTCATTAGAAATAAGAAAATGATCAGATGACCTATTTTGTTTTGATTTACAACAGCATCAGTCAGGTTTCAACAATACATTTCAGTTAGGTCAAGTCATTTGAATTAATGCTCACTTTTTCAAACAAATTACAATAAAATCTCTCACTCAGCTTCATCAGTAATCTAATAGATTGTCCATAACATGACTATTGTTGAATTACAGGCTTAACAACCTTTAACAAATGGACACATTACCCAGAAACAGTTACAGCCATATTGGATTGCATGCCTAACGATCAGCCCTTATCTATTATACAGTCGCCTGTACCACTTCTATTATGCAAAAGATCTCTGTGGATAACCGTGTTGAGGTGAACTGACAACAATAGATTGTGCAACTAGTTGGCCACTGACATTTAGTGTCGGTGAATTTCATTGTACATATCTGATTCACATCATAATAAGCACAGCCCCAAAATAATTCAGTGCAATCTGCAATTTTTAGATCAATAGTTTTTTGTAACATACATCGAACTTACAGATGGTCAGAATCACAATACTCTTTTATTTAACTCCTGGTATCATTTGTGTCGTATTCACATTAAAAGAAACACATCTACTCACTTCTAATATAAATCCTCTGCTTTTGAATTGTCTCTTCCTGAGTGATAACATTACTGGCTGTGCACTCATAAGTTCCAGATTGATCCAGAGACACGTTTCTGATGATAAAGTTCAAAGCAATTGAATATTCCTTGGTGCTGATCTTATTCAGGCTGCTGAGGTGATACATTGTATGATTGTCCCTGCTTAGAAGACGGCAAGCAATGTTCGAGTATAAAAATTTATTGGCTCGGCAGAATAGAATCAGGTCATCACCTTCAATAGGTAATGTATTATGTCCCATACCAATCTCAAATCCAAATTTGTTAGGCAGATCTAATAAGACAAAAATGTATAGTCAAGTGAAATGATCATTTTCAATATCAACGTTATTGAATTCAATTAAATGTCACAATAATGCTGTTATAATGGTCTAGTTGGTCAATCCAGCAGGCAGTGGTGCACTATAACGTAGAAAATCTTTGTTTTGATCCTCAATTGAGTCGTTAACTTCCACCCCAACCCCCCCAACCCCACCACCACCAATGCCCCCCATAATTACATTTGTGTGCCAGGCAATGATCATCTCCTACAAGAGAGCATCTAACCACCACCCTTTGACATTCTATGGCATTACCATCATTGAATCCCCCACAATCATCCTGGGGGTTACCACTGATCAGAAACTGAACTGGACGAGCCATATTAATACTGTGGCTACCAGGGCTGGTTAAAGGCTAAGAATTCTACAGTAAGTAACTCACATCATAGTAAGCACAAGCACAAAGTAATTCAGTGTAAATCTGCAACCTCTTGACCCCCAAAGACTGTCCACCATGTACAATGCACAAGTCAGGAGTGTAATGGAATACTCTCCACTTGCTTGGATGAGTGCAGCTCCAACAACACTCAAGAAGCTCGACACCATCCATGACAAAGCAGCTCGCTTGATTGTTCCTCCTTCCATAAACATTCAAACTCTCCATAACCGAAGAACAGTGGCAGCCATGTGTCCCATCAACAAATGCACTGCAGTAATTCATCAAGGTTCCTTAGACAGCATCTTCCAAACCACGACCGCTATCATCTAGAAGGGCAAGTGCAGCAGATACTTCGGAACCCCACAAGCTAGTGATTCCCCTCCAAGTCACTCACCACCCTGACTTGGAAATATATCGCTGACCCTTCACTGTCCCTGGGGCAACATCCTGGAATTTCCTCCCTAACAGCACAGTGGGTGTACCTACACCTCAAGGACTGCTGCGGTTCAAGAAGGCAACTCACCACCACCTTCTGAAGGTCAACTACGGATGGGCAATAAATGCTGCCCTAACCAGAGACGCCAACATCCCGTAAATTAAATTTTTAAAATTGTATCCAATGATCCTTATTCCAAAAAGCCCAAGTATGGATGTCCAGTGAGAACAAGGAACATTCTTAGTTGTGATAGATTACATTGGAAAAGCCTACCAAAGTACTTTGTACAGGCTCTGACATGAAGATTAGTTACTTCGGCAGATTCAACAGGCTATGGAACTGAATCCCAACAAGAAAACAGAGAGATGAACATAGCAGTGGAAGGTCAGAATCGGCTATATTTTGATTACGATAAACCCAGTTTTCCACCCAATGTCTGTCATAGCACCCTCTAATGATGACTCATGAAAGTGGTACTGGAAGGTGCTATAAATATACAGCATGTGGTGGAAATAGGGAAGAGGAGGCAAGTTGTTAATACACACCAGAGTAATACAATGCTAATACTGTTGGATCTTGATAAACTTTTGACTGGTTTGCCAAGAACTGTTATGTTTGGATCAGGATTGTGCTTAAATAAGGAGTCCTGTAACTAGCAGATAAAAATAGGCAAGTGACTAACCTTCGCACCACTGCTGCCATTTAATTGTTCATTCAGCAATTCAGCACAACAGAAAACTCACAACAAAAGCAAATAAACTCATACAGAAGTGATTAAATGTCTAAAGCTCTGGATGGAATTTGGCCGTGGTTTGACTGTTTTTCTCGTGCTAAGCTTGTAAAGTTCTACAATCTTGTGCTGGGATCAAAATGTTGCATTTATACACTCCACCTGGATCAGTTTTGCCCTAAGGAGATGAAAAGGAGGTAGTCCTGTAAACTGTACGTCTTTTCATGGATCAGAAATATGCTTAGATTATGCCTGCATTCATTTGGAATTGACTGTAACTTGGAAAGGTAAGTCTACAGGTATTGCACCGACCTATACAAAATCTATCAACTCAGAGATCAGAGGTACATGTCCAATATTGCCTCACTGTCAACTTTGTCCCTCAGGTGTAACTGGGGCATTCTTCTGCAATTGTCCATCCTTCATCAATGCCATTCAATTATTTCAGGTTCACTTATTCATAAACCAGTTACGTATCAAAATTACATAATAAATTAGTTATTTGTCTCATGTCCCTGTCACATAATTTACTGCCCACGCATTCAAAATATGCAGAAGCCTATCAATAAAAAACAGTCTATTATATAATCAATTTGACAAAAATTGTTTTTTAAGACAACAATGTAAATAAAAACATTATTAAATTAGAGTCGGGGTTTAGGTATAGACAAAGTAGTCCACAAGACCAATAGTGCCATTTTAAACATAGGGGCTAAAACCAGAATTTAAGTTTATTTGTTTAAAATATATGGAATGTGAAGCACAAATCAAGCCACCAGAAGGTAAACCCAACTTCTGCACCAGAGAATGGTATTAATCAACATTTTTCAAAAAGTTGATATATCTGAACCATTCACAGATTATAAATTAACTGTAAAACAGGATTAACCGATGGAAAAACAACAGCCGTGCTGCTTTTTGCAATCTTCCTCCAAACTAACCAACACACTTTGAAATAATTTAAAGGGAATTTATTTACTTAAGAGATTTGAAACTTCCTCTGGAAATAGCTCACAGGTTTCCTGATGGAAGATATTGTTTATCTTTGCCAAGCGCCATCAGGAATCTCAAAACAAAATGCATTTAGTGACACTGGGAAATCTCGGAGATAAGGCAGTCCTGTTCCTGTCTCACCCGTAGTAATTACTAACACACCCACAGTCCTGGTGAGTGCCAACAGAGAAGGAGAGCTGTGAACTAGAAGCTGAGAACTTGCTGTATAAGATACGATGCGCATTGTGAAAACATATGACCAACAATACAGAAAAAACTGAGGATTCAGTGACAGGATTTGAAATCTAAACCCCAAATCAGCAAGTGTCACAATGTATTTCCAACTGCCTGGCAACTTGTGGGTCACAACTGACATTTAGCTTTAAAACCCTTTAACCAATGAATGAATGGAATGCAGAACATTATTTCATGCAATTTTATCTTGTCCTTTCCTGAGATCTCTCAGAGGTATAATTTCTTGAGGATCAAGAGACCTTTGTATTCCAAACAAATGGTTATTCTCTTGGAACCTAAAGAGTGTATTGGGTGGGGGAGTTTCCACTTCCACACTCTTGGCACACGCTGGGAGAACGTATTGGGAAATTGCACAAGCCGAGTTCGTGATTTTCCACCCATAAATTTTTGTGGATGGAAAACTGCCATGTATTATTTCCTGCAAATGCACTATTTCCTAAGCCAGAAGTGGAAAATTCTACCTGAACATCCACAGCCATGAGGGACAGAACAACTGAACTCGCGTCAGCCCGAACTCAGGACCCAGCCTCAATGATGACGTCTGTGCTAATTACAGAACTGAAATGTTTGTAACCATCTGTAGTCAGTAATGCCAGGTGGATGATCCACCTCAGTCTCCTATGGAATTTCCCACCATTACAATAGCCAGTCTTCAGTCAGTTTGATTTACTCCATGTGATATCAAGTAACAGCGCACTAGATATAGAAAGAGTTGCGGAATTCAACAACACCCAAGCTCCAGCACTGAATAGTTGTGCTCCAGAACTAGAGACACTGCGCACAATGGCCATGTTGCACCTGAAAAGCAGCGGGCTGCAGCACAACATGGCTGATAAAAGCCGGGAGATCCTGCTACTGGCAACTATGTGGTTCACAGTGCCTCACGAGATCTAATATAATCTTGCGATACATTGCGATGTAAATCCTGCCCATTGTGGGCAGGATCATTTTTTGGCAAATAGCATGTTAGAGATAGACAGCTGGTTTCACTTTAATATGCAGTTTCATGAGGCACCCGAGGCATAGGAATGTGTCCCCTTTGCCTCGGTGACCTCAGGCGAGTGCCGTTCAATGCTGGTTTCCACAAATGGGGACCAGACGGAATGGCACTTGTGGAGGGTATCCCAGGGGATTGGAGGCCCCAGATGCTTGCCCTCTGGGCAGTGTGGTACCACCTGAGTGCCAGCCTGGGACTGCCAAGGTGCCCAGGTGGCAGTACCAGCTGGCAGGGCACTTCCAGGATATCATCTTGGCACTACCAAGGTGCCAGGCTGGCATTCTTCATGCGGTGGCGATCGGGCTGGGGGTGCCCTGCATGGGTGTTGGGGAGGTGTGTGGGGGGGCGGGGGGCTGGGGACCCCCTCATATTGAGTTAGGGCTTGGGGGGGATCAGGGGTCACGTCGGGGGCTCTCACTCCACTGAGGGTTTCCGGCAAGCGGAGCCCCTCAGTGCAGAAAATGGAGCTTTGTGCGGTCTCAGCCACACGGAACCCGCTGAGCTCCCTATCTAACCACGGGTGCATTAAATAGCGGGGTGTTTCTTACCACTGTGAGTGCCAGGAAACACCCGGCTAAACACGGTTGCTCTGGAACTTTGTTCCCATTTAGTTAAATTCCTCTCCCTGCTAATCAAGGGGCGTGATTCTCCCATCGGGAGACTAAGAACCGACGCCGGAGTGAAAACCGGAGTGTTTCACTCCGGCGTCGGAGGGCGCTCCTCGCCCCCTATTCTCCCACCCCTGGGGGGCTAGGAGCGGCGCCGCGTCATTTACGCCGCCACCAACCCGCGCATGCGCGGTTGCCGTCCTCACCGCGGGCGCCCCGCAAGAAATGTCGGAGTGTTCTTGCGGGGTGGCAGAGGAAAGGAGTGCCTCCTTCAGAGAGGCCGGCCCGCCGATTGGTGGGCACCGATCACGGGCCAGACCCCATTTGAGCCCCCCCCCGATGCTGGATACGCCCTCCCCCCCGCCACAGGCTGCCCCCCCCCCCCCCCCACCAGCGTTCCCGCGCTGTTAACGCTGGCAGCGACCAGGTGTGGTTGGCACTGGCGGGAACACGTCGTATTGGGCAGGCCGCTCGTTACAGCTCGACCGTTACAGACGGGGAGTGGCGATTGTCCGAGCGGCCAGCCGTAAATCTCGCTGCGCCGGTTTGGGGGGATGGGAGAATCACGTGCGGGTGCCGAGGTGGTGTGGCGGGACTCACCTGGCGCCCCCGCGATTCTCCACCCGGCGTGTGGGGGGGGGGAAAGAATTGCGCCCAAGGTCTTCCAGTACAGCTACAACACTAGCATCTACCCAACAAGGTGCAAAATTGTTCAGGTTTGTCTTAACCACAAAAAAGACAAATCCAATCTGGCTAAATGCCATCAATTACAACTTGATAAGACAAGTGGATCTACAAGCTTCCCAACAGGGAAGGAAATAAAAACATTACCTCGGTTAATTCCAGTCATCCCATGCAGACGAACGAACACTGTCCCTGTTTCAGCTGAACAAAATAAGTGGTATCCATTTGCTGACGCATCCACAGGGCAATGCCATCTGGGAGTTAGGTTGTTTCACTTTCTCTTTTTCTCCACAGAAAGCAGTAAACTGCTTTTGATCTGGTCAGGAGCTGTTAACCATAGCTGGATGTTTATGAATATTATGACTTGATTCAAAGCAGGGTACTTGGCAATCATTCAAGCGTGAAGGGAACTTCTGACGAGTATAGTCTCCCAAAACGGAGAAACCTGCCCAATATCAAACTTTGTGAGATGAATATGGAGGCAATTGCCATCAGTTACTGGAAGTCACGCCAGAAGTTGTGGATATGAAAATTAGTCGTGGCAATTCAGAAATCTCAAGGACATACAAGAGAGCACATGGAGACATTAAATAAGGCAACTGTCAGACTGCCATTTTGTATAAGGTTAGCACAAATGACAGTGATTAAGTACAAAGTTTCTAAGTTGTTCAAAATTGGGTTTGGACTAAAATGCTGAACCTAATAGTGATTGAATAATTTTATTTTGTCAGGTTCCTATAAGGTGTAGCTCCAGTTTGAGGTGTTCTTGTTCCATGCACAGCTTTGGTTAGGAACATGACCGTACAAAATATGCTGGACGAGGTAGGTTGGCTTTTTCATACATGGGTATTCAAACATTGTGGATCAAGTTGTGATCATTTGAACCTACAAACATATGAATTAGGAGCAGCAGGAGGCCACTGGGCACCTCAAGCCTGCTCCGCCATTCAATAAGGTCATGGCTGATCTGATTTTAACCTCGACTCCGCATTCCTGCCTATTCCAGATAACATTTCACCTCCTTGCTCATCTAGCTTCATCTTAAAAATATTCATAGACTCTGCCTCCACTGCCTTTTGAGAAAGAGAGTCCCAAAGACTCACAACCCTATAAGAGAAAAAGCTTTTCCTCATCTCTGTCTTAAATGGGAGGCCCCTTATTTTTAAACAACGCTGGCTAGTTGTAAATATTCCCACAATAGGAAATAACCTCCTCAAATCCACCCTATAAAGAGGGAATCAATTGCCTCTTGCTCTTCTAATCTCCAGAGGATACACGCTCCGCATGTCCAGCCTTTCCTCATAAGACAACCAGATATGAATCTAGTAAACCTCCTCTGAACTCTTCCAATGCATTTACATCCTTCCTTAAATAATGGGATCAATACTGTACACAGTACAACTGATGTGGTCTCACCAATGCCACCATCAGGCTCACCATGGACTACTCTCCAGAATCGGTTGCATTCTTGGACACACGCATCTCCATCAAGGAAGGTCACCTCAGCACTTCGCTTTACTGCAAGCCCACAGATAACCTCACGATGCTCCACTTCTCTAGTTTCCGCCATAAACACATTAAAGAAGCCATCCCCTATGGACAAGCCCTCCATATACACAGGATCTGCTTAGACGAGGAGGAACGTAACACAATGGAACCCACCTCTTCACTCACCTGGTGAAGGAGCTGTGCTCCGAAAGCTGGTGATTCGAAACAAACCTGTTGGATTTTAACCTGGTGTTGTACTGTGCCCACCCCAGTCCAATGCCAGCAACTCCACATCACTGTACAACTGAAGCATAGCCTCCCTGCTTTTGTAATCAAATCCCCTCACAATAAATGGCTTTATTAATTATTTTCTGTCTCTGGATACTAACCTTTTGCAACCCATGTACTGGGACACCCAAATCCCTCTGAATTTCAGAACTATGCAATCTCTCACCATTTAGATGATTTTAAAAATTATTCTACCTGCCAAAACGTACAATTTCACATTTACTTACATTATACTCCATTTTCCAAATCCTTGCCCATTTATCTAACTTATCTATATCCTTTTGTAGCCTCCTTATGTCATTTCACATCTTACTTTTCTGCCTAACTTTAGGTCATCAACAAAACAAGCAGCCATACTTTCAGTCCCTTCATCCAAATCATTAATTTAAATTATAAAAGGCCCCAGTACCGATCCCTGATTCGTGCCACAAGAAAATGATACATTTGTCCCTACTCTCTGTTTCCTGTTAACTAGCCAATTTTCTATCCATGTTAATATGTTACCTCCTACATCGTGAGCTTTTACTTTCCATAATAAATTTTGATGTGGCACATTATCAAACGCCTTCTGAAAATATAAGTACAATGTATCCCACTGCATATGTAACTTCTTCAAAGAACTCCAATAACTTGTTTCAACATGATTTCTCTTTCACAAAATCATGTTGACTCTGCCTGATTACCTTGAAGACTAAGTGCCCTGACATACATCTTTTATCATAGCTTCTTTTCCTATGACAGAATTTAAGCTAACTGGCCTGCAGTTTTCTGCATTCCGTCTCCCTCCCTTTTTGAATAAAGGAGTTACAACAGATATTTTCCACTAATCTTGTGAATTTTGGAACATTAAAACCAATGCATCAGATATCTCATTAGATACTCCTTTTTAGACCTTGGGATGAAAGCCATCAGGATCTGGGGATCATAGAATCTCGACCGTGCAGAAGGAGGCCATTCAGCCCATTGAGTCTGCACCAACCCTCTGAAAGAGCATGCTAAATAGGCCTAATCTCCTCATCTCCCATGAAAGAGACCCCGTGATATCCTGGAGGCAAGTGTTGGGAGAGTACTTACCACCTTGTCACCACTTGGACTGCAAGGTACCAGGTTTGCACTGCCAAGGGGTGTGGCCTGAAGGCAGGATTGAGGGCACTGGGGACGTGGGGAAATGAGAGGATACTGAGGGGGGTGAAGGGGCTACTGAGGGAGGAGCTGAAGGTTGGCTAAGGGGGTAAAGGGGGAATTGAAGGGGTGCTGAATGAGAGCCTGGGTGGCTGAAGGGGTGGGGGTGGGGGGTGGGGGGGGCTCTTGACAGCAATTGGGGATGCCTTGCCAGCAATCTATTGGGGGTGGGAGTGGGGGCTGCAGCAGCCATTTGTGATCGGAGAGCCTTTTAAAAAATAGCGCTCTGATCTCAGCGGTGTGGGACCTGTTAGAGAGATTAGGACCCGTTCCACTCAGTTACAGCATGGACCCCGGTGTGCCATTCTGGAATGGCACAGAAAAGCCGATTCTGCAAAAAGATTTTCCAACTGCCATAGTTACTGGTTTAGCACACTGGGTTAAGGAGCTGGCTTTCAAGGCAGGCCAGCAGCACGGTTCAATTCCCGTACCAACCTACCTGAACAGATGCCGGAATGTGGCGACTAGGGGCTTTTCACAGTAACTTAATTTGAAGCCTACTTGTGGCAATAAGTGATTTTCATTTTCATTTCATTATCCCTGTAACCCCACCTAACCTTTGGACACTAAGGGGCAATTTATCATGTCAATCAACCTAACCTGCATATCTTTGGACATGAAAGGTCAAGCTCCACAAAACACATTGAAAAGGTGAAGTAAATCCATTTGCAATGATTAGATAATGGCAGTCCCCTCAATAGTACAGAACTTGAATATTGTTCAAAAGAGAGACATATTGCTGAAGCTTTTCATCATGCACTCAAAAACAGGAATGGTGACATTTCAGTCACAAATATTTGTGGGCTGATATTTTGGCCGCGCCCGCTGCAAGATGGCCACGGACAGGACGGGGGCCATGTCAAGGTCCACGGACCTCGGGTGGGAATTTCCGGTCGCAGGGCGGGCGTGGCCCAAAATACCACCCTACTTGTGAAAAAGATGATGATTGATTAGCATGTCGACTTTGATTGGACAAGGCGTTGCCATGGAGAAAGAATCAGGGATCTGTAGGCTCCCCAAGCTCCCGGTAATTCAATAAAGCTGCAAATTTTGAACATATTCTTATTGCAGATAAAGGGCCCTTGTGCATGAACATATTTCACTTCCAGCAGTGCAATTGAGCCACATTGCCAGCTGGACTGATTATCTTAAATTGGTTGTTCATGTAGCTATTAGCACACTTAGCACCCTTTCCTCCTCCAGTATAAATGGTTGCAATCATTTGAAATTTGGCATTCTTGAGTTGATCCTGAAGATGGAAAGATGAAAAGATTTGATGATTCCAAAGCTGAGTTTTAAATCTACAGGTGACAGGTGTAAGGAAAAATGGAGGCCTGAATGTTTTGGATGGTTGAGTTTCCCTTCCTAACAATAATCCTGTCGACTCCAGGTGCTGCAGGCAGTACTTCTGTCCCTCCCTTGGGAGGAAGCCCCATTTTACAGAACTGTTGGTCAATCAGATTAGCCGGCTGGTTTTCAGTCCCTGCAGCGACAAGAGCAAATCCCGCCCAATGTTTCAGTCGAAGATGATCTTTTATCAGAACTGGTGAACGACTTCTGATGAAAGGTCACCTCAACCGGAAACATTGACCTGGATTTTCGCAACCAAGGAGAACCCCTCCAATATGCAAGAGGCCAAAATCTGGATGTCTCCTCCCTCCTATCCCGAATACACTATCTTCTACCATTTTCGCAGTGGTGGGAATGGGGCCAGCTGGGGGTTTATACATGTTCCGCGGAGGCAGGTGATCCTGTAAGACAGTATCTGCGTTCAGTCATGTCTGATGTTCATTAGCCAGGAATGGAAAACACAACATGTGCAGATTAGACCAGGTAGGAGCAAGTCTAAACTTTGCAGAGTCCTTGGAGCGGTTGGGTGGTACCCTTTTGTGTACAGTCTTGGGACACCTTTGAGAGCGATAAGGTGCCCTTTTCAATTTTTAAAAATGGATGTGAGTATCTGAGAGTGACTGCCCCTTGACATCAAGGCAGCATTTGGCTGTGTGTGCACTGATTGTTTAATGGGTTTAAAGGCTGCATATGGGGAGAGCAGCTAAATGGGCCCCATCCCAGGAGACCCCCTATCCAAGCCCCTACAGCCCAGCACAAGCCCCCTTTATCCTCATCTCCCATGAAAGAGACCCCTTGGTATCCTGGAGGCAAGTGTTGGGAGAGTACTTACCACCTTGCCACCACTTGGACTGCAAGGTACCAGGTTTGCACTGCCAAGGGGTGTGGCCTGAAGGCAGGATTGAGGGCACTGGGGGAGTGAGGGGGAAGTGGGGAGATGAGAGGATACTGAGGGGGGTGAAGGGGCTACTGAGGGAGGAGCTGAAGGGGTAGACTAAGGGGGTAAAGGGTGAATTGAAGGGGTGCTGAATGAGAGCCTGGGTGGCTGAAGAGGGGTTCAGGGTGGGGGGGCTCTTGACAGCAATTGGGGATGCCTTGCCAGCAATCTATTGGGGGTGGGAGTGGGAGCTGCAGCAGCCATTTGTGATCGGAGAGCCTTTTAAAAATAGCGCTCTGATCTCAGCGGTGTGGGACCTGTTAGAGAGATTAGGACCCGTTCCACTCAGTTACAGCATGGACCCCGGTGTGCCATTCTGGAATGGCACAGAAAAGCCGATTCTGCAAAAAGATTTTCCAACTGCCATAGTCGAAGTTTGGGAGGATCATGCCCCATTTCTAACACAAAATGACTGCGGTTGTTGAAGGTCAACATCTCAGCCCAAGGACATCATTGCACGGTCGTGTTCTGCAGGTTAGGTGGATTAGCCATGCTAAATTGCCCCTTAGTGTCCAAAAGGTTAGTTCGGGTTCCTGGATTTACAGGGATAGGGTGGAGTCATGGGTTTAATTAGGGCGCTCTTTCTAAGGGCTGATGTAGACTCGATGGACTGAATGGTCTCCTTCTGCACTGTAAATTCTATGATTCTATGTCCTAGGCCCAATGATCTTCAACTGTTTCATCAATGGCCTTGCATTCATCATAGGTCAGACGTGGGGAATTCACTATAATTTGTGACTCCTCAGATATTGAAGGCGTCTGTGTTCATATGCAGCAACATCTGGACAAGATTTAGACTTGGGCTGATACGCAGCAAGTAACATTCATAACGTACAGATACTAGGTGATCATCAAATCCAAAAAGAGAGAATTTAACCATCTCCTCTTGATATTAAGTGGCATTACCAACTATTAACATCCCTGGGGGTTAGCATTGACCAGAAATCAAAAACATAAATGTTGTGGGTCAGAAGCTGGAAATCTGCAGAGAGTAACTCACCTCCTGAAACCCCTAAGTCTGTCCAGCAGCGAGAAAGCACAGGTCAGGAATGTGTTGGAATATTCTCCACTTGTTGGGATGTGTGCAGGATCAACAGCACACAAGAAACCCTTCACCATCCAGGAGAAAGCAGCCACTCGCTCCACCACCAACATACGCTGGCAGCAGTGTATACAAAATGCACTGATAGAGTCATAGAAAAGATACAGCACAGAAGGAGGCCATTCAACCCATCTTGTCCATTCCAGCCCGAGGACACCCTTGAGCTTGTCACTCCTCCTTAAACAGCACTTTCCAAACCCATGACCTCTACCGCCTAGAAGGGCGCCAGATATATTGGAAAATTACCACCCACAAGTTCCTTTCCAAGGTACACACCCCTGATTTGGAAATATAACGCCGTCCTTCATGTCGCAGGAACCTGGAACTCTTTTCCTAGGAGAACTGTGGGTGTGCCTACACCAGCAGTTGAAGAAGGCAGCTCACCACCACCTTCTGAAGGGCAATTAGGAATTGGGCAATAAATGCCAGCCTTGCCAACAATGCTCGCAGTCCATAAAAGAATACAAAAAGAGAATTCGAGATACTGTCCTTCAGATAAAATATTAAAACAGTGACTTGTAGGGGGCATTCTGATGACACTATGGGATGCCGCATGAGGCGATTAAACCAAAGTCCCATTGCCCTGTCATAGCATGTCAGATTAACATTAAAGAACAGGAGCGGTATTCTCCCCTACCCGGCGGAGTGGCTCCCGCTCCGCCGACTGGTGCCAACGGCCTTTGGCGCCACGCCGGCGGCATCGGGGCTGGCCGAAAGACCTTCACCGGTCAGTGTGAGTCCGCGCATGCGCCGGAGCATCAGCGGCCGCTGACGTCACCACCGGCGCATGCGCAGTGGAGCGGGTCTCTTCCGCCTCCGCCATGGTGGAGGCCGTGGCGGCGGCGGAAGAAAAAGAGTGCCCCCACGGCACAGGTGGGCCCCGATCGCAGGCCAGGCCACTGTGGGGGCACACCCGCCCCCGGGTCCGATTACCCCGTGCCCCCCCCCAGGACCCCGGGGCCCGCTCGCGCCTCCGGCACCAGAGGTGGTTTAAACCACGTCGGCGGGAGAGGCCTGACAGCGGCGGGACTTCAGCCCATCGTGGGCCGGAGAATCACTGCGGGGGGCCCGCCGACCGGCGCGGGGGGCCCACCGACCGGTGGGGCACGATTACCGCCCCCGCCAATTCCTGGGTGGCGGAGAATTCCGGCCACGGCGGGGGCGGGATTTACGAAGGCCCTGGGCGATTCCTCGACCCTGCGGGGGGTCGGAGAATTCCGCCCCATGTTCCTGTCTCAACCATCAAAAATCATAATTCACCATTGATTTCATCACTGTCTATGGAATGTTGCTGTACACAAAATGCTTGCCCTCGGAGTCAAACTACTTCAATATATGTTAAGTGCTTATAAAACTTCCCGGGAGATGTGCTAAAATGCTGTACAAACACACATATTTCTTTCAGACATCAATCAGTCATTTATTGCTGATATCTAGGCAAGCGAAGCTGGTTGTTAATCACTCCATTTCAACCAGTTGCTTTCTGTGATATGTCCTTGTATTTAAAGCACACCTTTCCTCCTATTCATTGTGGCCTTTAAGGAAACTGGCAGATTTTAGCGTCCTTCCTTCCCGTTATCTTAAGTACCATTTGACATAGTTGAGGTGAATTTGCAGATCATTTGGACTCTCAAACAGATGTGATAAATCAAGAAATACTGTTAGCACAGTTAGTGTTGGATAGTGCTTTTCTAAGACATCAAACTGTTAATGTGTGGCTCTTTATCTGGAATCTGTTGGTCAGCAGATTTCTTGCAATTGTTCTCTTTCCTTTCAATCTGAGCTACTGTTAGTTGACACCTATGGCTAAACTTTGTAGTTCAATTGGGAAAGGAACAGAAGTGGGCAGGAGATGAAAATACTGGTGTTGGTTGGTGTACCCATTTTCCAGGGTCAGCACTGGGGCAGGAGCAGAACCTGCCCAATCCAATAACGCTCCATGATTAGTGTTCAAATCCATTGAAGTTCTGTGCATTTAATCTTTCATTTTTGAGTACTTCCCTGCATATAACACACATGGGCTTACAATCCTGATTTGCATTGGCACAATTAATAAACCTATAGCTCAAGAAATCATTTTTACACTGCTTTGTTCACGGTTTCTTCTTAATGGGTTGTTCATTAGGGACCCTGAAGCTCACATCAACACTGCTTTGACCTGCCATGGACTCTCCTGCAAAGCTCTCTCCAGCAGATTTAGTTAGGAGATCCTGGCCTGTTTGTGTCTCTGACCCTCTCTTCCTTATTACAAACTGATCCATCTTTAGTTCTTCACACATGCCTGTTGCTTGCTTGCTGTTAGCTACAAAATGGAGCAATCTCGCCTCCGTGTGATTTCGCAGCCAAAGCATTTCTGCTCGCTGCCGCCACTTCTGTGGGAAGACTCTGCCACTTTAAAAAAGAAATGTGGTTCTGCGATAGCACGCTGACTTCAGGAAGCAGCAGTCTGTCTCACTGGGCTCCGGGCCTGTGCACTGCTGGATCCGCCTGAGGGGGCATGCATGCGGATAGCATTCTCTTTTTTTCAAACAGCACCAGGCGTCCCATGTGTTTTATTTGTGTAGACTGATAACTTAAAATACACCATTATAGTGACACAACTGCAGAGGTTTCAAACATTCACACAGATTTCACAGGCTGGTCCTTAAAATTCCACATGCCCTGCCCCAGAGGAGAACCACATGTCATTTATTTTCTGTGCTTGCTGCTGGTGCCTTCTTTTTGGATCTCGGTTTGAAGACTAAACAAACTGCTGCAATCCCTGTTTATGTAGCTATCGCATAATTCCTCCTCCCTGTGATGGTGTAGGCATTGAAATACTTGTGGAAGCCAGTGAACTGGTGCTGACTGCCAGCATCAAGACCCGCCATTCTCATCCCTCACACTAACTTCACTCGGCTGCTCTATGTCCTTCCCAGGCCCCGAGCTCCAACAGTCCCAGTGCCGGACGTACCGCCCCTGCCACCTCCTATTGGTCAATGGAACAATGGGGCTCTAGATGTGACATGAGGAAAGCTGATCACCCATTGGATCATCTGGGTGCCAATCAGATGGAGCAAGGCAACATGCTACGGCTGCCGGCAGTCATGACCGGCATTCACTTTTTAAAATATAAATTTAGTGCCCAATTCATTTTTTCCAATTAAGGAGCAATTTGGCATGGCCAATCCACCTCCCGTGACTCAGCATCAATGAAGGACTGGCACAAGAGTTCCAAGTCAGGATGGTATGTGGCTTGGAGGGGAACTTGTTCCCATCTGCTGCCCCTGTCCTTCGGGTGATCGAGGTTGTGGGTTTTGAAGGTGCTAATGAAGGAGCCTTGGTGAGTGCATCTTGTAGATGATACAAGTGCTGGCACCATGCATCAGTGATGGACGGAATTAATGTTTAAGGGGATAGATGGGGAGGCAATCAAATGATGGATTGCATTGAGCTGCCTGAGTATTGTTGGAGCAGCGCTCGCCCAGGCAACTGTAGGGCATTCCATCATACCCCTGAATTATGCTTTGTAGATGGTGGACAGGATTTGGGAAGTCAGGCGATGTGTTACTCAATGCAGAATTCCTAACACCTGCAGAATTCCTAACAACTGCTCTTGTAGCCACAGCATTTATATGGCTGGTTCAGTTTAGTTTCTGGTCAATCGTAACTCCCAGGATGTTTAGGTGGAGGATTCCGCAATGGTAATGCTATTGCATGTCAAGGGACGATAATTAAATTCTCCTTTGTTAGAGATTATCATTGCCTGGCACTTGGGTGGCACGAATGTTACTTCTGTGCACGTCACTCTCTTTCTACTCACAGTATCAGTGGCCTACATCCAGGACTGCTTGGTTTGGGAGAGCGCTTTTCTCCTGTTTCGAGATATCTCAGTCTTGCATTCACAAAACTGCCTTGCCTTAGATTGCGGACCTCTGTCTCTCCTGAGACATCTTTCCATCAGCAGGTAATGCAATGAAATGACAGCCATAGAATTGCTGCCATGGGCTGTTTAAATCAGGCCTGCTCTCTTTCAGTTGTGTCTTTGGCTCTCTCCTGGCTGTTGCTAATTGGCCGCCCAAAATACAATCTAGCCAATTATCAGCCTGTTTCTGTGAAAATCAGGGGCTGTAATTGCTTTCCTCGGGGAGGGCGGGACGAGGACCCAGAAATAATCCCGATGTTCATTTACCACGCCTAGAAGGAAAATGCTACCCCTATTTTAAACAGACAAAGAGAACGAACCAAGTTCTCCATTTTAATGCCTGTTCTGTATCGTGGACAAGACTTTTCTTTGTTGTTAAAGGAAGAGGAGATTCCTGGTAGCTGCAGCACTGGATCTAGCAATGTTGAGCTTGTACTCTCAATTGACATTTGCACTTATGCTTCCTATTGGAACAGTTTCAAGTCTTGACTCGGTCAGTCATGAGAGGAAAGGAAAACTGAAAGGGTGGAGTCCCTTCCGATATCACTCCAACTTGCCTCCTGGGCGGTTGATCAAGAAGCAGTGATGACAGAAAAAGAGACTAGAACTATCCAGGTATCCTAATAAATGAGAATAATACGCAAGGAGGGAATTAACTGGAAAAGGGAAAGCAAATAAAGAGAAGAAAGAGGGAGTTATCAGATTTAGATCCAAATTATCAAGTTTTGCTGCAGGGCTTAGTTTAACCAAATCAGGCCATAGATGCCTGAGTAGAAACCCACTGCCTACCGCAATATTAAAGGATTGATACTTTTGAGTCTTTGAATTACTTGAATACGCAGAGGAAGCAACTCAATTTTAAATTAATAACTTTTGAATTCCAATTCAACCTCCAGCTAGACATTGTACTGCAGATCTATAATTTAACAAAGAAAACTACCATTTTAACAATCATACATGCCTGATTCTTTTTTTTAAATTAGGGTTTAGCAACTTTCCTACCAGATCTGGGAAATTACACCCTGCCCTTTATGGAATGTGCACTGAATCAGTAATTTCAATGGAAGGGAAGTTGATGGGGATGACACAGGGCGATTCAACCCATCAGGTTACCGTCCAGGCAGCAAAATCAAAAAACTATTCCCAATTTCTCCAATGTTCTCCTTGCCGGCCACCATCCTCTCTCAACTTCAATTTGCTTCAACTCAACTATACACAAACCTACTTGCCCATTAAGAACGAAGTACAATGGCTCTCTGTCCCCAACCCATAAATCTTTTTTTTTCAAATCCGCCAAGGACCCCTGAGCAACCTCTTCAATTTTATAGCTGTTCCAATTCCTTTAATTTTCTGAACTTGGCCTCCCTTTGGCCTCCCTTGACCCCTGCTCATATCTCATGATTTGCAGCAGAGCTTGCAGCTGCGTTGGCCTTACACATTTGATTTTCTTCCCTGAATTCCTTCATTTCTCCCTCCACATTTAAACGTGCTCTCAAACACTATGCTTTTGTCAAAGCTTTTGCTCATCACCTTAGCTCAGCCCCCATTGTTTTACCCCTTTCTCTATTACAAATTGTTTTCCGCGTCCCATCACCTCACCTCCCTCCACCATCCGTGGGATGTTTTTTCTTTGAAGCCCACAAATGCAAGTTGTCATTATTTTGAAATATGCAGTTTAATTCCTGTTTTAGTCTCTTACCTGTAATAAAAAAGTTAATATTCCTCTCATCTTTTCCTACTTTGTTTAAAGCCAAGCAGTGATAAATTCCAGAAATATTAGCTTCAGCCACCACCAGAACACCAACAGTCTAAAAGAAAAAGGTGGAAAAACACAATCATGTACATCCTATTAATCTTCCCATCAAATGGAAAGTTTCCTTTAGTAGTGGTGTAATAGGTGCAATTACTCAATGGTCCCACTTTTTCATTTACATAATTGTGAAATTGTTACGTTTCAACCCTTTGAAAATGTTTTATTCCAAAACAATGATATTGGTAGAATAACAGGAAAGCTCTCCCTGTGGAACCATTACATCTTTATTGTTCTGTTCCTGCCTTTGAATGTGCAGCAGGCAGGTTTGGTTTGGGTCATACTTAGTGGTAGCTGAAGCTGGTTTTGTAATGTCAGTTCCAGCCAAGTAGTACTTCATTTACATTGATCTCCTCCTCCTCAGAAGAGAGCTCTGTTTACACCAGTTATGGAAGAAGGCAGGAATGTCTACATTCTAAATCTTTATATCAACTCTAGGTAGCTTTGAAAAATTCTGAGAATGTACTTCCATGCAGTTTGAAAGACAAATGATTTGGGGTTGCCTCATTTAAAGGGTCTCAACCGCTATCCTCTGAAGTCATGTTTGATGCACTTCTACAGTTGCACAGCAATGTATTGTCACTGTAAATTTGCAACATAAAAGCACAATCTAACTATGCAATTTACTAAAAAATAACCTTCCAGAAACATGTAGGGTGCCTCAAATGTGGCAACCTTTAGACCGAATCCATGCCAAATTTTGGAACATGCTGGTTTTTGGGGGAAAAAATAGATTTAATTCAGTGACTAGGGGACATAATATGATATCTCCTTTCTGGGTGGGGGAGGGTCAAAGTTTACTAAGGCACTCCAAGTGTCGGGAAATAATGTCCAGTTTTCAGGCACTATTTGGTTTGCAAGATTTAAAGTACTGTACCTGTAGTAGAATAAAGAGTAATTGTAGTCTGAATTTTTAGTTTGAATCAAATAAATATTTAGTTATGTTTCACCGCCCCCCACCCCCTGCACTACCTTTCAAAATCAGTAATGGTACATTTGAATTCTTTTTTTTGCATCAAGTATTGAAAATGAAATGAAATGAAAATCGCTTATTATCACAAGTAGGCTTCAAATGAAGTTACTGTGAAAAGCCCCTAGTCACCACATTCCGGCGCCTGTTCGGGGAGGCTGGTATGGGAATTGAACCATGCTGATAGCCTGCCTTGGTCTGCTTTAAAAGCCAGCGATTTAGCCCAGTGTGCTAAACCAGTCCCTATTTATATTATATTTCTGATCAGTTTAGCCGTGGAGTACAACAGAACTAAAAACTGGGCATCATTTGATTTTGTTGTCCAAGCGAAGAATAACCTCAGGATGATTCTAAAGTACCTCAAAGCCATTTAAGGACTTTTGGAGAGTATCACTGCTGTAATATGGCCAGCCAATTTGTGTAGAGCAAGATTCCAGAAACAGCTTTGAGATAATTAACCAGATTATCTGCTTTAGTTGTTGATTGAAGGGTAAGTGTTAATCAGGACATTGGAAAAACTTCCCTCCTCTTAGTTGCTTAGTAGTACATATTCAGAATTGGGGCAAATTAAGGTTAAACAATGAAATTGAGATAAAATAAAATTTTAAAAGAGGAATTAAGAAGGGTAGCTGTCTGAAGGGGTGTTTTGATATGCAAATTGGAGTACCAGTGAGGAAAGCAAGTTTTTACCTTTGGGACTTGGGGAGAACAATGAGGTGTAGAAGAGGTGATTTCAGAGTGGGGAGATAAGGGAATGGGCACTTATGTGGTAAAAGCTGGGTCCACAGGATGGGTAACATCAAAAGCAAAGAATGGTATATCCATAGCACAATAACTAGAGAAAGGGACACACGACAGGCAGCTACCATCCAGCTGCAGAAACGAGTCTCCCCTGAAAACAAGTTATTGCTAAAAGGGCAGCCAGTTAAAATCCAAAGCTCAAACAAAGAAGATTACATCTTCGCTGAAGCTGAAGATGTGGAAAAATAAACTGTGCTTGGTAATTGTCTGCTGGATTTTGCTCAGAGTTATATATTGGATGTTGTTTGGGAACAAGGGTGTCTCAGTGCAGGACACGTAGGTAGTTGGGAACAATGGGGTAACTTCATATAATACTTTGTGTGTATAGCCATCAGTGCAGTTAAGTGTACTGTTGCAGTGCATTATAGTCCTTATCGTGTATTTTTCTTTCAAGTTCATAAATATTCTTTATTAGTTGATCACAACATAACTGGACTGTTCCCCCCCTGGTTTGCATATATTTTCTCACAGTATTTGGGCAGCACGGTAGCATAGTGATTAGCGCAATTGCTTCACAGCTCCAGGGTCCCAGGTTCGATTCCGGGCTTGGGTCACTGTCTGTGCGGAGTCTGCACGTTCTCCCTGTGTCTGCGTGGGTTTCCTCCGGGTGCTCCGGTTTCCTCCCACAGTCCAAAGATGTGCAGGTTAGGTGGATTGGCCATGCTAAATTGTCCTTAGTGTCCAAAATTGCCCTTAGTGTTGGGTGGGGTTACTGGGTTATGGGGATAGGGTGGAGGTGTGGGCTTGGGTAGGGTGCTCTTTCTAAGAGCCGGTGCAGACTCGATGGGCCGAATGGCCTCCTTCTGCACTGTAAATTCTATGAATCTAAACCAAATTGAAAATATACACTACCAAGAAATGCTATTCCAAGTTACCCTTCTGAGTTATGGGATACCCTCGCATTTAACATCAGTGGAGTGCTTAACACACGGACCTCGAGTATTGCTGGAAAAAAGAGACATGCTATTGAAGCTTTTTGTTTTGCACACATCAGCGCAAATGCAAGAATGCCAAATTTCAAAGGCAACAACAATTTATCCTGCATGAGACAAGATGTGCTGATTGGTTGGTTGGCAAGTCAGCTCCGATTGGTTGAGATGATGTTGTGTCGATGCACCAGAGAGCTCTTGCCCCCATTGTATTTGTTCATTCAAAAGAAGTGCAATGTCTGGATATATTCCTTTTGCCTGTAGAGGACAGGTCCTTGCTTAACAATAAATTTAGCTTCCAGCAAGCGTATGTGAGCTACATTACAAGCCCGCTGATAATCTTAAATTGGCTGTTGGTATAACTCTTGGCACTGTCAGGATTGTTCAACAAATGTTGCCCAATCACATTTAATTTTAGACTTATGGGTTGGTTGAGTACAGTCATGCCTATTGTGAACAGGTGAGGGGATGTGTTGTTTGGTCCCATCCGCCAGTCATTGGGATGCACAGTGTATGTACAGGAATTGTACCAATGCTGAAATTCATTTACCACATTCCTCATTTGTGTGGTAGGCAGAAAGTCTTTTTGGCCTTATGGCTGCACCCTGTCACTGCATTGTTGCAACTTAAAATGGCTGGTTTCACCTGGTGCTCATTTAATGCATGGGTTTGAGCTCATTAAGGTCTGTAAGAAAATGCTTGCATCTGTCCTGATGAGTGCAAGATAAAAGCTTCAACAGCATGTATTTTTTATCAGCACTCCCCTTCTCTTTTTCCACAGGATTTTTAATGTCCAGCCAAAAAGGAAGATGGAACTTTATAGTTTAAAGTCTGATCTAAAAGATAAAACCTGTAACAGCACAGCATTCCCTCAGTATTATACTGAACATAGAACATAGAACAGTACAGCACAGAACAGGCCCTTCGGCCCTCGATGTTGTGCCGAGCAATGATCACCCTACTTAAACCCACGTAACCTGTATACCCGTAACCCAACAATCCCCCCATTAACCTTACACTACGGGCAATTTAGCGTGGCCAATCCACCTAACCCGCACATCTTTGGACTGTGGGAGGAAACCGGAGCACCCGGAGGAAACCCACGCACACACAGGGAGGACGTGCAGACTCCACACAGACAGTGACCCAGCCGGGAATCGAACCTGGGACCCTGGAGCTGTGAAGCATTGATGCTAACCACCATGCTACCGTGAGGCCCCAAAGTTCCAGTCTAGATCATGTGCTCAAATTGCTGGTGTAAAGTTTTCCCCATGACCCTCTGATTCAAAGACAGTATTTTTGCCATTCAGATAAGCTTGATAGTTATTGGTTAGGATTATAAGGTTCTTTATCTTGTCCTTATTTAACATGTGGTAAATTTAGAATAAAATAGCCAAATCAAATAAACATATAGATTGCTTCTCCCCTAACGATATGTAATTCAGAAAACTGGACCATAAATCCAAAGAATGTGAATTCAAATCTCACCACGTCTGTTTGAGGGTTCAGTTACAAAAAGTCTCTGGAAGTCAAAAGCTGGTATTAGTGAAGGCGACCATGAAATTGTGGATTATTCTGCTTCACGAATGGGATTTAGAGAAGGAAGTCCTCAATCCTTAGCCAATTTGGCCTGTGTGGAACTCAAGCCCAAGTCAAATGGTTGAGAAACTGGCAAGCCACTCAGTTACCACCACCTTCTCAGGACCATTGGTGCTAGGCATCGTGAGTAATATTCCTGCTGTACTGTGTGGCTGCAGAGGCACTAGAAAAAAACCTCTAAAATCCCCACGTGTGTTTGCACAAAAAATGTAAAGACGTTTCACACTTCAACAACTTCCCCACACACTCCAGAAAGAATAAAAAGAAATTTTCAAAAGTTCTTATTATCTGCAAGGCTTTTCTTAAAAAAAAAAGCGCTGCTGCTCAACCAGTCCACAAATAACCAGTAGGAGACACATTTGTGATGACATTTTAACAATTACCTCCCTCCCACAAACTATCCATCCAAAAATGTTGGAATTCCTCCCATGTGTGGTAGAGATTTAAGTGATCAGCAGACCTGGACCTTGAACCTGAAAGCATTTAATCATAATTAACAATGACAAAAGACTGGGCGTTTTGGTAATTGAATGATCCACAACTTTAAAATGTTTTAAACTTATATTCTGCAAGTATCTCTAACAGAATGGCATGACCTTTGGGGTGTGGGGTATGGAAACCTTATCTCTCAGGAAAACAGTGATGGAGCTTTTTTAATAGAGTTTAATAATTTAAGGGCACTATCTATGCTATGCTATAATTACTTTGCAACTGTTCTCATTTATAAAGTAGTTTATACGGAAATGTTGCTAAAACATTGCGGTCATCATTCTGTTTTAATCAGAGTGAATTTGTGCTCATTTCCTGTGCTTTCCTTCAACCCTGATATGTACGATCTTTAAATATTAGGGGGGTCATATTAAGGAGAACATTAATTACATTACCATCATTATGTTGTCTACTCTGATAAATCCTTTGACCTACAATTCCTTTATTTCAGGGACTTTTCATATAGTGTTTTACAACTAATGATAACAGATTGTTCATGGCTTTGAATAGAATTGCACCATTGAAATGTTGTACTTACAAAGAAATGTTTAATGACATTAGTGCGCCATTAATACTATTTTGAAATGATATGCGTCTTACCGCAATCACTTTGCAATGTAGAAGTAATTAATGTCAATTTGATCACCCATTTTCATTGTGAAACTTGGCAGAATTTTTAAAAACTGTAGTGCTACTGTCAAAAAGATGTTACTTCTTCAATGGATTTCAGTTCTAAAGAATTAAATAAAAGTCGCAAATTCCTACGGACACTAGACATCTAGGATATCTTGTAGCAGAATTCTTAGAATGTCATAATATTAATTTGATTCCTCTGCTAATCTAACTCAGTCATCCATACAGTTAATAGAAAATGGCTTATCTCAGTGACCATTATGTCTGGGACTCGGAGTGTCAGAGAAGGGGTGAAAAACACCAATTTGGCTAATTTAATAGTCAGGGGTCATGGCTCCAAGTCCCATTAAATACTCAAACAATTCATTTAGAGTGAGATTTCAATACTTTACTGAGAGGGTGTTGCATTGTCAAAGGTGCCTTTTAGATGAAATGTTAAATTGAGGCCAAATATTATAAAGATATTAAAAATTCCATAATAACATCAAAGGAACTGTGTCCTAGTCAATATTTGTCCCTCGACCAATATCACTAACAACATTCATTCATTTGCTGATTGTGGGACCTTGCTATGTATAAAATTGGTTGCTATGCTTGCCTATAATCCAGATATAAACTTCAAACGTAACCCATTGATTGTAAAGTGCTTTGGGACATACTCAGGATACAATAAGGTGTGACATTAAAAAAAAATCTTTCCTCTTAAAAAATTAGAAGATCAGAGTGAGAGAAAGAATGAGTAAGTGCAAAAAAAATTTGTTTTTTCACTGAAAATTATTTGATGTGGGTATAGCATTAGTATATTAGGAATGGTCGATTGGGGTAATATTCAAAATAATACCTCCAATTTTAGTACAGCACTTGAACTCCAGCTAAAGCACAGACCTCAGTAGCAACAGCAAGTGAAGATGCTGCAGGACTACAAGGAAAGCAGAAGAGAAGGCTCCGGACAGGGCTCTGAAGGAGAGTAAACTGGGTTAGTAAACAGTGAGTCATTTTTTTAAAAATTCTCTAGAATCAAAGACCTGGGAGGTCAGGCAGCATGGGGTGATTAATGAGTGGTTGGTGTTTTTTTTCTTAAGTTTATTTTTGTTGTTCAACTATTCGCCTAATAAATACAAAAATTGCAAGGTATCTAAGTCCTGTTGTATCCACATCCTTAATGGGAACTCCAGGACGCTGCTCATGTCCTGGAAAACCACATGGAGTTCAAGCTCCAGGTTTTGGAGCTTGAGGAGGAGCGGTGCATCCCGTGAGGCTGGAGGACTATGTGGATAGTATGTTTCTGGAGGTGGTCACCCTGCTGCTGAAGAGCATGTAGGCACACAGGCGATCAACACTCAGTGAAGGAGAACAAGGGGTCCCAAGGGTGCATTTTTGCTCAATATCCAGTATTCGGGTTTGAATACGGTAATTCAGACTAAATCTAACTTAATTATGATCATTATATTTTGATCTACAGAAAATATTTATAAGAATTGTTCCAGGGATGAGGCAATAGATTGGTAACGTAAGTAGACTGGAGAAAGTAGCAACCAGAGGAATTCTGGATCAGGATCATCGATCTGGCAGCCAAACTGTAGACACTGTGCAATGTAAGGGACGGAGAGAAGTACCTGGACACTTTGATGTTTCCCATTGTGAGCGAATCCAGAACCAGGGGATACTGTTTTAAAATTGGAGTCACCCATTTAGGAGATGAGGAGAATATTTTTCTCGCAGAGGGTTGTGTGACTCTAGAGCTCTGCTTCAGAAGGCAATGAAGGCAGGAGCATTAAATATTTTGAAGGTGGAGATAGATAGATTCTTGTTGGACAAGAGAATCACAGGTTATCATGGGTAGTTGGAAATGTGGAGCTCGGAACACAACAAATCAACAATATTCTTATTAAATGGGCTAGAAGGCTCGAGGGGCCAAAATGTATTCACTGTCGCAATGTCAGACACTTGTACTCGGTGTGATCTCATAAACAGCAATGACCAGATAACCTGGTTCAGTGATGTAAGTTGAGGAATTCATATTGCCCAGGACATCGCAGGGGCACCGTACCTTCGGTCCTTTACAAAGAGTGCATGGAATCTCTCTTGTGAAGCTGAGAAGGCAGAAGGTCCCTCAATTTAATATCTCAAGTGAAAAATCAACAGTGCAGCACTCCGTCATAAGTGCACTTAGGTGTCAAACTATATTGTGTGCTCAAGTCTCATGGGTGGCTATAAAGGTCAATGGAAATATTCTTGATTATCTTGCTTATTTCCAATAATCCAAAGCAATTTGTTCTTATATTTATATTGTTATTATATGTATAGTAATGAGAAAAACATTTCATTTCAACTTGGGCAGCGGGTGAGAATTTACAGCACACCTTCAAAATAGTTCAGTTCCCGGTTCAGGTGGAAATCATAGTGCACAAAAGATAAGTGAAATAATTAAGTCATATAAATCAAGGTGAATGCAATCTCCTGGAATGGTTTTAGTCACCTGAGAAATTTTCATGATTATTTTTCTCCCTAAACTAGATTTTAGCCTGCCAATGAAATTGCATGGTTGCTGGTAGTGTGTGGTGCAGTGAATATACATCATGAGACAAGTTCAACAGACCAACTGGCCTTATCAGCCCAGCATTTTCACATCTAACACAATCCCATTGTAAATGCCAAACATTGATTGAAAATGTACTATTCCAGGCATGTATTTTCGTGTTTTGTCCTGTGCCCTCAAAACCCATTTGGAAATAGGGTGAGATGGTCTAAGCGCATTTCATATCCATGCCTTATGGCCAGTGGGAAGTGAAATCTTTATTTCCAAATAATAAGGGTTGAATTAAATCTTTTCGCAGAGGAGAATAGACAGGAAATGCCATAGAAAAATCAAGACAAAAATTTATTTTCCAAAAACTCAAAGATCTGTTCACTAAAAGTGTTACGGCACTATACAATTATCTATACAGATAAAACTGGAAGTTCCCCCATGATAATGGTGCAATTGCTTTTGTGTTCCTTGCAAGAGTTGGTTCTAGAATGGCTTAAGCATGGTCGTGAAAACATGTGCCTCGGCCTGTCAGGGGAGATGTCATATGTATGTAAGAAGATAAATACATGAAGAAGATGTTAAGAGCCCTGAATATACAAAAATAATTCCATCTGCAGATAAGATCACACATTTCTAATATATTTGTAAAGTAATTGAAACAGTGTGCATAATTCAGCAGTCTCGTCGCACTCAACCTGGTGTCAAGATGAGGCCGTTGAATCTCACGATGCTCAAAACAGCTCATGAGATTCAATGGAATCTTGTGAGACATCGTGATCTGGATATTAAAATTAGCATAATTGCTCATTGAAATACCAGGATGCCAGATACACCCTGGATTCACCGGTCACGCCTGTGGACCAGGTGTAATAGCACCTTGGGGAAGGGGGGATCTTCAAGCCATTGGAGACGCCTGGGTGGTCAGAACAGGGCAGGGTGACATTTTGGCTCTCCTCCTGGCACCCAGGTTCCTTGGCACTGCCTGCCTTGCCTGGGTGACACAATTAGGCTGGCAGGGACACTGCCAGGGTTCCAGGGTGGCAGTGTCAGGGTGCCCCGGGTGCCAGGTTGGCACTGTCAGGGATCTGATCTCGGGGGACCTTGCCAGGTAGAGAGGGATGGTGATGCGGGTTCCCGGGCCTCCCCAAGGTTGGGAGTGTGAAGGTGGCTGTCATAAATATCGGGGGGGGGGGGGGGGGGGGGGGGGGGAAAGCAAGATCGGGGCAGCCAGACAAAATTGTGAGCAGCCTTCGCTTGCCAGCAGGAAATCCATCTAGGTGCAGCTTGGCAGAGAAAATCTCTCCTAACCCCCCAAAAAATGGCAAAGTGCCATTGAATAGTGGGAGGTTTTTCGGCACTGCAGGCGAGAAACACCCGCTAAACATGCCATTCAGAAGTCCGCTGAATCACACCAAATATTGCTCAAAATTGATGTATATGTAGATGCATTTTAATTCTGTAAATACCTTATTTTTCCCATCCAGTAATTCTGGTCTTTCACTAATGGCATGAATCTTATTTCCAGGCATATTGATGTTGCTGCCAAACGCATCCAGAAAAACAGCGCTGCTTTCACGCTCTGATGCTTCACATCTGGAAACAGCATTTAAAATTTATTATTGCATTGATAAAATGTTTACATGATTTCATTTATAATCAGGCCACTGGCCATAAAATGGATACCACTTGTGGTGGTATGATGAACATAGCTGCCTGCCATTGGTGCAGAACACCGGCTTACCATTGGCCCTGTTCGGTCATGTGCCTCTCGACCGATTGGTTGAGACCAGTCATGTGACGGCTCCCCGACTGGTCGAGAGGCTGAGTTAACCCCGCCTCTAGGGCGAGGTATAAATACCCAGCACGCCAGGCGGTCGGCCATTTACTGTAGTTGACCGCAGGGCTAACATCTAGCTTATTAAAGCCTACTTTTGTACAGCCACTCGTCTCGCGTTCAATTGATGGTACATCAATTTAATAAGCTAGAATTTTGAAGATGGAGCTCCGGATCAAGCCCGAATGCCTCCGCATCAGCCCGCAAACTCAGAACGCTTCAGAAATCTTTAAACATTGGCTGGCATGTTTCGATGGTTACCTGGCTTCCGCAAACAGCCCCCCCACCATGGCACAGAAGCTTCATATCCTCCACTCCAGCGTGGGCACGGCGGCCTACGCAATTATTGCGGAGGAAAAAAGATTATGACGCGGCCATGGATAAGCTGAAAGGACAGTTTCTTAAACCGGTAAACAGAGTATTCGCCCGACATCTGCTGGCTACCAGACAACAGCTCCCCGGTGAGTCATTAGACAATTTTTCCCAGGCCCTCGCTGTCCTGGGGAGGAATTGCACCTGCCTCCAAGTTTCAGCCACAGAGCACATGGAACTTCTGATTAGAGGTGCTTACGTGGCTGGGATGCAGTCTGCCGCTATCCGCCAGCGGATGCTGGAAAAAGACAACATCAGCCTCACTGAGGCACGGACTCTCTCCACCTCCCTGGAGGTCGCCAATTTAAATGCCCGCACCTATGTCCCCAGACGCGCTGCAGCGCCCTGGGCCTCCTGGTACACTTCCCCACCGCCATCCGCCGCTCCCGACCCCCCTCAGGCCTGCGCCACAGGACGTCCCGACAAGTCCACGGGGCCCCGCTGCTATTTCTGTGGGTTCGCTAAACACACTCACCCGCGCTGCCCGGCCCGCTCCGCCCTCTGTAAGAGCTGCGGGAAGAAGGGCCACTTTTCGACGGTCTGCCAGGCCAAATCGGTCACTGCTGTACCGCGCAGCGACCGGGGATCCCCCCCCTCCGGGCCCTTGCGGACCCTTCCAGCGCACCGCACCAATCTCAACCCCCCCCGCCTCCGGGCCCCTGCGCCCGGCCTGCGCGCCTCCCCCTCTCCTCCGGGCCCTTCCAGCGTACCGCGCAAACCTCTCCCCACTGCCCCGGGCCCCTGCGCCCGGCCTGCGCGCCTCTCTGCCCCCGCTCTCAGCCGCTCCGTTCTGCCCATCAGCACCGCTAACCCCGCCCCCAGCGACCACGAGGGCCCTGCGGGCGCCGCCATCTTGGACCCCGGACGCCACGTGCGGAGTGATAGGCCCCGACACTGAACACATGTGCCCCCTGATGGAACTCCCTCTCCCCAATACCCTCAAATCCCTCAAACGCTGCCTGGGTTTCTTCGCTTACTATGCCCAATGGGTTCCCAATTACGCCGACAAGGCCCGTCCCCTCATTCAGACCACGACCTTCCCGCCATCGACAGAGGCCTGCCAGGCCTTTAGCCGCATCAAAGCGGACATCGCAAAGGCCACGATGCGCGCCATCGACGAGTCCCTCCCCTTCCAGGTCGAGAGCGATGCATCAGGAGTAGCTCTGGCGGCCACCCTGAACCAAGCGGGCAGACCCGTGGCCTTCTTCTCCAGAACCCTCCAGGCTTCCGAACTCCGCCACTCCTCAGTGGAAAAGGAAGCCCAGGCCATAGTCGAAGCTGTGCAACATTGGAGGCACTATTTGGCCGGCAGGAAGTTTACCCTCCTCACAGACCAACGGTCAGTAGCCTTCATGTTTGATAATGCACAAAGGGGCAAGATTAAGAATGACAAGATCTTACGGTGGCGGATCGAGTTGTCCACGTACAACTATGAGATCTTGTATCGTCCTGGGAAGCTCAATGAGCCTCCTGATGCCCTGTCCCGCGGTACCTGCGCCAGCGCGCAGATAGACCGCCTCCACTCCCTCCGCGTGGACCTCTGCCGTCCAGGGGTGACCCGTTTCTACCATTTCATAAAGGCCCGCAACCTGCCTTTCTCCATCGAGGAAGTCAGGACAGTAACCCGTGACTGCCACACCTGCGCGGAGTGCAAACCGCACTTCTACCGCCCCGAGCGCGCACATCTGATCAAAGCATCCTGCCCCTTCGAACGTCTCAGCATTGACTTCAAGGGGCCCCTTCCTTCTAGCAACCGCAACATTTACTTCCTGGCGGTAATCGACGAATACTCCCGCTTCCCCTTCGCCATTCCCTGCCCCGACATGACCACATTGACCGTCATTAAGGCCCTCCTCTCCATCTTCTCCCTGTTCGGCTACCCCGCTTACATACATAGCGATCGGGGGGTCCTCATTTATGAGCGACGAGCTGCGTCAATTCCTGCTCAACAGGGGCATTGACTCTAGCAGGACGACCAGCTATAACCCGCGGGGTAACGGACAGGTCGAGCGGGAGAACGGTACCATCTGGAAGACCATACTACTGGCCCTCTGGTCCAGAGATCTCCCTATTTCCCGATGGCAAGAGGTTATCCCCGATGCCCTACATTCTATCCGCTCACTCCTCTGTACCACAACAAATCAGACACCTCATGAACGTCTTCTTGTTTTCCCCAGGAAGTCGTCCTCAGGGTCCCCTCTCCCAACGTGACTGGCCGCCCCCGGACCCATCTTGCTCTGGAAGCATGTGCGGGTGCACAAGTCTGACCCGTTGGTGGAACAAGTCCAGTTACTCCATGCTAACCCGCAGTATGCATACGTGGAGTACCCCGACGGTCGGCAGGACACGGTCTCCCTCCGGGACCTGGCACCCGCCGGTGTGCGGCCTTCCCCCCCCTTCACCACAGACCCCCCCTGTTTTTTTTCCCCCAGCGCCTCACCCAGCCACCCCTTCCCCATCCATGGCGTCTCCACCACCAGCCCGGGTGACGGAGACAATTCAAGGACCATCGCTCCCAGACTCCAGGACATCAGCGGAACCACCACCTTTGGCTGAACCAGCGTCACCAACTCCACTGCGGCGGTCTGCCAGGACGTCATGGGCAACAAAAAGGCTGATCGAGTCTATTTAATTTTCAACAACACCATGGACCTTGTATGGACAATATGTACTATTGTTAAATGTCTGGGCCAGTGGGAAGCCAAACCCTTTTTTTTCCCCTTCTCTGGCTACTACTCACACCACCAGTTCTCCCCCCCCCCCCCCCCACCCCCAGCCCTCGTTGATCCCCCCCCCCCGGCTTCTTTCTCCGCAAGGGCTGAATGTGGTGGTATAATTAACATAGCAACTCGTCTTGCGTTCAATTGATGGTTCATCACCACTGACCCTTTTAAAAAGAAGCTAACTTTAAGAAAACCAGTGTGGAAAAGATACCAATGATGCAGCATAAGGTTTCCTAAAGATAATTCCAATAATCTGAGATTAACTACTTCTTCCCGTATTTGTCTACCCACAAATTGTGAGTGAACACCCTTTGAGAGATATGACATCTAGAGCTCACCTATTAGCGAGTACTTTTTTTCAATAAGCAGGAATTCAAAGTCGGTGCCCTAATTTTCCCATGGGCACTGGAAATATTATTTAAACAAGTAGATCAGAGAAGGAAAGTCCTTCTTCCATTTGAATTTTCTGACAAATACTTTGAAGAGCCGACTAAAGTAGTGGACAGGGAATGTCCATGGATGCATTGCATCTGGACTTCCAAAAGGTAGATGATAAAGTACCTCATATAGAGGCTGTTAGCTAAATTTGAAGTACAGGAAATTGAAGGCAAATTAGCAGCCTGGTTCGGACATTGGCTGAATGGGAAGAGGCAGGGAATTGGGGTAACGGCTAGATGCTCTAATTGGCAGGGAGTGCCCTACACAAACTGTATTGGGACTTCAACTATTTGTCGTATTTGTTAATGACTTAATGCTGGGATAGAAGGTCACACATAGAAAGTTAGATGTCTTTCACGCCAGCTTGGAAGACGGATCAGTATGCGGAGTGAATGTAGTACCTTTTCATGGCCAACAATATCACGGAGAATCTTGCTGACTGCCTGTGGCGCACATATGTATGGAGTGATAGGAAGCCTTATCTCTCCAGTGGGCCTGACACACAAACCTTCAACCAACTAGTAACTCTGGTGGGGCAGCACTTTAACCGAAGTCCATCCGTTGTTGATGACACAATAAATATTTTTGTTTGCAATGTGGAAAGCCACCCAGCCTGCAATCGGGCCCGACTGCTGCTTGAGGACGCACAACAGATGTTTGTAAGCCCACAAGAAAAGCCCCTTTTTGATAGCGAAGGGAACCAATGACGATGAGACGCAAGTTAACGTCGCAGAGAGATATTGATAGATTAATTGAATGGGAGGAAAACTGTGCCAAATAGATTTCAATGCGGGAAGAGATGAGGTGCTGTTCCTCAAGCTTGTGTTGAGCTTCTTTGGAATGCTGCAGTAGGCCGAGGACAGAGATGTCAGCATGAGAGCAAGGTAGAGAATTAAAATTACAGAAGACCAGAAACCCCAGGTCATACTTGCGGACTGAATGGAGTCAATACACAAAGTGGTTATCCATATTTTTCCTTTGGATACTTTACAGCCTTTAGGTCTCATTACTGAGTTCAACAATTTCAGGCCACAATCTCTGCCCCTTTTTGTTTCCTTTTCATTTTGGTCTTACTTTTGTTGGTCCCTTATTTTTGTTCTTGGATTCCAGCTATTCTATCATTCTGCCAATCACCTCCCTGTCCCTGTTGGATAATGGTTGGACTTTTCTTTTCACAATGCCTCTTTTCGGACAGTTAAATCTCTTTGACGCCAGCTTGGAAGACTGGGGTCAGTATGTGGAGTGAATGTGGTACTTTTTCATGGCCAACAATATCACGGAGAATGACCGCCGGACAGTCATCTTGCTGACTGCCTGTGGCGCACATAAGTTCGGAGTGATACAAAGCCTTACCTCTCCTGTGGGCCTGACACGTAAACCTTCAACCAACTAGTAACTCTAGTCGGGCAGCACTTTAAACCAAGTCCATCCTGATGTGTTGGGCAGGCTGGGTCGATGTGGACTGCACTTGATGCAGTGTAGCGAGAGACAGACTTCCAACACTTGATGAGATGCAACACGATTTTATTTAACATCTTTATTAAACATTATTTAACAGCAGGGTAGCATGGTGGTTAGCATAAATGCTTCACAGCTCCAGGGTCCCAGGTTCGATTCCCGGCTGGGTCACTGTCTGTGTGGAGTCTGCACGTCCTCCCCCTGTGTGCGTGGGTTTCCTCTGGGTGCTCCGGTTTCCTCCCACAGTCCAAAGATGTGCGGGTGAGGTGGATTGGCCATGCTAAATTGCCCGTAGTGTCCTAATAAAAGTGGGGTTAGGGGGGGTTGTTGGGTTGCGGGTGTGGGGTGGATACGTGGGTTTGAGTAGGGTGATCATGGCTCGGCACAACATTGAGGGCCGAAGGGCCTGTTCTGTGCTGTACTGTTCTATGTTCTATGTTCTATAAACTATTTTACATGTTCAACTGTGGGTTGACACTATGCTGACTTCACTGGAGACCTGGTACTAGCCTGACCAGACTTACTAGCTACCACATGGTGTTTGCACTGACTATGCTCACAAGCTGTAATGATAAGAAAGTTAGCATTAAGGTACTTTACCTGAATGCTCGTAGCATTTGTAACAAAGTAGACGAACTAATGGCACAGATCATCGTGAATGATTATGATGTGGTTGGCATCAGAGAGACATGGCTGCAGGGGGTTCAGGACTGGCAGTTAAACATCCAAGGATATACAACCTATCGAAAAGACAGGGAGGTGGGCCGAGGGGGTGGGGTTGCCTTGTTAGTTAAGAACAAAATTAATTCTATGGCACTAAACGACATAGGGTCGGATGATGTGGAGTCTGTGTGGGTAGAATTGAGGAACCACAAAGGCAAAAAAACCATAATGGGAGTTATGTACAGACCTCCTAACAGTGGTCAGGACCAGGGGCGCAACATGTACCGGGAAATAGAAAAGGCATGTCAGAAAGGCAAGGTCACGGTGATCATGGGGGACTTCAATATGCAGGTGGATTGGGTAAATAACGTAGCCAGTGGATCCAAAGAAAAGGAATTCATGGAATGCTTACAACAGGGGTGGGCAAACTTTTCCGTGCAAGGGCCACATTCAGAAATTCACAATTCACAAAGGGCCGCATAGTATATTAAGTAAAATAATTACTTCACCCGGTTATGATTCTGGGCGCCTCATATAGAACATAGAACAGTACAGCACAGAATAGGCCCTTCAGCCCTCGACGTTGTGTCGAGCAATGATCACCCTACTCAAGTCAACGTATCCACCCTATACCAGTAAGTAACCCAACAGCCCCCCCCATTAACTTTTAAAAAAAATTTAAAAAAAAAAAAAAAAATTAAAAAAAAAAAAAATCTTTTTTTTTTAATGACTTGGTGGGCCGCAGAAATACCTTTGGCGGGCCGCATGCGGCCCGCGGGCCGTAGTTTGCCCACCCCTGGCTTACAAGATGGCTTTTTGGAATAGCTTGTCATGGAGCCCACAAGGGAGCAGGCTATTCTGGACCTAGTGCTCTGTAATGAACCAGACTTTATAAAAGATCTTAAAGTAAGGGAACACTTAGGAAGCAGCGATCATAATATGGTTGAGTTCAGTCTGCAGTTTGAAAGAGAGAAGGCAAAATCGGATGTAATGGTGTTACAGTTAAATAAAGGTAATTACGAGGGCATGAGAGAGGAACTGGCGAAAATCGACTGGAAGCAGACTCTAGTGGGGAAGACAGCAGAGCAAAAATGGCAGGAGTTTGTATGCATAATTGAGGACACTGTACAGAGGTTCATCCCCAAGAAAAGAAAGATTATCCGGGGAGGGATTAGACAGCCATGGCTGACAAAGGAGGTCAGGAAATGTATCAAAGAAAAAGAGAGATCCTATAAAGTGGCCAAAAGCACTGGGAATTCAGAAGATTGGGAAGGCTACAAAAACAAACAGAGGTTAACAAAGAGACAAATAAGGAAGGAGAGGATCAAATATGAAGGCAGGCTAGCCAGTAATATAAGAAATGATAGTAAAAGTTTCTTTCAATACATAAGAAACAAACGACAGGCCAAAGTAGACATTGAGCCAATTCAAACTGATTCCGGAAGGCTAGTGATGGGAGACGAGGAAATGGCTGGAGAACTTAATAAGTACTTTGCGTCTGTCTTCACAGTGGAAGACATGAGTAATATCCCAAAAATTATAGAGGGTCAGGGGGCTGAGTTGAGTATGGTTGCCATTACAAAAGAGATGGTGCTAAAAAAGCTAAAAGGTCTTAAAATTGACAAATCTCCTGGCCCCGATGGGCTACACCCTAGAGTTCTGAGAGAGGTGGCTGAAGAAATAGCGGAAGCGTTGGTTGAGATCTTTCAAAAATCACTGGAGTCAGGGAAAGTCCCGGACGATTGGAAGATCGCTGTTGTAACCCCCTTGTTCAAGAAAGGATCAAGACAAAAGATGGAAAATTACAGGCCAATTAGCCTAACCTCGGTTGTTGGTAAAATTCTAGAATCGATCGTTAAGGATGAGATTTCTAAATTCTTGGAAGAGCAGGGTCGGATTAGAACAAGTCAACATGGATTTAGTAAGGGGAGGTCGTGCCTGACGAACCTGTTAGAATTCTTTGAGGAGGTGACAAGTAGGTTAGACCAGGGAAACCCAGTGGATGTGGTCTATCTGGATTTCCAAAAGGCCTTTGATAAGGTGCCACACAGGAGGCTGCTGAGTAAGGTGAGGGCCCATGGTGTTCGAGGTGAGCTACTGGCATGGGTTGAGGATTGGCTGTCTGACAGAAGGCAGAGAGTTGGGATAAAAGGTTCTTTTTCGGAATGGCAGCCGGTGACCAGCGGTGTCCCACAGGGTTCAGTGTTGGGGCCACAGCTGTTCACCATATATATTAATGATCTGGATGAAGGGACTGGGGGCATTCTAGCGAAGTTTGCCGATGATACGAAGTTAGGTGGTCAGGCAGGTAGTGCTGAGGAAGTGGGGAGGCTGCAGAAGGATCTAGACAGTTTGGGAGAGTGGTGCAGGAAATGGCTGATGCAATTCAACGTGAGAAAATGTGAGGTCTTGCACTTTGGAAAAAAGAATCCAAGCATAGACTACTTTCTAAACGGTGAGAAAATTCATAATGCCAAAGTACAAAGGGATCTGGGAGTGCTAGTCGAGGATTCCCTAAAGGTAAACATGCAGGTTGAATCTGTGATTAAGAAAGCGAATGCAATGTTGTCATTTATCTCAAGAGGGTTGGAATATAAAAGCAGCGATGTGCTACTGAACCTTTATAAGGCTCTGGTTAGGCCCCATTTGGAGTACTGTGTCCAGTTTTGGGCCCCACATCTCAGGAAGGACATACTGGCACTGGAGCGTGTCCAGCGGAGATTCACACGGATGATCCCTGGAATGGCGGGTCTAACATATGATGAACGGCTGAGGATCCTGGGATTGTATTCATTGGAGTTTAGAAGGTTAAGGGGAGATCTAATAGAAACTTACAAGATAATACATGGCTTAGAAAGGGTGGACGCAAAGAAACTGTTTCCGTTAGGCGAGGAGACGAGGACCCGTGGGCACAGCCTTAGAATTAGAGGGGGTAAATTCAGAACAGAAATGCGGAGACATTTCTTCAGCCAGAGAGTGGTGGGCCTGTGGAATTCATTGCCGCGGAGTGCAGTGGAGGCCGGGACGCTAAATGGCTTCAAGGCAGAGATAGATAAATTCTTGATGTCGCGAGGAATTAAGGGCTACGGGGAGAATGCTGGTAGGTGGAGTTGAAATGCCCATCAGCCATGATTGAATGGCGGAGTGGACTCGATGGGCCGAATGGCCTTACTTCCACTCCTATGTCTTATGGTCTTATGGTCTTAAGCTCTGACTGGTGCCCTCTGACTTTATAGTGGTCGTGTCCTGTCTGGTAATTGGCTGCTCTGTTCTGTGTGCTTACTGGTCATCCTGTGTGTCAATCACTGCCTGTCTGCACTCCATTATATACATAGATGTATATTATGACATCTCCCCCCCTTTTTTTAATATTGTTTGTGTTCAGATAATAAATATTAAGGTGCGTGTGCGTGGGGACGTGTATATGTGCGTGACTATATACAGAATGTGCTAAAATGAACTTATATACATAGGAAGGTGTCGCTAGTGCAGATATAGGGCAGATGAAACGGTAAAAACGATATTTACAGAGGTCAAAACGATGAAGTAACAAAATTGTGCAAAAGTTCAGTCTATAAGTTTAGTCTTTGTGGCGGGCGACAAATTCTGGTTGATCGCCTCAAGGGTGGATCAGGGGCCGCCTGCACTTGGATTGGCGGGACTGCCACCAATGTGGTGGTTGCAGGATTGCTGGTAGATCGGTGGCCTCATGGTAGGGCACGTCCGGAGGAAGCATTGTGTGAGGCGGGACATCACGGTTGGGTGACGGGCATGGAACTCTGCGCAGTGACCATCTGTTGCGTCGTAGGAAGGAGCCATCAGCCATGCGGACGAGGAACGATCTCGGGGACACTTGCTTGACCACCACAGCTGTGGCGGACCAGCCGCCGTCAGGCAACTGTACACGAACACGATCAGTTGGGACCAGCTCGGGGAGATCTGTGGCATGAGCATTGTATGCTGATTTCTGTTGGGCCCGTGACTGCTGCATCTTCTGTATGACGGTGAGGTTGTCAAGGTCTGGAACATGGATGGCTGGAACCGTGGTTCACAAAGTGCGATTCATGAGCATCTGCGCTGGAGACAACACAGTGGACAGCGGGGTCGCTCTGTATGCCAACAGCGCCAGGTTGAAGTTGGAGCCTGAGTCTGCAGCCTTGCATAGTAATCGCTTGACGATATGGACCCCTTTTTCGGCCTTCCCGTTTGACTGCGGGTAGTGGGGGCTGGAGGTGACGTGACGAAAGTTGTATAGCCGGGCAAAATCAGACCACTTCTGGCTGTAAAAACAGGGGTCGTTGTCACTCATCACCGTGAGCGGTATCCCATGCCTGGCGAACGTTTCTTTGCATGCCTTAATCACCGCCGTCGACGTGAGGTCGGACAGTTTCACCACTTCGGGGTAATTGGAAAAGTAGTCGACCAGGAGGACATAGTCACGCCCCTTGGAGTGGAAAAGATCGACACCGACTTTGGACCACGGGGAGGTCACTATCTCATGTTGCTACAGAGTTTCTTTTGGCTGAAATTTCTGACATGTAGGGCAGTTGAGGACCGTGTTCTCAATGTCCTGGCTGATGCCCGGCCAATAGACTGCCTCCGGAGCTCCGCGTCGACATTTCTCGACCCCCAGGTGACCCTCGTGGAGTTGGCCGAGCACCATAGCTCGCATGCTCTGCGGAATCACGATTCTGTCAAGCTTCATGAGGATGCCGTCCACCATCGTCAGGTCGTCCTTGACGTTGTAAAACTGGGGACACTATCCCATCTGCCAGCCATTCGTGAGGTGCTGCATCACTCCCTGTAGCAGAGGATCCTTGGCCATTTCCTCGCGTATTTGAATGACCCTCTCATCAGAGGCCGGAAGGTTGGAGGCACAGTGTTGCACCTACGCGTCGATGTGGCAGACAAAGTCAGTTTGCTCACACGGTGTGGTGATAGACCTGGAAAGGGCATCTGCAACAATGAGTTCTTTGCCTGGCGTGTAGACAAGTTCAAAGTCGTAGTGGCGTAGCTTGAGAAGGATTCGTTGTAACCGGGGCGTCATGTCATTTAACTCCTTCTGGATTATGTGGACTAATGGCCTGTGGTCCGTCTCAACCAATTTTGGGAGGCCATACACATTGTCGATTCCCGTTAGGAGGCCCAGGCATTCCTCCTCAATCTGAGCGTACTGTTGCTCAGTGGGCGTCATGGCTCTGGAGGCATACGCAACTGGGGCCCAGGAGGAGGAGTCATCCTGTTGGAAGAGCACCGCCCCAATACCGTCCTGGCTCGCGTCAGTGGATATTTTGGTCTTCTTTGTGGTTGAAACACTTGTCAAGAGGAAGAAGGAGGCTTATGTAAAGATGAGACGTGAAAGTTCAGTTAGGGCACTCGAGAGTTACAAGTTAGCTAGGAAGGAGCTAAAGAGAGAGCTAAGAAGAGCCAGGAGGGTGATGTGTTGGGTACTCTGGATCTGTGGAGACTGTGTTTACCTCAGCAGTAACACATACAGGCTACCAACACTTGAAATAGTACAACACTATTTTATTAAGCTAGAAACTGTTAAACATACTTTCACTGTGGGTCGACACTATCTTAGATTAAACTAAAGACCTATGCCTATCCTAACCAATCTATGCTGTCAGCACATGGTAAAGATCTGTTCTACAAGCTGTGAGCTCTGTCCTTCTTGGAGATTGCATCCCGAATGAGCGGGAAAACAGGTGCCCTCTGTCTTTATAGTGAGTGTGCTCTAACTGGTGATTGGCTGCGGTGTTGTGTGTGTTGATTGGTCTTGCTGTGTGTCAATCAGTGTGTGTCTGCACCATCATATACTGGTGTGATATTATGACAGAGGGGACATGAGAAGTCTTTGGCAGGTAGGATCAAGGATAACCCTAAAGCTTTCTATAGATATGTTAGGAATAAAAGAATGACTAGGGTAAGAGTAGGGCCAGTCAAGGACAGTAGTGGGAAGTTGTGCGTGGAGTCCGTGGAGATAGGAGAGGTGCTAAATGAATATTTGTCGTCAATATTCACACAGGAAAAAGACAATGTTGTCGAGGAGAATACTGAGATACAGGCTACTGGACTAGAAGGGCTTGAGGTTCATAAGGAGGAGGTGTTAGCAATTCTGGAAAGTGTGAAAATAGATAAGTCCCCTGGGCCGGATGGGATTCATCCTAGGATTCTCTGGGAAGCTAGGGAGGAGATTGCTGAGCCTTTGGCTTTGATCTTTATGTCATCATTGTCTACAGGAATAGTGCCAGAAGACTGGAGGATAGCAAATGTTGTCCCCTTGTTCAAGAAGGACAGTAGAGACAACCCCGGTAACTATAGACCAGTGAGCCTTACTTCTGTTGTGGGCAAAGTCTTGGGAAGGTTTATAAGAGATAGGATGTATAATCATCTGGAAAGGAATAATTTGATTAGAGATAGCCAACACGGTTTTGTGATGGGTAGGTTGTGCCTCACAAACCTTATTGAGTTCTTTGAGAAGGTGACCAAACAGGTGGACGAGGGTAAAACAGTTGATGTGGTGTATATGGATTTCAGTAAAGCGGTTGATAAGGTTTCCCACAGTAGGCTATTGCAGAAAATACGGAGGCATGAGATTCAGGGTGCTTTAGCAGTTTGGATCAGAAATTGGCTAGCTGGAAGAAGACAGAGGGTGGTGGTTGATGGGAAATATTCAGCCTGGAGTCCAGTTACGAGTGGTGTACCACAAAGATCTGTTTTGGGGCCACTGCTGTTTGTCATTTTTATAACTGACCTGGAGGAGGGCGTAGAAGGATGGGTGAGTAAATTTGCAGATGACACTAAAGTCGGTGGAGTTGTGGACAGTGCAGAAGGATGTTACAAGTTACTGAGGGATATAGATAAGCTGCAGAGCTCGGCTGAGAGGTGGCAAATGGAGTTTAATGCAGAAAAGTGTGAGGTGATTCATTTTGGAAGGAATAACAGGAAGACAGAGTACTGGGCTAATGGTAAGATTCTTGGTAGTGTGGATGAGCAGAGAGATCTCAGTGTCCATGTACATAGATCCCTGAAAGTTGCCACCCAGGTTGAGAGGGTTGTTAAGAAGGCGTACGGTGTGTTAGCTTTTATTGGTAGAGGGATTGAGTTTAGGAGCCATGAGGTCATGCTGCAGCTGTACAAAACTCTGGTGTGGCGTGCAATTCTGGTCGCCACATTATAGGAAGAATGTGGAAGCATTGGAAAGGGTGCAGAGGAGATTTACCAGGATGTTGCCTGGTATGGAGGGAAGATCTTATGAGGGAAGGCTGAGGGACTTGAGGCTGTTTTTGTTAGAGAGAAGAAGGTTAAGAGGTGACTTAATTGAGGCATACAAGATGATCAGAGGATTAGATAGGGTGGACAGAGAGAGCCTTTTTCCTCGGATGGTGATGTCTAGCACGAGGGGACATAGCTTTAAATTGAGGGGAGATAGATATAGGACAGATGTCAGAGGTAGGTTCTTTACTCAGAGAGTAGTAAGGGCGTGGAATGCCATGCCTGCAACAGTAGTGGACTCGCCAACATTAAACGCATTCAAATGGTCATTGGATAAACATATGGATGATAAGGGAATAGTGTTGACGGCCTTTAGAGTGGTTTCACAGGATGGCGCAACATTGAGGGCCGAAGGGCCTGTACTGCGCTGTAATGGTCTATGTTCTTGTCGGGTCGAAGAACGCCAGAACCGGGGCTGTGGTGAGTTTTGCCCTCAGCCCACGCCATTCTTTCTCATGAGCGGGCAGCCACTGGAGTTCCGTCGACTTTCTGACGAGATGGCGGAGGGCTTTGGTGTGGGACGCCATGTTGGGAATGAACTTCCCGAGGAAGTTGACCATCCCGAGAAAGCGGAGGACCGCCTTCTTGTCCTCTGGGGTCTTCATGGCGTTGATCGCCGAAACCTTGTCATCATCTGGCCGCACCCTTGCTGCGAGATGTGGTCACCAAGGAATTTGATTTCTGAGTGACCGAACAAGCACTTGGTCCTGTTGAGTTGGAGGCCATGCTCGTAGATTCTGTGGAATACCTGCTTGAGGCGATCGATGTGTTCTTGAGGAGTTGTGGACCAGATTATGACATCGTCAACATACACGCGCACCCCCTCAATAACCTCCATCACCTGTTCCATGATGCGGTGAAATACCTCTGAGGCAGAGATGATGCCAAAGGGCATCCGGTTGTAGCAGTAGCGACTGAACGGGGTATTGAATGTGCACAGCTTGCGACTGGACGTGTCCAGCTGTATTTGCCAGAACCCCTTGGAGGCGTCCAGCTTCGTAAAGAATTTGGCATGAGCCATCTCACTGGGCAACTGTTCACGTTTTGGTATCGGGTAATGTTCCCTCATGATGTTGCGGTTAGATCCTTGGGGTCGATGCAGATTCGAAGTTCCCCTGACGGCTTCTTGATGCAGACCATGGAGCTGACCCAGTCCGTGGGTTCTGTGACCTTTGATATGACGCCCTGGTCCTGGAGGTCCTGTAACTGCTGCTTGAGGCGGTCCTTGAGGGGTGCCGGAACCCGATGTGATGCGTGAACCACAGGGGTGGCGTTTAGTTTGAGCAGGATTTTGTATCAGTATGGGAGTGTGCCCATTCTGTCGAACACGCTGTGGTACTGCGTGATGATGTCATCAATTTTAGCCCGGAAGTTTTCATCAGGTGAGGCCGTCGCCTGTGAGGATGATATGGTGTGGACTCGCTGAACCAGGTTCAGGAGTTTGCAGGCCCGAGCACCGAGCAGGGATGCTCTGTCAGGTCCTACGATCTCAAATCACAGTGTCGCTTTAAATGACTTATTGGAAACTCCGAGTTGGCATGAGTCACTGGCAGCTATGGCATTGCCATTGTAGTCAAGGAGTTGGCAGGCTGGTGGAAGAATGCTTGGTCTGACGCAGATGGTGTCGAGATCGGATTTCGAGATGAGGTTCGCCAATGCGCCAGTGTCCCGCTTGAACTGGATGCGAACCTTGTTGACTGTGAGGACAGCACACCACTCGTCATCAGGATCCACGCTGAGGATTGGGTGGTGCTTCACTATCTTGGAGAATGGCAACGCATGCTTTGTAATGATGCCCATCCGGTATGGGGATTTGAGGCACTCAGCATCAGGGTCTGTTGGGCTGTTGGGGTCGGAGTCTGGCATGGCCTGCTGTATTGAACGGATGCTTCTGCGCCGTGGCTGGGATCGCTGGATGCTGGGCAGTGGAGTAGATCTGCAAAGGGCTGCGTAGTGGCCAAGCTTGCCACACTGTAGACACCGTCATGCATTTGCCGGACATTGCCGCTTTAAGCGGGCGAAGCCACAATTTGGACACGTCATGACGCCAACGTCAGCACATTCCGTACACCAACGCGCATGCGCAGTGCGGTCGAACGACGTATGCACCTGCGCAGGCTGGTCGTCGGTCTTGCAGTCTCCTCGGTCGTGGCGCGCATGCGCAGGAGCCCGGGAAAAGCGTGCGAAATAGCCACTCTCGTCGATACTTAGGCCCTGAATTTGTGCGATGGCGTTCACCCGTTCCGCCTCGTGGGAGGTTAGCTTTGCCGTTTCTGCCGCCCTGATGTGGGAGTACCGATTGTTAGCATGTTCGTGGAGAACGCACGTTTCGGTGGCGATGGTGAGGGTGAGCTGCTTGACTTTCAGGAGCTGCTGGCGAAGGGAATAGGAGTGGACCCCGAAAACGATCTGATCCCGGATAATGGAATCAGTTGTGGAGTCATAGTGACATGACTGCGCGAGGATGTGGAGATGGGTCAAAAAGAATTGAAAAGGTTCATCCTTACCCTGAAGCCTCTGCTGGAAAACGTACCGTTCAAAGCTCTCATTCACCTCAATTTCGCAGTGGCTGTCGAACTTCAGCAGGACTGTTTTAAATTTAGTCTTGTCTTCGCCTTCAGCGAATGTAAGGGAGTTGTAGATGTGGATGGTGTGGTTCCCGGCTTTGGAGAGGAATAGTGCGATCTTCCTGGCGTCCGATGCGGCCTCGAGGTCGGTGGCTTTGAGATAGAGTTGGAACTTCTGTTTGAAGATCTTCTAATTTGCACCGAGGTTGCCGGCGATGCGGAGCTGCGGAGGAGGGCGGACGTTTTCCATGTCACCGGATGGCTGTTTGCTGGTCAACGCTGATTCACTCAAGGTAGGTCCGTCAATTTTCAGCATCCAAACCTGGTACCATGATGTGTTGGGCAGGCTGGGTTGATGTGGACTGCGTTTGATGCAGTGTAGCGAGAGACAGACTTCCAACACTTGATGAGATGCAACACGATTTTATTTAACATCTAACTATTTTACATGTTCAACTGTGGGTTGACACTATGCTGACTTGACTGGAGACCTGATGCTATCCTGACCAGACGTACTAGCTACCGCATGGTATTTGCACTGGCTAGCTCACGAGCTCTGACTGTCTCAGAGGCTGGGTCCCGAGAGAGCAGGAAAACTGGTGCCCTCTGGCTTTATAGTGGTAGTGTCCTGTCTGGTGATTGGTTGCTCTGTGCTGTGTGCTTACTGGTCATCCTGTGTGTCAATCACTGCCTGTCTGCACACCATTATATACATAGATGTATATTAGGACACATCCGTTATCATAGAGTGATATTATTTTAATTCCACGGAGTGAATCTCAGGTGAGTCCGTCACTGAGTATTTGTCATGGTTGTGAAAGACTGCAAAGTTTTACAAATACGACACTGTCCTGCAGGAAATGCTGTGAGACCGTTTAGTATGCAGCATTAACAATGCCACCACCCAAAACAACCTGTTGGCCGAACTCTCCCTGAATCAACAGCAAGCCATACAAATGTCACCGTCCTGGGAAAGTGCAGAGCGAGGAGTGCCTTGGGAACCACCCTCCCAGTGCGGAACCCCTCCCCAGCTGGCTATCCTGCCCTGGACTGAGCACCATAAAGGCCCGATCTGTTGGCTGAAGGCTGGGTTGTCCCGACGAGAAACTTCCCCAGAATCCGCTGAGGGTGAGGCGGGTCGTTGAGGGGAATGTGGCCACCGGCCCAGGCGAGAGAGCAGACCACAGACCAACCAGAGATCCAGGCACCCTGGTAGAGGTAGACGTCAGCCTAGAGCCCATACTGTCCAGTTAGAAGAACCTGAAGAAGATGACTGAATGCAGTTAAACTGCTAGGTGGCGCCTGGGGTGACCCCCGTAAGGATCACAGTACGTTTCTTTGAACTACTTGGTGTGGACTACTCCGTGACCTTATCAAAATGTAGGACCATTCCCCTTATGAACTCAATACAATTAAAGATTTTAATCAGTTTGTTTGTGGCTGATGGGTCCATCTTGTGATTTGTGTTAAAATATGCAAAGCCTTGACAGCTTCTTATGAATTCAGCGAACAATCACTTCAAAGATTTCAGTCACTTTTTTGAAGGCACATTGGAATCTAGTTGTTGGACAAGTTTGTCTGAAGGGCACCATGGTGGCACAGTGGTTGACACTGCTGCCTCACAGCACCAGGGACCCGGGTTCAATTCCAAACTTAGGTGACTCGGTGCAGTTTGCACATTCTCCCTGTGCTCTGGTTTCCTCCCACAGTCCAAAGATGTGCTTGTTAGGTGGATTAACTATTCTAAATTGTCCCTTACTTTCCAAAGGTTAGATGGGGTTACAGGGTTCTGGGGATAGGGCCAGGGAATGAGCCTAGGTTAGGTGCTCTTTCAGAAGGTCGGCGTAGACTCGATGGGCCGAGTGGCCTCCTTCTATCGGGATTCTATGGTTCTAGGAAACCTTAAAAAAATAAAGAGATCAGATAGTTTATGGGAACATTGAGAAGAGGAATCTAAAAATTAAAGCTAATAAGCGTGATCCAACAGCCATGCTGTGCCTGGAAAGCAGCTCGGCATGGGCAGTGTGGCTGATAAAAGCTGGGAGACCCCACTCCCGGAATCTACCTGGCTCGCAATGCCGCATATTATCTAATGCAATCTCACGAGATGTTGCAATGTAAATCTCACCTATTGTGGGTAGGATCATTTTTTAGCAAATCTGCATATTAGACAACTATTCTCACTCTAATATTCAGTTTCTCAAGGTAAGCGAGGCATTAAGATCTATTCGCTTTGCCTCGGAGGCCTCGAGTGAGTGCTGTTCAGCACTGGTCCCACAAATGGGGAGCAGACGGAATGGTATTCGTGCGGGTCAACCAGGGATCAGAGGCCCCAGTTGCGTGCCCTTTGGGCAGGGTGGCACCCTGTCACTGCTGGTGCCACGTGACCATCTTGGCAGTGCCACCTGGGTGCCTGCCTGGCACTGCCAATGTGCCCAGTTGGCACTGCCAAGGTACCAAGCTGGCATTTGTGTGCACTGGGGATCGGGCTCGGGTGCCCTGCACGTGTGTTGAGAAGGATGCGGGGGGAGGGCTGGGAACTCTCCCACTGTGCATTGGGGTTTGGGGAGGGGGTCTTGGAGATCGAGACGCCATTTGAAAATGTCGATCCAGATCTGTCGATATACTGAAAAGTTCCGACAAGCGGAACTGCTCAGTGTAGAAATGGGATTAGATGCAACCTCGGCCACGCGTTTCCCACTGAGGCCCCTTATTTGACGTGAGTGGCGTTGAATATCCATGTGTTTCTTGGCACTGCAAGAAACCCGCTCACCGTGGGACTTTTTTTCCATTTACTTGAATTGCGACAAAAATTTATAAAATCAAGAATATTACTTGCATTATACTTGCAGAATATTTGCTAGTTTTTTTTTGACACAAGAGACCTACCCTAAGTGTAACAAGGAAGACAGTTGGGACCTCAATGTCTCAACTTCCAACTTTGGAGCAGGGCAGAATTCTGGGTCCCACCAACTACTGGGCATAACCTGGGGGGGGGGGGGGCACTAGGTCCCTGTCAGCAGAGGGCATCAGTCATTGGCCAGTGAAGGTGTCTGGTCAGGCTAACAGGTGAGCTGGGAACGGAGTCTGAGACTGGAGCATGGGCTGAAGGAGGAATGTAGCCAGGAGCCTCATGGAGAGAGGGAGAGCAGGGCAGAAGCAAGCAGTTGGAGCAGAAGTTTGAGACTGGCTCGTCACAGCATTGATGAGTCAATGTCACAAATAGGGCAGACCAAAGACAGGGGCTAGAGAGCTGAGAAGTAACTGGGGGATGAGTGAACTGGTTTCTGCCCAGAGCACAGTACTGAAACAGCCTTCTTCAAAATGACAGGTGCATCCTTTGTGACCTACCTGCAGCCTTTGAATTGGTAGAACACACGATTCTCCTCCCAAACCTCTTCTCCATTGACCAGCTGAGGGGGACTGACAAGTGTAGCCCTGTTGTGATGGACCTCGTGTGGGCCAAGGGGGTAACTCTTTAAGGGAGTTGCCCCCAAAATCCATCCGAGGGCACCAGACCGGATGAGATGCATCCAAGGATAGTGATGGAAGTGCAGGTGTAATTGCAGAGCCACGGGCCATAAATTTCCAATTTTCCTTAGATACAAGGGTGGTGCCAGAGGACTGGAGAATTGTAAATGTTAAAAGATAAACCCAACAACTAGTCAGTTCAATCTCGGTGGTGAGGAAGCTTTTGAAAGATGATTCAGGGCAAAATTAATAGTTCCTTACCAAATTTTGGTTAATTAAGGAAAATAAGCATAGATTGGTTCAGGGAAAATCATGTTTATTTAACTTATGCAAGTTTTTTGATGAAGTAACGGAGAGGATTGATGAAGGTGATATGGCTGATGTGGTGTACATGGACTTCCAAAAGGCACTTGATAAAGTTAGTACTTATGGAATAAAAGGGACAGTAATAACATGGATATAAAATTGGCTGCATGACAGGAAAGAGAAAGTGGTGGTGAGTGGTTGTTTTTCAGGCACGAGAAATAATCTTTATTAAGTTCTTCATTGGTTGGGATGCGAACCCCTGTTTTTTTTTTAAACATGAATTATCTAGACCTTGTTGTATAGGGCACAATTTGCAGACAATGCAAATCTCTGAAGTATTGTGAACAGTGAGGAGGATTAAAACAAACGACCCCTTATGGACTGACCTCATTAACACTACACCCCTGTATGCTGCACCCGATGCCGGTGTCTATGTAGTTACATTGTATACCTTGTGTTGCCCTATTATGCATTTTCTTTTATTTCCTTTTCTTTTCATGTACTTAATGTTCTGTTGAGCTGCTCCCAGAAAAATTATTTTCACTGTACCTCGGTACACGTGACAATAAACAAAATCCAATCCAATCCAAAAAAGGAAATAGACAAGTTGGTGAAATGGGCAGAAAAGTATTAGTTGAGGTTTAATGCAGAGAAGTGTGCTGCAATTAATTCTGATACGAAGAATGTAGAGAGTCAATATAAGATCAGGAAGACAATTCTAAAAGAGTGCAGGAACAGAGGGACCTGTGGGTATATAGGTACAAATCATTGAAGGTGGCAGGACAGGGTGAGAGAGCAGCTAATAAAATACACAGGATCTTGACCTTTATAAATAAAGGCATAGAGTATAAGAGCAAGGAAGTTATGATCTACCTGTAGAAAACTGGTTTGGCCTCAATTGGAGTATTACGTTCAGGGGCCACCACACTTTAAGAACGATTTGAAGAAATCAGAGAAAGTACAGAAAAGATTCATGAGAATGGCTTCAGGGATGAGGAACTTCAGTTGTGTAGAACGATTAGAGAAGTTAGGCCTGGGTCTGTTCTTCTTGGAGGAGATGTTTGAGAGTAGATTTGATGGAAGTAATCAAAATCACGAGGGATCTGAGCAGAGTACATAGAAAGAAACTGTTCCCATTGGTGGAAGGATTGAGAACCTGAGGGCACAAATTTAAAGTAATTTTTTTTAAAATTCATTCATGAGGTGTTGCTGCCTGGATCAGCATTTATTGCCCATCACCAACTGGCATTCAAGGGGCAGTTCAGTGTCAACCATGTTGCTATGCATCTGGAGTCACATGTAGGCCACAAGGTAAGGATTGCAGATTTACTTCCCTGAAGGATATTAGTGAACCAGATGGGTTCACTAATCAACAATGGTTTCATGATCATCGTCAGACGTTTAATTCCAGATTTTTATTGAATTCAAACTTCACCACCTGCCATGGTGGAGTTTGAATGTGGGTCTCCAGAGCATTAGCCTGGGTCTCTGGACTATTAGTCCACTGACAATACCACTACGCCACTGTAAAAAGAAGCCTGTGGTTAGGATCTTGAATCCATTGTCCAAGAGTGTGATGGAGGCAGATTCAGCCATGGCATTTAACAGGTAAAAGAAAATAACCTGCAGCGCTAAAGGGAGAAGGTGAGGGAGCGGCACTAGATAAACTGGTCTTTCAGACAGCCAGTAAAGATATGCTGGGCTGAATGTTCCCTTCTATGCTGTAACATTTGTATGAATCTACAAAGCCTACCGCTTTGACTAAGATTTTGGCATATGTCCTAATATCTCCTTCTGTGGTTTGAAGTGAAATTTTGTTGGATAACCCTCCTGTGAAGCACCTCTGAATGTTTTACTCCGCTGAAGGTGCTGTATAAGCTCATATTGGTGTTCGGTTTGTGAACCGAATAATGGAGGCATGATAGGTTGTCTCAAAATTAAAGTAATGTGACTGCTGGTGAAGTGCATGGTCCTCCACACTTGGTCAAAGAGGAGCTGTAGATTGAACAGCTGGGTAGTACCCTTTGAAATTCATGCATGCAGGTGTATGTAGGGCTACTTGACTGCAAACAAGTGTGCCAGTATTTGCTATCATTTGGAAAAAAGTATGAGACCCCACAGCAGTTGCCAGTCATGCACAGAGGTTGCTTGTTCTGACAACAGTCATCTGCATAATTCATCTGTGAACTACACATTGACTAATAATGATCATATCCCCTGTAGCAGCCTAGAAGGAGCCAAAGGTGAACAATTTCAGGACTGGAGTGACCTTACCCACCACTGGCTGTGCCATACTGTCACAGCTTCCCCAAGTAAACAAAGTCTCTGGCGAACATTTTTACTCACATAATTTCACGCAAGATTTTTTATTGTTTACCAATGTATTTCTGGGGTTAATGATGAAAAGGCATAGTCTTCTGATAATGTAAGCTGTCTTGTGCATTCCTACATTCTTCTCCCTCTTCATCAAAAAAGCACAAACAAAGAGGAATTTCCACAGAACCACCCGTTCTTTCACAGGATACGTTGTTTTCAAATGTGCGTGTGCACCAAATGAATTTCTAAAAAGCCCTTTTACTCAGAATTGTCCATCAATAAACAGAACAGCAAATGTAAAACAAAATGACAATTTTGAATGGCGCCTGAAAGTTGCCGATTGTCTCTTTAACACATTTTTATTGACAGGATCAGTCCAGCAACCCTGGACTTCAAATGCAGTTCAATGAATTTAAGAGCCTGTATTGGTATTATAATGAAGTTTCCACCTAATCCTGGCAGGAGCTTCTGGCGCCTGATGATATCCTGACCGGAAATGCATGTCAAGCACAACATGGGAAGAGACCTGGCAAGACTGATCTTCACAGATTTGTTCCAATACATGCCGTGTCTGCCCACTTAGGGGTCATAACAGACAAGGTTAATATGTCTATGAATACTAATTGCTACTTGCAGTTTCTTTCTGTCACACAAAATCTAGAACTTTCATATTCTGTGTATCAAATGAGGTGAAGTTGAATTTAGACAACCGTATAGAATAATAAGGTTTTACTAATTCACAGCACTCTTGAAATGAACTGCACTATCGCCTTTATTGCATCTTAGAGAATTAAAATGTACGTCCGGTATAAAATCAATTGTAAATATCTCAAGTGCGCTGCAACTGATTAGTAACACTTTGTTTAATTTAAACAATTTTTCGTCAATGCTGATATGGCATTGGATTAGGCAATGTTTTCAATAGCAGGTTCCTATAATTTACCAATGAAAGCAAAATGCTGTGGGCGGGATTCTTCGATCACCGACACTGGAATTGAGTTTGGCGATCGGCCGGAGAATCCATTTTTACACCAAAATCGTTTTTCCGATATTCTGCCCCCTCAAAAACGGTGTACTATGCCACGCGCTGTTGGGACGGCCTCAGGACGTCGTCACCTGAGGCCCTCCCCCAATGCTCCGCCCCCGATGGGCCAACTTCCCAATGACGTGGGACACGTGTCCTCTCACTTTTTGTAAACCTGGTGTGGCGGCTGTGTGGTGTCCAGCGCCGCCACAGTCGGGGGTGGGGAGCTATTACGTGGCAGGGGGGGCTTTGGCGAGGCTGGGAGAATGACGGGGAGCATTATTTGGCAGGCCAGGTCCGCGTACGACCAACGTCATGTTGTATGGCGCGGCCGAAACAGGACACCGGCATGCGCATGCATGGCCACGGACCCAGCCATTCTGCGCCCATATTGGCAGGTAAAGCCGGGGCTTTATGTGGTGTGGCTGCTAGCCCCCCACTGGACGTAATACCAGACGGGCATAGCCGCAGTATTGGAGGATCCAGCCTGATATTTTCAAAATTGTATTGCATTACAATTGTGTCCATTCATTTTTTCACCTATTGTACCTTAATTGAACATTCAATCTGTATCATATTCTGAAATGGAGTATTGTTTATAATTGCACATACATGGAACAAACTTAAACTCTTACTTTTGGGTTCATCTTTTTAATTAATTCATGGAATTTGGGTTTGTCTGGCTAGGCCAGCATTTATTGCCCATTCCTAATTGCCCTTCAGAGGATGATGATGAGCTGCTTTCTTGAACCGCTGCAATCTGTCTGGTGTAGATACACCCACAGTACTGTTAGGGAGGGGCTTCCAGCAGCATTGGAGCAATGACATTTTATGATTCAAGGTTATGTCAGTGGTAAGTCACATTGTGTGAACTGGACACTGTGGCCGGGATTGTTCGAGACCACGCTGGCTCGGAGAATCAGAATTGATGCCGAGACGGCCCGCGATGTTGGTTCGACGCCAGGACGCGATTCTCTGGCGACTGGCGCCGGTCGGGGGCCGTTGAAAGAGGCCCCATGCGGCCATTCTCCGCCGTCAACAGGCCGTGTTCCCGCTGGCGTGGTTCTAACATGGTTCCACCCAGAGGGAGCTCAGACCCGCAGCTGCGGTGGCCATCCTGGTGGAGAGGTGGGGGGATATCAGACTCCGGTGGGGGGCCTCCACGACAGTCAGGCCCACGATCCGGGGACGGGGCCAACCTTCTTCCGCGCCGGACTGCTGTGTGGCTCCCCCATGTTGCACGGGCCCGGTGCAGAAGCGGCCGCAGCGCACATGCACGGACCTGCACTGCTGGCCTCGGGTTTGTGCATGCGCATGGCAGCTGGCAGTGCAGGGCCGCATATCGGCGCCATCGCTGCGTGCAGCACTCCGGCGCCGTGTTGGCCCCCTGTGGGCCACGGAATCACTGGGCTAGGAGGCCCGTTGACGCTGGCATGAAACACTCTGGTGTTCACGCCGGCGTCAACACTTAGCCGCGATCTTAGAGAATCCCGGCCAGAACCTTGCACATACCTTCAATTGGATATCTTGAATAATCTAATGAGACAATTCAGAAGATTTATTTTTACACAAAGAGTGTGAGAATATGGAACTTGCTACCACAGGGAATGGTTATATCGATGAGTTTTAAGGAGAAGCTGGTCAAGCATGTGAAAAAGGAACTAGATGGTTATGATGGTAGATTTAGATGAGGAAAGAAGGAAAGATGGTCAAGTGGAGAATAAAGACCGGTACAAACTGGGTGGGCCAAATGGCCTATTTCTTTGCTGTATATCCTATATGATCATATATATTTAAAAGCCGGGCGGCATGTGGCACAGTGGTTAGCACTGGGACTATGGCGCTGAGGTTCCAGGTTCGAATCCTGGCCCTGGGTCACTATCCGTGTGGAGTTTGCACATGCTCCCTGTGTCTGCATGGGTTTCACCCCCAGAATCCAAAACATGAGCAGATTAGGTGGATTGGCTATGCTAAATTGTCCCTAAATTGAAAAAAATAATAATTGGGTATTCAAAATTTATTTTTAAAATATATATATTTAAGAGCCAAATGCATACCAAAAGGATTTTTCAATAGTTAATATGGGGTGGAGGATTGAGCCTAGGTAGGGTGGTCTATCGGAGCTGGGCCGATGCAGACTTGATGGGCCGAATGGGCCCCTTCTGCACTGTAGGGCTTCAATGATGATTACTCTGCAAACAAAATAGTTCAACCTTATTTCAGAACGCTCTTTGTTACATAGGAAATAACAAAGTGTATCATGTCATCGCTGTTACTAAGCTACCTGCTTTTTCTAAGTAGCAAAGTCTTTCAAACTGGTTTGTACTAAAATTAAGCAGGAAGCTCTCATTCTGCTTCTGACTCCGTTGCTAGATATCTGTTTATTTCCCTCGTAGCTTGCACCATTGCAAGCCCCACCCCCATCAAAACTGTCAAGGTTATATCTAAGTCACACACATTGCCTATTCTTTCTAACTAATCATCTGACATTACTATATAAGAAAGTATAACACTGGATCCCCCTATGAAAATAGAATTATGTGACAAACTAGTTCAATTGTTAGGCTAGCTAAGTTAACAGCTGTATTCAAATGAGAGTTCAGCAAAGAAAAGAAATGTGAATTGAGGGCTATTTTTGTAGAAAACCAGTGTAGGATCTGCTGGATTATTAGTCTCCCATAAATGTTATTGGATTTCCATCTCAACTTTTTTTGATGAAAATTATAGATGTAGTAAACTGTCACAATCTTATATACAATAAACAGATTTAACAAATCGTTTAACAAAACCTCAGAATTTAAATACCCAGAGAATTAAATTGAGTCTCAAAAAAACATTGGCCAGGATTCTCCCTTTTGTGGACTAAGTCCAGACGCTCGCTGGGAAACGGGCAAGAATCACTCCGGACTTTTTCCTCGAAAGTCCGGGGACATTCTCCGTTTTCCAGGGGACTAGCAGAGCCCCGGCCTGCGTCCCGCAGCTCTGGCTGCCGGCAGGGCCCTGCTGTCCAGACTGCACGGCCGCCCGTGCGCATGGCGGCGTCAAGCAGTTCCCCGCAGGCGCACGGAGGCCCACCTCGGCGCCACACAACGGGCCGCACGGAGGAAGGTAGGTCCCCACCAGATCATGATGGCCCGCCAATCGGTGGCCCCGTTCGCGGGCCTGGCCACCGCTGAGACCCCAGAATCCCCCCCCCCCCCCCCCCAAGGACCGTCACCGTGGTCGCAGATGGTACCAGATGTAAACCACGCCCGCGGAAGTTCGACCGATCGACCACGGAGAATTGCAGCGGGGGCCTGTTCCAACGGCCCCCGACCGGCGCCGCATCGACCGTGTGCGCGCACGACAAGCGGGTCTGCAGAAGCACCGTCGCGCTGGATTTCCAGCGTGAACGGCTATTCTCCACCCCCACGCCGGGCGTGATTCCGGCACGGAGGGTCAGAGAATCCCGCCCATTATTTATTGAATTGTGCTCCAATTCTCCATTTATATGATGCCATCCTCATTAATTGGATTCATTTATTGAAATTATATTTTTATACAAGATCATTTTCACTGGTAAAGGTAGATGGGAAGTCTGTAGGTGTAGTGTACTTGGAATTCCCAAAGGTATATGATAAGGTGCCACATCAAAGTTACTACACAAAATAGGGGGTAACATGTTAACATGGACAAGGGATTGGTTAGCTAACAGGAAGCACACACTTGGGAGAAATGGGTCCTTTTCGGGTTGGCAAGCTGTAACTAGTGGAATGCTACAGGGATCAGTGTTGACCTCCACTATTTAGAATCTGTACCTATGACTTGGATGAAGGAACTGGCTGTATGGTTGCTAAATATGCTGATGACAGACTTCCGGTTGTGGTGATGCGGAGCTAAGCCACGTTCGGTAGCTCCCGCTATTTCGGTCTTTTGGGCTTTTTTAAGGGCCTGTAGCGGTGCTGGTTGGACTTTTCCCCGTGTGGGAACACTCTCTCTACGATTCTCCGCCGGTGGATGCCCTGGACTAGGAGCGGAGTGGTCAAAAAATCGGCTTTGGAGCAGAGAAAGGTGCGAGGCAGAAGAAGCAAGATGGCGGCAGGCGGGGAAGCAGCAGTAGCGTGGCAGCAGTGGGCGCGAGAGCAGCAGGAGCTGCTTCAGCGCTCATTTAAGGAGCTGAAGGCAGAGATTCTGGAGCTGTTTAAGGCCTCCCTGGACAAGCTCATGGCGACCCAGACGGCTCAGGGTGCGGAGATCCGAGAGCTTCGGCAAAAGGCCTCGGAGGGCGAAGACAAACTCCTGGACCTGGCAGTGAAGGTGGAGTCGCACGAGGCGCTCCATAAGAAGTGGTCAGTGAGGATGGAGGAGATGGAGAACCGGGCCCGTCGGAAGAACCTGCGGATCCTGGGCCTCCCAGAGGGGCTGGAGGGTTCGGATTTGGGGGCCTATGTGGCCATGATGCTGAACACGCTAACGGGTGCGAGGCCGTTCCAGGGGCCTTTGGAGCTGGAGGGTGCCCATCGGGCGGTGCTGGTCCGTTTTCACCGCTTTGTCGACCGTGAGTGTGTGCTGCGTTGGGCGAAGAAGGAGAGTAGCAAGTGGGAGAATGCGGAGGTCAGGATATACCAGGACTGGAGTGCGGAGGTGGCAAAGAGAAGGGCTGGCTTTAACCGGGCGAAGGCAGTGCTTCACAAGAAGGCGGTCAAGTTTGGCTTGTTACAGCCGGTACGCTTGTGGGTCACGTATGAAGATCGCCAGCTATATTTTGACTTCCCGGAGGAGGCCTGGACTTTTGTTCAGGCAGAGAAGCTAGACTTGGACTGAGGACTGAGGGCTGGGGAATGCGGGCTGGGGAATGCTGTATACAGCCCGGAGGCTTTGTCCTCTTGGGTATCCTTTCGCTTTATCGGTTCTATGATTTGTTCGATGATTTTTTTTTGCTGTTCTGCTTTTTTTTTCTGCTTGTTTGGGACTGTTATCTGTATATTTGGGTGTTTTATCATGTTTGGGGTCTGTATTTTGTTCACTGGTTGACAGTTTGGGTGGGGTTCACGGTCCTGTTGGGTCATGTGCCCGTCTTTTCCCGCGTTTTGGGTCGGGGGGCGGGGCTTGGGGTGGAAGCGCGGGCTTTTCTCCCACGCTAGAGGAGCGGTGGGCGGGGCCGGCACTGGGGAGGTGGTTGTGTTGCACTGGGGGGGGGGGGGGGGGGGGGTCATTGGGGTGGCGGGAGCAGACGGGGTCAGCAGGAGTCGGCTGACTTACGGAAGTACAATGGAAGGGGTTACGCAGGTAGGGGGGGCCCTAGCTTGGGGGAGGGGGGGTGGATGGGTTTGGGGGGGGGGAGAGGGGAGGGGGGGTACCGGGTTGCTGCTGGAATGGCCAAGGCAGAGCTGGAGCATGTAGAGGGGGTCGCGATGGGGGTCTGTCGCTGTGGGGAACGGGCTGAGCGGGGGGGGCGCGGGCACGTGGCGAATTGCGGAAGGGTGATGGCTAGTCGACGGGGGAGGGGGGCAGGCGGTCCCCTGATCCGGCTGATCACCTGGAATGTGAGGGGACTGAATGGGCCGGTCAAACAGGCCCGAGTGTTTGCGCACCTGAAGGGGCAGAAGGTGGATGTGGCCATGCTTCAGGAGACGCACCAGAAGGTGGCGGATCAGGTTAGATTGAGGAAGGGATGGGTGAGCCAAGTGTTTCACTCAGGGCTGGATGCAAAAAATCGGATGGGGTGGCGATCCTGGTGGGGAAGTCGTTTGAGGGTGTCGTTTGAGGCGTTGAATGTGGTGGCAGACAGCGGCGGGAGGTACGTGATGGTGAGCGGCAAGCTGCAAGGGGAGCAGGTGGTGCTGGTTAATGTATACACCCCGAATTGGGACGATGCGGGTTTCATGCGGCGCATGTTGGGCCGGATTCCAGATTTGGAGGCGGGGGGTCTGATAATGGGGGGGGATTTCAACACGGTGCTGGATCCGCCACTGGATTGATCCAGTTCCAGGACGGGTAGGAGGCCTGCGGCGGCTAAGGTGTTGAGGGGGTTTATGGACCAGATGGGAGGGGTGGATCCATGGAGGTTTGCGAGGCCGAGGGCCAGGGAATTTTCATACTTCTCCCATGTGCATAAGGCCTATTCCCGGATCGACTTCTTCGTTATGAGTTGGGCGCTGATTGCGAGGGTGGAGGATGCTGAGTATTTGGCGATAGCCATTTCCAACCATGCCCCGCATTGGGTGGATCTCGAGCTGGGGGAGGAGAGAGACCAGCGGCCGCTTTGGCGCTTGGAGGTGGGGCTGCTGGCGGATGAGGAGGTGGGGGGACAGGTTCGAGGATTTATTGAGAGGTACCTGGAGGCCAATGACAATGGGGAGGTCCGAGTGGGGACGGTCTGGGAGGCGCTGAAGGCGGTGGTTAGGGGGGAGTTGATCTCCATTCGAGCCCATAGGGAGAGAAGGGAGCAGAGAGAGAGGGAGAGATTTGTAGGGGAGATGGTGAGGGTGGACAGGAGATACGCGGAGGCCCCGGAGGAGGGATTGCTGAGGGAGAGGCGCAGCCTCCAGGCTGAGTTCGACTTCTTGACCACCAGAAAGGCGGAAGCTCAGTGGAGGAAGGCACAGGGTGCGGTGTATGAATATGGGGAGAAGGCGAGCAGGATGCTGGCACACCAGCTCCGTAAGCGGGATGCGGCTAGGGAGATTGGTGGAGTTAAGGATCGGGGAGGAAATGTAGTGCGAAGTGGGGTAGACATTAATGGGGTCTTCAGGGACTTTTATGAGAGACTGTATCGGTCCGAGCCCCCAGCGGAGGAAGGGGGGATGGGGCGCTTTTTGGACAGGCTGAGGTTCCCGAAGATGGAGAAGGGACAGGTGGAGGGACTGGGGATGCCGGTTGAGCTGGAGGAGCTGGTCAAAGGGATAGGGAGCATGCAGTGGGGGAAGGCGCCAGAGCCGGATGGGTTCCCGGCTGAATTTTATAAGAAGTATGCAGACCTATTGGGTCCCCTGTTGGTTAGGACCTTTAATGAGGCAAGGGAAGGGGGGGCTTTGCCCCCGACGATGTCTCGGGCGCTGATCTCCCTGATTCTTAAGCAGGACGAGGATCCCCTGCAGTGTGGGTCATACAGGCCGATCTCACTTTTGAATGTGGACGCCAAGCTGTTGGCAAAGATCTTGGCCGTGAGGATAGAGGACTGCGTGCCGCAGGTTATCCACGAAGATCAAACGGGGTTTGTGAAGGGGAGGCAGCTGAACACCAACATAAGGAGGCTCTTGAACGTTATAATGATGCCGGCGGTAGAAGGGGAGGCGGAGACTGTGGTGGCGCTGGACGCGGAGAAGTACTTTGATAGGGTTGAATGGGGGTACTTGTGGGAGGTGTTGGAAAGGTTCAGGTTTGGGGAGGGGTTTGTTAGTTGGGTGAGACTGTTGTATGAGGTCCTAATGGCGAGCGTGGCCACGAATAGGTGGATGTCGGAGTTTTTTCGGCTATTCCGAGGGACGAGGCAGGGGTGTCCCTTGTCCCCTCTGCTCTTTGCGCTGGCAATTGAACCCCTGGCTATGGCGCTGAGGGAGTCGGGGAGTTGGAGGGGGCTGGTCCGGGGTGGGAAGGAGCACCGAGTGTCGCTCTATGCGGCTGACCTATTGATGTATGTGGTGGACCCGGTGGGGGGAATGCCGGAGGTGATGGGGATTCTCCGGGAATTTGGGGATTTCTCAGGATACAAGCTCAACTTGGGGAAGAGCGAGCTGTTTGTGGTACACCCAGGGGATCAGGAGGGGGGAACTGGCAGGCTTCCACTGAAAAGGGCGGAGAGGAGCCTCAGGTACTCGGGGGTTCAGGTGGCCAGGAGTTGGGGGGCCTTGCATAAGCTTAATCTCACGAGGTTGGTGGAGCAAATGGAGGAGGAGTGTAAGAGGTGGGACATGTTGCCGCTGTCTCTGTCGGGTAGGGTACAGTCAGTCAAAATGACTGCGCTCCCGAGATTTCTGTTCCTGTTCCAGTGCCTCCCCATCCTTATCCCGAAGGCCTTGTTCAGGTGGGTTAACAGGAGCATTACGGGGTTTGTGTGGGCACACGGGACCCCGATGGTGAGAAGGGTGTTCTTGGAGCGGGGCAGGGACAGGGGGGTGCTGGCACTGCCCAACCTCTGTGGGTACTACTGGGCTGCCAATGCAGCGATGGTGCATAAATGGGTGATGGAGGGGGAGGGGGCAGCATGGAAGAGGATGGAGATGGTGTCCTGTGTGGGCACGAGCCTAGAGGCGCTGGTAACGGCGCCGCTGCCGCTCCCTCCAACGAGGTATACCACGAGCCCAGTGGTGGCGGCTACCCTCAAAATTTGGGGGCAATGGAGACGGCACAGGGGGGAGGTGGGGGCCTCGATGGGGACCCCGATATGGGGCAACCACCGGTTTCTCCCGAGGAGAATTGATGGTGGGTTCCTGAGTTGGCACAGGTCAGGTATCAGGAGGTTGAGGGACCTGTTTGTAGACGGGAAGTTTGCGAGCCTGGGTGCGCTGGAGGGGAAGTTTGGGCTCCCCCCGGGGAGCGCCTTCAGGTACATGCACGTAAGGACGTTTGTTAGGCGACAGGTGGCGGAGTTTCCTCTGCTGCCGCCGCGTGGGATCCAGGACAGGGTGCTCTCGGGGTGTGGGTTGGTGAGGGGAGGATCTCGGCAGCGTACCAGATGATGCAGATGGATGAGGCCTCGGTCGAGGAGCTGAAGGGTAAATGGGAGGAAGAGCTGGGTGAGGAGATAGAGGAGGGGACGTGGGCCGACGCCCTGGGGAGGGTGAACTCCTCCTCTTCTTGTGCGAGGCTTGGCCTCATACAGTTTAAGGTGCTGCACAGGGCTCACATGACTGGGACAAGGATGAGTCGGTTCTTCGGGAGTGAGGACAGGTGTATCAGGTGCTCAGGGAGCCCAGCAAATCATGCCCATATGTGCTGGGCATGCCCAGCGCTGGGGGAATTTTGGAAGGGCGTAGCAAGGACGGTGTCAAGGGTGGTAGGATCCAGGGTCCATCTGGGCTGGGGGCTCGCAATTTCTGGGGTTGCAGTGGAGCCAGGAGTGCAGGAGCGAAAGTGTTCTGGCCTTTGCGTCCCTGGTAGCCCGGCGGAGGATTCTTCTTCAGTGGAAGGATGCGAGGCCCCTAAACGTGGAGGCCTGGGTCAAGGATATGGCAGGGTTTCTTAAATTAGAGAAGGTGAAATTTGCACTAAGGGGATCAGTGCAGGGGTTTTTCAGGAGGTGGCAGCCATTTCTGGATTTCCTGGCAGAACAATAGGAAAAGGCCAGCAGCAACAGCATCCTGGGGGGGGTTGTTTCATTGTTTTGGACTGGAGTTGTTCTATGCTAATGGCGGGCGTTGTTTTCTTTCTTTCTCTACGTATACACGGGGGGGGGGCTTGTCGAAGGGGCGGGCGCATGTTTTGTGCGAATGGCGGGTGTTAATTTACCTCTTCCTTTGTGTATGCGCATTTTTTTTTCTTTTTCTGTTCTTTGTAAAAAAAAAATTACTTTTTGTTGTTGATATTTTATGAAAATTTTGAATAAAAATTTTTAAAAATATATATATATATATGCTAATGACATAAAGATCGGTAGGACAGTAAGTTAACAAGAGGCAAAAAGGCTCCAGACATATATAGATAGGTTAAGTGAGTGAGCAAATATTTGGCAGATCGTGTATAATGTGGGGAAATGTGAAATTGTCCACTTTAGCAGGAAGAATATGCTATTTAAATGGAGCGAGATTGCAGAACACGGTGGTACAGAGAGATCTCGGTGCTCTGATACATGAATCACAAAATCTTAGTATGCAGGTAGCGCAAGTGACGAAGAAAGCAAATGGAATGTTGCCATTTATGGAATATAGAAGTAGGGAAGTTTTACAGCCCATATATGGAGTTCTGTGTACACTTTTTGGTCTCCTTATTTTAAAAAAGAATTTAATTGCTTTGGAAGGTGTTCAGAGCAAGTTCAGAGCAAGCCTTAAAATACCAGCAATAGAAAATCAAGGCTACAATGACCAATGGAATTCGTATCCTGGTTCACTGATATTGGATTTGTTTATTGGATTGGATTGGATTTGTTTATTGTCACGTGTACCGAGGTACAGTGAAAAGTATTGTTCTGCAAGCAGCTCAACAGATCATTCAGTACATGGGAAGAAAAGGGAATTAAACAAAATTCAAGAAAATACAAGAAATATATCTGTGGTACACCACCATTTCAATTTTAAAAGATTAGTTTATTGTCCCAGAATTAAAAAAATACAGGCACAGTGTCAGATTTCAATCTTGCAAGCTATAAGAAAAAAAAAATTGGCACCTTAATTCAATTAATAGGAGACACATGAAATTAAGTGAATAGGTTTATTTTATTAAAGTTTGAAAAAAAAACATATAAGGGGATTGGGGGTTATAGGGAGAAGGCAGGAGAATGGGGATGAGAAACATGTCAGCCATGATTGAATGGCAGAGCAGACTCAATGGGCCAAATTACCTAATTCTGCTCCTATGTCTTATTGGCTTATGGTCTTAAGTTGGGCCTATACCGACTGAAGTTTAGAAGACTGAGAGGTGACCTTATTGAAACATATAAGACTCTGAGGGGACTTGATCGTGTGGATACCGGGTAGATGTGAGAGATGAGAACTAGGAAACATAGTTTAAAAAATGAGGTCTCCCTTTTAAGACGGAGATGAGGAGAAATGTTTTCTCTCAGACGGTTGTTCATCTGTGGAATTCTCTTCCACAGAAAGCAGTGGCGGTTAGTCCACTGAATTTAATCAAGGCTGAGTTAGAAAGAGTTTTGATCGGCAAGGGACTCGAGGGTTATGGGGAGGGCAGACAGGAAGGTGGAGTTGAGGCCAAAATCACTTCAGCCATGATCTTATCAAATGGTGCAGCAGGCTCAAAGGGCTGAAAAGCCTACTCCGAAGTCCTATGTTCCTTTATACATTGAGCGGGAATCTTCAGCCTCCCAGTCGCGTGTTTCTCGCTGGCGGGAGGCAGCGCGCCATTCGCCTGTGGCAGAATTCTCTGCTCCCAGCACTGTCAATGGAAATTCCCATTGAAGCCACCCCACGTTGCTGGGAAACACGAGCGTCGGGGTGTCCTGCTGGCAGGACCAGACAATCACACCACCAGTGAATGGCCATAGAATTTCAGTTATCATGAAAAAAAGTGCTGGGGCAGGGTTGAATAATTTTCTTCTAATTTAATGCTCAATGGGTACTTCAATTGAAACATCCAAAAGAGAGAATGGAATCAGAGGCTGCCCCACCAGCGATAAGTCATGGGACCTAATCCTTGAATTTTGTTTTCATTGTGGAGAAGGCCGCCATTGCCGTCAGCATGTTCAACGACACTTTTCCTGCCCACCACCGGCCTTTGCCAATTACTGGAAAATCACACCCTATCATTTTAGTATTAGCTAAAAAGGCCCTACAAACGACTCTCTGAATTCATTTTACGTGAATTCCAGTTACATGATAAGTAATCCAATTTTACTGAAAATAGATGAAATGGACTGCCAAATTCCATAATTAAATTATTCTATTAAGTACACTGCGTGTTATGACATCATCACATTGTGGTACCTATACACTGACCCTTTATTAAGATGGGATGTAGCGGAGCAGCACGCTGTCGTGCAAACATTCTGTATTATCTGTGCGGAGATGCATAATAAATATTAGCCAAGTATATGTGCACTTCTGGATGTTCCAGCTGGTCTATCCATAGTGTTATCTGGCTGCAACTTCAACTTAATTTTAACAGGAATATTTCATATCCTTAACATGTTAAATGGGTGCAAAACTCCAGTCTAACAGGGAATAATTTATTTGTTCATATGTCTTATAGTGTTACTTAGAATCCCATAAGGAAGGCCGAATGGATATAGTATTTGTTGCATTATAGCTCCATGTTTAACTGCTCCATGCTTTCCACATTGCAGCTGTGGCAGTGGCTTCAAAGCTGCTGATGCTTATGTTTTGTTCATCAAAGCTTCCGAAAGGGCATTAAAGTTTCGGGGTTCTATTATTTCAGTTTAGAGCAACATAGGGCGCGATTCTCCCAGAGAGGGAGAAATCGTAAGGCTGGCGTCAAATCCGGGCGGGTTTGACGCCAGCCTCCCCCTCCCCGACCGGGAACCGATTCTGGTCCCCGGTCGGGGCTAGCATGCCGCCGCCGTAAACTCCGGCATCGCGGGCTTAACGAATTTCGTTAAGCCCGCTTGCCAGAGTTTGCGCCGGCTGACGCGTCACATGACGTCAGCCGCGCATGCGCGGATTGGAAGACTCCAACCCGCGCATGCACGGATGACGTCATCGCGCATTTGCGCGAAACCCGCGCATGCGCGGGCCGGGATGCCCCTCAGCCGCCCCGCGAAGTGATACAGCGGGGCGGCGGAGGGACAAAGAGTGCGCGGGTATCGGACCCGCTGCCCATGGCACCCTTGGCACGGCCGTGGTACTGCCGTGCCAATCGGTGCCATGGTTTTAAAAATCGGGACTTTACGGCCGTTTTTACGAACGGCCAGACCAGGTGTGTTTGCCGTTCGTAAAAACAGCCGTAAAGGGCTTGGAACTCGGTCCATCGGCCAGCTGAAAATCGCTGCTGGCCGTAAAAAAACGGCGGCAGCGATTTGTATCGGGAGTCGGGCGTGGGGGGGGGGGGGGGGAGGGGGGAGAATAGCGGGAGGGCGTCAGACTAGCGTGGCCGTAAAATTTTACGAACCCCACTATTCTCCGCACCGTCGTGAGTGCGGAGAATTGCGCCCATAATGTCTGAACTTTACTGTCTGAGAGTGGAATATGTTCTACCTTTTGAAGAGGAAAGAAGCCTGGGCAAGTAATCCAAGTAGATTTTCATTGCTTAACACTGCAGTAAAAGGGTAACTGTTAGTCCTACATTTTGCCATCACATCTTACAGCATTCATAGGATTAGAATTTTCAGATCATATGGGGGCACAGTCTTTTGTTCTTTTGCTGTGAGCACAAATAGAGGGAGTTGGGAGGCTGTCCAAATTGTAACAATTAGTGTTAATCAAACTGGGATACATATCACCTGCCAACGAACAGGCTTTTCAAAATTTTAAGTAAGTCACCTGCAGTAAGTACTAGCTTTCAGGAAAGTGTGAGCAGAATTGGCCTTTCAGCAGAGTAGAATGCCAATTCGGAATGCAAAAGAGTATTACAGTGAAAAGTTGCCAGGGAGGTGATAGCATGGTGTTGATGCAAGGCAAATTGTAAAAGCCCTGGAAAAGTCACCCCTGCAAACCAACAGAGGAAAAACTGACAGGAGTCATGAGGTTTAAGTTTCTTCATGGTTCATTTTTGGATGCTTCCAGTGTGCAAGCAAACTTTCAGGCCCAAGAGTTAACAGAAACTGGCTTCACTGCTAATCGAGTTGAGCTGCTGCACGAATCATGGGCTGCATACCACATCAGGGATGGTCTAGGGCAACGGCAACGGGGGCGCGGGGGCGGGGAAACGATATTGGAGAGGATCCAGTGAAAGAGGAGAGGCAAATATCGGCTGGTAGCAGCCTACAGAAATGCTTGGAACTAGAACAAGCATTCCTGCTCTACCTCTGGCTTCACTTTAGGTTTTTTTTAATAAAAGTTACCCGGTTTGCTGACAACTGCAGATTAGACAGGAGGAAGCTCCTGAAAATCTAAGTGGAGCAGGTCAGCCACTTTCCCTTTAAGCATCTATCAATTTCTCCAATGCATGCTTCAACAGGAATTAGGCCTCTCATTAATATATTCAATGCCCTGGCATATTAAGCAGTTACCCAAATAGATGGTCAGATTGAGCACAACCATCATACTACTAATTTGTCATTACACAGGTTTTACTCCAGTAAAATAGGTGCAAAATTGTTGAATTTCTGCCCCATTCTTCCCTTGCTCGTTTTTTACCGGGAATGTTCCATAGCTTGAAGTGGCCTAGAGAAATAAGCAAATGACAAGACAAGGAAAAACTGCATGTAAGAAAGATCTAATTTTATAATTGGTTAGTTGAGCAGATGTATAGGCTATTGGATGTTGGTATTAGATTTCTGAACTATGTATAATGCAATATGTAAAACCTGCCACAGCCATTTGGGAATTTTACAAATGGCCATACGAAACGAAAGGGTCTTAATAAATATGATAAGTTCCCTTATTGCTATTTCAGTCTTTCTAGTATTTTTTATGAGCACACTATTTCTTTATGCAGGCTAAATGTGCAACACTCCCTTCTGGAGGAAACATCTGAAAGATTTGTAATATAGTATTTTTATCGACACTGAAAAAAATTGGACATTGGGACAAAGGATAATTGTGATATTTGAAATAGATTGTAAAAACATGTTAAGGAAAGCATAGCCAAGAACGTGCTGTTAAATATACAACACAATCTAATTTTGTTCCAATACCAATTTCTCATGGTACTGTTAAAGAGCATGGCTGTCATAGTAATTTAAAGCTTGAACAAATATTCCTAACTATTGTAGTTGTGATGGAATGTTTAGGATTGATTGAGTCTCAAGCGCTAATCAGGCAGTTAAGGGAAGTACATTGCACCACATTTGAAGAGTGAGGGAGAATTGTGCTGCTGGGAATGATCTTGTAGTGGGGGAGGAAACTAAAACAACAAGAGGAAAGCAGCATAAACTGTGATTTTTGCACAGGAAACTAGCAGCACCTTCTGCTACATTGAGATAAGAAAACTCCCATGGCCCATGCAGGAGAAGGCCACTGCTATTTGCCTGCCAACGTGTTTCAGAACCACCTCTTAGCAATGGAACTTGCACAAAGCTGTCAAGTCACATCAACTCCAAATTAGGATATGATTCCGAATCTCTAAGCAGTAAAGTGCCTTATCTGGATTCAAAATTCACCTTGAGCAGTGATAAATTCTTCACAGTGTGAATTAAAATTGAGTTTGACTTAGTTCTTGACTTAAACTCAGTGACTTTTGTCATACAGAGAATTCAATTTTCTTTCAACACTTTTCTCAAGCCAAACAGCCTTTTTGAGAATAAACAACATAAAGAGGCTTGCACTCCAATGGTGGCATGTGTCAGGAGGCTTGTAGCAATCTTTTGTTTAACTGCTGATTACAAGGCGAATCACCATTCAGTTGACACAAAATTCCTTTACTTCAACCAAAGCTTACTGTTCACACTCAGACACAATGTGGCAGATTTTCAAGTATAGCGCACAGCAGTGGAACCATCCACTCAAGGGCACTAGCAAGAGACCCAAACAAATTAATGCTTGGGCCTAAATAAAAATATTTACCGTATTCATGCTCTGACGTGATTTAGTAGGTGCACAGGCCGTCCATATCAAGTAGCACTTGCAAATGGCGTTGAGTAGACCTCAGGCATCCTTTGGGCATTTCAATTGGCTTCTTCCTTTTATTTTAGCATAAACAGGCCGATAGGAAAACAAAAAATGTCCTCATCCTGATCCTTGAAGTAAATCTTACAGCTGCTCACCCAAATATTTGAATGCATGAGGACACCATAAAATACTGCCTTCCGACCCACCCCTGAGCTGTCCCCCATTTTAGTGGGGATAAATAAGGTGTCAACCAGCCCTACAACCCTTAGGCTATTGAAGCCCCTAAGTTGCCAATTAAATACCACCTAAGGACTTCATTCCGCCTCTGCCACTATAATACGTTACGCAGGAGAAGGCGAAAAGAATGTGTCCATCCCGCAAACTTTGGCAGCTTGTGATAAAAGGTGGGAAGGATGGGGGAGCACATCCTTTTGGGGGACCCCCAGTTCCCACTGAATGCAACCCCAAGGTGGTAACCCCTGCCCATTTGTGCCTACCTACCCAAAGGCTGTGAATTAGTCTGTGTAAGTACTACAGGAGATAGGATTTCTAAAAATCCCCACTCCATATCGTGATCCCCTTTCCTCTCTGCTATGGTCCTTCCTCCCTCTCTAACTAAAAAACCGGACTTACCTTATAGTCTGGTATTCCCTCCCTGGGGACTGCCTGTAGTCTCAACTTTGGCCACTAAAATGCTTCTGTGTCAGCATTACTGGCACTACTCAGCTGCCAGTCAATCTGCCTGCCAGCCTACTCACTTCTGCTCAGTTAGGTTCAAACAGGACTATTTGGCTCCATACCTCATTAGAGCCTTGGTCAAAACATGAACAAAGAGCTGAATTCCAAAAGAGGTGGGAGTGCCGTACGGGCCCCCTGTAGGGGTCAGAATCACTGCTCCTGAGGCCATGTTGACACCATCGAGAAAGGCGATGGCGTTTACGATGGCGTCAACACTTAGCCTCAGGATCAGAGAATCCCACCCTTTATCTCTGGAGTTTAGTTCCTCTGTCAATTTTTGAACCAAGGCTGTAATGAGGTCAGGGACTGAGTGAGCCTGGCAGACCCCAAACTGAGAGTCAGTAAGCAGGTTATTTAGAAGGAATTGCCACTTGAAAGCACTGTTTATTACCCCTTCCATCATTTTACTGATGATCAAGAGTAGACTGATGGGACGGTAATTGACTGGATTGGATTTCTCCAGCATTTTGTGGACTAGGAATGCCGGGGCAATTTTCCACATTGCCAATGCTGTAGCTGTTCTGGAACATCGGGCAAAATTCTCCGACCCCATGCAGGGTCGGATAATCGCCCGGGGCCGCCGAAATTCTCCGCCACCCGGGAATTGGCGGGAGCGGGAATCACCCCATGCCGATCGGCAAACCCCCTGCGGCGATTCTCCGGCCCACGATGGGCCGAAGTCCCGCCTCTGGTGGCGGCGGGATCGGCGGCGCAAGCGGGCCCCCGGGGTCCTGGGGGCGGCCGGACCCCGGGGGGTGCCCCCATGGTGGCCAGGCCCGCGATCGGGGCCCACTGATCGGTGGGCGGGCCAGTGCCGTGGGGGCACTCTTTATCTTCCGCCGCCGCCACTGCCTCCACCATGGCTGAGGCGGAAGAGAATCCCCCACCGGCGCATGCGCAAACCGGCGAAGGCCTTTCGGCCAGCCCCGGCGCCGGGCGTCAAAGGCCACTGGTGCCGGTTTTGCCGCCAGTCGGCATGGTGCCAACCGCTCCGGCGCGGGCCTAGCCCCCAAAGGTGCGGAGAATTCCGCACCTTTGGGGAGGCCCGACGCCGGAGTGGTTGGCGCCACTCCCCTACGCCAGGACCCCTCGCCCCGCCGGGTAAGGGGAGAATCCCGCCCATCATTACTAGGGATACAGCACGTTCGGGCGCACAAATCGTCAGTAGTAATGCTGGAATATTGTCAGATCCTATAGCCTTTGCAGTATCCATCGCCTTCAGCCGTTTCTTGGTATAATGTGGAGTGAATCGAATTGTCTGAAGATTGGCATTTGTAAAGTTCAGGGGCGGAATTCTCCGCTCCCGGGAAAAATCGGGAAGGCCGTCGTGAACTCGGCATCGGAGGCCGCTCCTCTCACCGTATTCACCCCCACCCAGGGGGCTAGGAGCGGCGCTCTGTTATTCCGAGAATGATGCGACGGCGGCGCTTATGTGACGTCAGCCGCGCATGCGCAGGTTGGCCAGTTCCAACCCGCGCATGCGCGGTGGCCGTCTTCCCCTCCGCTGCCCCGCAAGACGTGGCGGCCTGATCTTGCGGGACGGCGGGGGGGAAAGAGTGCGTCGCTTTGAGACTCCAGCCCGACGATTGGTGGGCACCGATCGCGGGCCAGTCCCCTCCCGAGCACGGCCGTGGTGCTCATTCCCCTCTCCGCCCCCACAAGCTTCAAATGGGCCTTTGGCGCCCATGTTCACGACGGCAGCCACCAGGTGTGGTTGCCGCCGTCGTGAAACGGTCGCGAACGGCAGGCCGCTCGGCCCATCCGAGCGGGGGGTGGGAGGATCGCGGGGGGCGCCGGGGGACGTGAAATGAGTCGCCTGGCCCTCCCGCGATTCTCCCACCCGGCATGGGGAGCGGAGAATCGCGCCCCAGGACTTCCAGAGGAAGTCCTCTCTGTTCAATCCTCAAACATGGCCTGAGCTTCCTGTCACTTCAATTCTCCATCTTGTTCTCACTCTGACCTCTCTTCTCCTTGGCCTGCCATATTGTTCCAACTGAAGCCCAACGCAGTTCGAGCAACAGCACCTCATCTTTAAACTCAGCACTCAAAAGCTTTCTTGCTTTAACATTGTGTTCAACAATTTTAGATGGTAGCCTCTACTTCCATTTTATTCCTCTTTTGCTGTTAATTTTTTTATTTCTTTATGCTTTCACTTTGCATTCAGTCTACTGACTTGCAGCCATTTGCACCTCAGTTGGACACAACTTTTTTTTTTTACCCGACCCATTAGTTTTGGTCTTAAGTTAGTTAGTCTCCCTTAGGTTTTTGCACACCATATACCGTTTTCTTGCTTAATCTCTCCTACCCTGTCACGGGCCTTAACTTTTGTTCTTCCTCCTCCCTCCACCCCTTCACTTGCTCAAAACCAATTTCTAGCCTTCCTCAGTTCTGATGAAGGATCCCCTTAACTCTGTTTCTCTCCACAGAAACTTCCTGACTTGCTGAGTATTAGTATTTCCAGCATTTGGTTTTTATTTCAGATTTACAGCATCTGCAGCATTTTGCTTTGCATTGATACATTTTGTCAGCTAAATATATTAAGTGATATGGAGCAAAACCATTAGTGATCTTCATGATCTGACTGAATGGCGGAACAGGCTCGAGGATCTAATATTTGCATGGGAACACCAGCACCTGCAAGATTCCCTCCAAGTAATGCACCTCTGGTCTTGGAAATATTTTGTCATTCTTTCATTGTCACGGGGTGTAGCTCACCACAACCATCTCAAGAACAATTAGGGCAATAATGCTGCCTCTTTAGTGAAGCCACATCACATGAATGTAGTTGCTGCTATGTACAACTTTTTGGGTTAATTAAAAATGTAGAGAAGTGCAATCCCTTTAAATGAAGGCCGGGATTCTCTGCTCGGTAGTCAAAGTGCTCCCACCAGCAGAGAATCGGGACTGGTCTCCGCTGGCGTGAGAAGTCCCCCCCTCGACATGCCATTCCATGGCACTTGGAAAATAACTAATTGGAAACCGGAATTTCTTCTATTGGAAATCAGGTTTTCTGTGCCATTCTATGGCACACCAGGATCTGCACTGCCATAGAGAGGGGCAGGATCTAATCTCTCGGGCAGGTCCGAGATCGGATCGCAGAAAGGGCACCACCCCAACTTAAAATCGCGGACTGACCCCTCTATTCTGTCCCTCCTCACCTTGTCCCAGAACTTCCCTTCAGCTTCACCTGGCCCACTATTCAGCCCCTCCCATCATTGCTGCCCTTCAGGATCTGCCCCTTGCCTGTGCCAACCTTGCACCTTGCAGTCCTAGAGGTTGCAAGTTGGTATATAGCCTCCCAGAAATTGCCGCCAGGGTGCCAAGGGAGTCCGTCATGGGAGCTAAGGGTCAGTGGGGGCTTGTACTGGGCTGGAGGGGCTCAAGTCATGGGTCAGAAGTCACTTGTTATCTCATAAATACACATCCATAATAATAAATTGAAAATGTTCTTTGCACCCCTAAACCCTTTGAAAAGCCTGTCACGATGCCAAGTTTAAACTTCTGTGTAATGAAGGTGAAAGTTGTGCCTTTAAAGTGGTGGAAACCTTTGAAGTGGATTACACACAGTCAATTTTATTGCCTTTTGAAGTATTGAAGGTAGTGTGTATGGCTAGGAGGTTGAATGCTTTGAACTGGACTGTTCACATTGAATTTCATGCTTCATTGCCTGCTAAAAGCATTGTGATTGACAGCTAGCTGGAATTTCAAAGCAATAGATCAGATTGTGTATTTGTATAGCCCTGCAGGGATCCATTAAATCAGGGTAGTAGCTGTTTCTGTAACTGTATTTTTTTAAAGTGTCTGCCTATATGTTTTCCAAGATCTAATTCGAACCTGGGTCCCTGGTGCTGTGAGGCAGCAGTGTTACCCACTGTGCCACCGTGCCACCTAAACACCATTTATCTTCACCTCTAACCTTCTCCACATAAATCCCTCCCCCCACGGCGACTTATTCTTTAATAATGTCATAATATAAATTTTTTTTTTTAAATTTCCAATTAAGGGGCAATTTAGCGTGGCCAATCCACCTACCCTGCACATCTTTGGGTTGTGGGGGTGAAACCCACGCAGACACAGGGAGAATGTGCAAACTCCACACAGACAGTGACCCGGGACCAGAATCAAACCTGGGTCCTCGGCGCTGTGAGGCAGCACTGCTAACCACTGCACCACCGTGCTGCCTTTAAATAATCTTGAATTTTCTGAGAAACCTCATTCCAAGTAGGCCCTCACACGCAAGTGAATTTTCAGAAAACCTTTGATGTATCATGCATGATCTTCTGAGAAGTGATCGGCGGATACAAGGCGCTGCAATTGATGCAGGCACTCAAAATCTTTTGACTTATTCCTTCCCTACATGAGGCCACTAAATAATGATCTGTGAACAATCAATTGCTGTGAGACCCCCATCCCCTCACACCCCCGCACCCTTGGCTCCTTATATCTCCCATGCCAATTCATGCCCCCCAAACACCACCAATAGTGGTTGACACAACAAAAAAACTCTAATTGCTTCATAGTCAGGTGAGAAGACCGGTTCAATTTCAGATCGTAGAGGTGAAAATATAATTCATTTTGCCATTCACCTCCTCTCAGCCCCACCCCATATGATCTGGTAAAATTCAGTTTATACAAAGTCAGATAGAAAACAGAAGTCTTGCTCAACATAAAAGCTGTTTGAAGGTGCATTGTTCACTATTAGATATACACTGAGCCTGCATGTCCATTTGTTAGAAACATCAACACTAAAATTAGCATAACACATTTGATTCAAATGGATTACAAGACACTTTATTTAAATTAAGTAATAAACAGCTTAATAAAGTGGCAAGAGCAGCAGAAATACATCAAAGCTCTCTTGATCATTGGACAATAATTCTGTAAAACCTTTAAACACCAAGGAGAGATTAAAATACATTAAAACGGGGAAAGCCAGCAGAACCTATTTTTGACATTACAAGAAAAATATGCCTTAAACCTTCCCACAAAATGTTCACATTAACTGGTGGACTGAATTCCTTTGTCGCTTTGAAAATTGACATACTACATATGAAAAATATTTCTGCGGATAACATTATGAAACAGAACCAGGAAACACAGGTCATGCCTTTTCTCGCAACGAATCTTGAATAAACCAGCTTTTCCAAAGAACAATTGTCTCTATAATTTAGTCAAGACTATTCTACCTCAATCCGCAAAGTGTTACTTTTTGCTTTTCCTGTTGTCTGTTCAGGGAGTATCATTAAAAATTACTTGGTACAGACACTTCACTACTTTTGTATGTTGCATCCTTACATTCTAAGTATACTCGCATTTCTAAACATCTGCAGAAATAATGCAGATTAAATTTCTGCATTTATAAATGAGTGTATATAGTCTGTAATCAAACAGGTTAAATACATTGGCTGGATTTTGGCGATCAAGGAGGCAGTTAAAGTTGAGAAATGTCCTGACTCGCTGCGCCTGCCTCGGTAAAATGTGCCCTGATACTCACAATACTTGCTCTGGGGACCGGGGTTGGGATGGAGTCGGACCTGCCGACCCCAGGAGCAGAGCATCGGTGTACACAGGGGAGTCGGTGAGTGCTGAGATGGGCTGGTTAGAAGGCTCGCTTTTGTCCTTTGGGACTTTGCACCAATTGTGTTAGAAGACTTTGGGCTCTCTAGTCCTCATCTCTCACACTCCCTCACCCCCCACTCAACTACCACCAATGGCCCCTTATGTTCTCAATGCCATGTCATGCACCTCCAGCCACACCCATGGTTCAAGTCAACTCAATACCAACTCAGGCCTCTTCAATGTCCAATCGCCCACAGTGTATGATGTATATAACTAATGAGCCATATCGTAACAATGGCAAGTGTGGAACTCCAGTAAAAGAAACTAAATGCTGGCCCTACAACCCTATGGAGGTGTCAGTCAGACTGACCATTAAATTGTCAAGAACAGAAGCTTCAAACACATATGAATAAACATTCAGACTTTGACTAAAGAGATTACAGAAAGAACAAATTATATAACCACTTAAAGTTTTCAATCAAGCAAAGTTAACAATTCCCTTCAGCTGTCAAAACAGAACCCCTTGCTGAGCTAATGTTTTATCCATCTGGGATCACAGTCAAGCATTATTATGTATACTTGACTGTGAATCCAGACTAATAAAAGCTTTACCTCTGCAGAGAATTCTTGTTTGGCAAGTGAATTTTTGGCTTTGCTTGATCGACATCTTTAAGTGGATATAATAGGTTGTTTTTTCAGTGATTATTATTGTTATTACATGGCTCATGAGTTAGTATTCCATAGGGCCATAGGGGTGGGTGAGGGGCATGAGTTGGCACTGTGTTGGGGTGGAGGCATCAATGGGGCATGAAAGGGCCATGTGTAAGTCCTTTTGAACTTACCTTTCAAAGGGTTCCTGAATCTAGACTATGGTTCACTACTCCTCTGAGAGGCCGTGAGCCATGAGTCATGGAGAAGCTGGCCAAATCCCATGTAAATTACAGAGGGCTAGGAGATGCAATGCAGCCGGTCATGTCAGGAGTGCCCAACTGGCACCCTTATCATGCATCAGCGAAAAATGAGGGCACCGGGAATGGGAGTGGGAATCCTGGGATGAGGTCCCACACACCATTTTTACATGCCTCCAGAATCGCTCTGACTCTGCGAAAACCCAGGCCACAGTAACAAACTTCTAAACTATGTTTGTTGCATCAATCGTAAATCAGTGTCAAAGAAAGCAAAAATTAGACAAGGAAACAAAGACTCACACATGTTTAACCATGATTAACTCTACAATAAAGAGATTCACATTAATCGTTGACCATTTAAATACATGCCCCCTGAAAATAAGTGCAAACAGAAAGTGCTTACCACAGGCAGTTTGCCAACAGCTTCTATGTGTGAAATCCCAGTCAAACACAGTGTTGTGCAATTTTTTTGTATAAACTTTACCAGCCAACAGGCAAAATGGTAAAGGGGAGGGACTTTGAGGGGGAAAAAAGAACCAGCCTTTAAATAGCTTTAAATACACTTGGATTGAGAGAATTTTTAAAGGAGACTCATTGGAAGTTTCTGAATAAAATGATATTTGACAGAGGAGATAATATGTGAATTCCATTTCTGATAATTTAAAAATAATGAAAAAGCATGTTTAGGTAAACAAAAATATCTAAGTTTTTAAACAAACACTGACTGCCCTGAGGATTTTATTTATAGTTAACAATGTTTCATTTCTATTTTTGTGTTTGGCATATATGCACTTATAAAAATATTCATTTGGCACAATCTGTAGCTAGCCACAATCATTAGGCATGAGAAATTACTATAATGAAATATATATTAAACACATTGACTTTTTTATTAAATAAATGTAAGTAAACCCACAACCTGCACTTAACCCATATTGTTAATAGTACTTTACAGTGTAAATAAATGAAAAGTCAAACAAACAAATCTACTTACTGTGCTTTTGAACTATTTTGGGCACAAGGTTGCCATGCCCATTGAATTCTAGGAATAGGGATGCCATAGGCAATGCATGACAGAATCTGTTTGCTGCCCAAAGGATAGAGATCAAAGTTCTGAGAGGACACTGGCTTTTCACATATATGTGGTTTGACTGCAAAAACAAATTAATTAGAAAACCAAAAGCTAAATAGAAAAGATATGAAATCAAAATGACACAATTTGCTAAATTACACACTAAGGCCCTTATTCACAGACCCTAAGTGAAGAGAGTACCATCTTTGCAGTGGAATGTATTCATGCTCTGTCCTGTTTGTCTCATCAAAATTCTTTTTTTTTTGTACGTGAGAAAAATCGAACTTTACACAGTCATCTGTGAAGATACATACTGCAATCTCAAGAAAAGAATGCTGCCCTACAAAAAGTGTTTGAACAATCCTCAGGAGAGATGTTACAATAGTAAAGCAAACGAATGGCTGAATGAATAACAAGAAAGTGTTCTATATCCCAATTATTTCAGCATTGAGTTGCAAATCTTCCGCTCTTAATAAAGGCCGGAGGTCTTCTGCTAATGAATTTACAAGTTCTCTGCATGTAATAAACATGTTTATCTTCTGCGTTTCTGATTGTAGCAATGTCTCAAGTTCCTTAACATCGTTAAGTTGCTGGATAAGGAAGCAAAAGTATGGACTCATACTTTTAGGATGTGTTCAGGCTCCTGCCATATAGTGGTTATTGGATTCAGTTCTGCTCTCCTTTGGTATCCACTCCAGCAGCTGAACACTTTGTTTTTGTTTCAAAGCAGAATCTCACAGCTTTAGCAGTATCACAGATAGCAAGGTCCTGCTGCTATGTTGCAGGTGCCTGTATAGCAGGCTGCATTCACATGTCTCTGCTGAATCTCAGTATACTTTGATGATTGACTTTTCGGTTTTGTTTCACCTTCTTCCTCAAGGAATGATGGGCTTCGCCATGGACCTTCTTTGCTCTTTCTGGGCAGGATTTATTGTCTACATTGCTTCTCTTCCTGTACTTGTTGATAATGAAGTTCACAGTCGACTTTGGTATTCCAGTCCTCCTGGATATTTCATGGGCAGACTTTTTACACAAGTGATAGTCAATAATGATAGCTTTTTGAAACTCTGAGAGTTGCTTCAGTTTTTCCATTCTGAGTAAAGCTGAGGCACCTAGGATAGCAAGAATGTGTTTTTTTATAGTGTCCACAGTTGCTCTAGAACATTCCCTAACATGGCTTAATGTCACTGGGTGATAACTACACAGGGATTGTCCAAATACATTTTGTAGGGCAGTATATAGTATTACAATTAAAACATGCAACATTATACTAAGATTTTAAAAGTGAAAAAATATTGCTCTTAATATACAATTGTGGGAAACTGGTGGAAAGAGGTGGAATTTACTAAAAGATTTGATAATTATATGGAAACATTTAGGACTTTTTCATTGCCTTGATCTCTCTAAAAATTTGGTTTATATTATGAGCAGGATCCTCCAGTACCATAGCCACGTGTTTCTCGGTGGCACACCGTTCCTTGGCATCGGGATTCTCTCTTCCTGCCGCTTGTCAATGGGATTTCCCATTGAAGCCACCCCACACCACCAGGAAACCCACGGGAGGGGGTGCGCTGCCAACAGGAAGAAAGAATCCCAACAGCCGGAGAATTCCAGCCTAGGTTTCTATTGGTATATTGGATTTTACCTGGCTACATATTTAACATTATACCATGAAACCCGTCAACAGCAACCATCCGTGGTTCTCACAAGCAACTCTTTATTCCCAGCATGTGAAGGCAGCATTGTGGTATTATCACTGGCTAGTAATCTGGAGACCCAGGGTAATGCTCTTGGAACCTAGGTTCGTGTCCCACCATGGCAGATGGTGAAATTGAATTCAATAAAAAATCTGGAATTAAAAGTCCAATGATGACTATGAAACATTGTCAATTGTTGCAAAAACCCATTTGGTTCACTAATGTCTTATAGGGTCTGACCTATATGTGACTCCAGTCCCACGACAATGGGGTTGTCTCTTAAAATACCCTCAGGGACAGGCAATAGATGGACTGGCCCAGCCAACGATGCCCACTTCCCATGAACAATTTTTTTTAAATGTCCTCTTGTACAGTTGTAAGTCTCATCCAACATTACTCCACACACTATTACTTTTGCGTTTATCACCAAAGGGAATTATGGCAAGAATGGTAACACTTCTTCACCACTCCTTCTTTCTCTTTGCTCTTTTATTACTCTTACTTTATCTTCCAGAATCAGAAAGGTTCTTGTATCATTGGGAACTAGTGCACTTTATGGCAGCCATTTTTGAAAGGATATGTAGTCTCTGCTTTGTGCTGATCTGGATTGCCATGGTGTTCACCATGGATAAGACTTCAAATACGTGGTGACAATTACATGTCACAGGGCACTACAAAGAGGTTTTTCAAAAATAAAAGTAAGTGGGCATTTTGCTGATCTTGTGGTCATTTTCTTGGGAGACATTTGTTGCTCACAGATGGTTGCTGTCATTGGTTTCACTGTATGAAGCACAGTTGTCAGTTTCAAAGATGTGAGTATCGACTTCCTAAACCTACATAATGTTTTAAATTTCTAAGTTTGGGTTGCATATTATCTCAAGCAACTAGCCACAGTATGTCCTGGCCAGTCAGTTTTTACAAAATATAATTTTTAACTTTAACTTTTTCATTTTTAAAATCTTTATACTTTCCATCTGTTGATTATTGATGATATGGTAAGTTTTGTGAGACTCCACTCCCCACACAGAACCACAGCTGATGCAAGTACAGATTGGAGAACCATGCCTCCTGTTCAGTAGATCCCTGATTTTAAGAGTGGTTGGTCTTAGTGACCAGAAAATTAGGAGCACTACAAATCGAGTGAGGAAGTCAGCACAACTATTCCTCTGATGTGTTGCTTCATTTTGTGAGACATAGTGACAGGAGTGGATCCTTACAAAATGTATTCTAATAAACTAAAATAAAATAAATATAATTAATTAACATACTAACTAACAGTGGAAACAAAAGGAGCATCTTCACAATTTATACATTTGGAATTTAAAAACATGCTGAGGAATATTCCCTCTGGAAATTGTGCACAAGTGGGAATTAGGTAAAGATTTCAATGGGCCCACGTCAGCAGCAAGAAAAACAATGACTATTAGAAGAGACGTGACACCATGGAATCATACTCCGAAAATCACTGCCCCCTTAAGTAGGCACCTGGAAATGGAGCCCTTTCCAAAGCCATTCACAAAAGCACTTTGGGTGCTGATGTAACAGAATGAGTTGGACGTGTTAATGGTTATAGTGGCTGGCACATTGCATGTTTCTTTTATAGGTTATTCTAGGCTGCTAAAGAAAAATGTCCATTGTACAGCTAGAAAAATTGCCACTTGGGTAAGACAGCTGCAGGAAAGCGGGACTGGCATCTAGACACAAGAATATGTGCTTACTCATCTAGAACTCAGTGGCTATCACCCTTGGGTTGCCAAGAAATGAACCTTCCCACTTTTGACTATTTGAATATTAATTCATAGAATCACTACAGTGCAGAAGAAGGCCATTCGGCCCATCAGGTCTACACCAGCTCTTAGAAAGAGCAAACCTACTTAAACCCACGCCTCCACCCTATTCTCGTAACCGCATCTAACCTTTTGGACACTAAAGGGAAATTTAACCTGCACATCTTTGGACTATGGGAGAAAACCGGAGCACTCAGAGGAAACCCACGCAGTCAAGGGGAGAAAGTACAAACTCTACACAGACAGTTCCCCGAGCCTGGAATTGAACCCGGGTCCCTGGAGCTGTGAGGCAACAGTGCTAACCACTATGCCACTGTGCCGCTAATCATTAATCTGATTATCCTTACTGCAAAACTACGGCTGCATATCAGGAAAAGGGAAACTAGCTGTATAATTCTTGGTTTTGAGACTCTGAATCATGATGGTGGGATCTGTATGTATCAGACAGCCAGTTAGCCAAAACAAAATAGGGTAAGGGAGCAATAGTGAAGATCAGGTAAAGAGTTGTAATATAACTGTAAATATAAGTATAGAGATATTCCATTCAATGAATCTTTTCCAATCCTTTGCTATAAACATGTGCCCGATACTCTGTACATTGTTCAGCTACTCATGTCCAGCAGTACTAAGGCAACCAGGAAACTTGAACTACACCTAAATCATTCTACTTCACCTCAGAGTTACACATAAGAACATAAGAACTAGGAGCAGGAGTAGGCCATCTGGCCCCTCGAGCCTGCTCCGCTCTTCAATGAGATCATGGCTGATCTTTTGTGGACTTTGGGTGAAGAAGTTCCTCCTAAACTCAGTCCTAAATCTACTTCCCCTTATTTTGAGGCTATGCCCCCTAGTTCTGCTTTCACCCGCCAGTGGAAACAACTTGCCCGCATCTATCCTATCTATTCCCTTCATAATTTTAAATGTTTCTATAAGATCCCCCCTCATCCTTCTAAATTCCAACGAGTACAGTCCCAGTCTACTCAACCTCTCTTCGTAATCCAACCCCTTCAACTCTGGGATTAACCTAATGAATCTCCTCTGCACACCCTCCAGCACCAGTACATCCTTTCTCAGGGAAGGAGACCAAAACTGGACACAATACTCCAGGTGTGGCCTCACTAACGCCTTATACAATTGCAGCCTAACCTCCCTAGTCTTAAACTCCATCCCTCTAGCAATGAAGGACAAAATTCAATTTGCCTTCTTAATCACCTGTTGCACCTGTAAACCAACTTTCTGTGATGCATGCACTAGCACACCCAGGTCTCTCTGCACAGCAGCATGTTTTAATATTTTATCATTTAAATAATAATCCCTTTTGCTGTTATTTCTACCAAAATGGATAACCTCACATTTGCCAACATTGTATTCCATCTGCCAGACCCTAGCCCATTCACTTAACCTATCCAAATCCATCTGCAGACATCCGGTATCCTCTGCACTTTTTGCTTTACCACTCATCTTAGTGTCATCTGAAAACTTGGACACATTGCCCTTGGTCCCCAACTCCAAATCATCTCTGTAAATTGTGAACAATTATGGGCCCAATGCTTGATCCCTGAGGGACACCACTAGCTACTGATTGCCAACCAGAGAAACACCCATTAATCCCCACTCTTTGCTTTCTATTAATTATCCAATCCTCTATCCATGCTACTACTTTACCCTTAATGCCATGCATCTTTATCTTATGCAGCAACCTTTTGTGTGGCACCTTGTCAAAGGCTTTCTGGAAATCCAGACCACATCCATTGGCTCCCCATTATCTACCGCACTGGTAATGTCCTCAAAAAATTCCACTAAATTAGTTAGGCACGACCTGCCCTTTATGAACCCATGCTGCATCTGCCCAATGGGACAATTTCCATCCAGATGCCTCGCTATTTGAAAAATGAAATGAAATGAAAATCACTTATTGTCACGAGTAGGCTTCAATGAAGTTACTGTGAAAAGCCCCTAGTCACCACATTCCGGCGCCTGTCCAATGAGGTCGGTACAGGAATCGAACTGTGCTGCTGGCCTGCTTGGTCTGCTTTAAAAGCCAGCGATTTAGCTCAGTGTGCTAAACCAGCCCCTGATGATAGATTCCAGCATCTTCCCTACTACCGAAGTTAAGCTCACTGGCCTATAATTACCCGCTTTCTGCCTACCTCCTTTTTTAAACAGTGGTGTCACGTTTGCCAATTTCCAATCCGCCGGGACCACCCCAGAGTCTAGAGAATTTTGGTAAATTATCATTAGTGCATTTACAATTTCCCTAGCCATCTCTTTTAGCACTCTGGGATGCATTCTATCAGGGCCAGGAGACTTGTCTACCTTTAGCCCCATTAGCTTGCCCATCACTACCTCCTTAGTATTAGCAATCATCTCAAGGTCCTCACCTGTCATAGCCTCATTTCTATCAGTCACTGGCATGTTATTTGTGTCTTCCACTGTGAAGACCGACCCAAAAAATCTGTTCAGTTCCTCAGCCATTTCCTCATCTCCCATTATTAAAACTCCCTTCTCATCCTCTAAAGGACCTATATTTACCTTAGCCACTCTTTTTTGTTTTATATATTTGTAGAAACTTTTACTATCTGTTTTTATATTCTGAGCAAGTTTACTCTCATAATCTATTTTACTCTTCTTTATAGCTTTTTTACTAGCTTTTACTAGCTCCCTAAAGATTTCCCAGTCCTCTAGTCTCCCACTAATCTTTGCCACTTTGTATGCTTTTTCTTTCAATTTGATACTCTCCCTTATTTCCTTAGATATCCACGGTCGATTTTCCCTCTTTCTACCGTCTTTCCTTTTTGTTGGTATAAACCTTCGCTGAGCACTGTGAAAAATCGCTTGGAAGGTTCTCCACTGTTCCTCAATTGTTTCACCATAAAGTATTTGCTCCCATTGTACCTTAGCTAGCTATTCTGTCATTCCATTGTCGTCTCCTTTGTTTAAGCATAAAACGCTAGTGTTTGATTTTACCTTCTCACCCTCCATCTGCATTTTAAATTCCACCATATTGTGATCGCTCCTTCCGAGAGGGTTCCTAACTATGAGATCATTAATCAATCCTGTCTCATTACACAGGACCAGATCTAGGACCGCTTGTTCCCTCGTAGGTTCCATTACATACTGTTCTAGGAAATTATCGCGGATACATTCTATAAACCCCTCCTCAAGGCTGCCTTGACCAACCTGGTTAAACCAATCGATATGTAGATTAAAATCCCCCATGATAACTGCTGTACCATTTCTACATGCATCAGTTATTTCTTTGTTTATTGCCTGCCCCACCGTAATGTTACTATTTGGTGGCCTATAGACTACTCCTATCAGTGACTTTTTCACCTTACTATTCCTGATTTCCACCCAAATGGTCCCGGATGTCATCCTTAAATAACAGAGCTACACCACCTCCCTTACCATCCACTCTGTCCTTCCGAATAGTTTGATACTCTCGGATATTTAACTCCCAGTCTTGACCATCCTTTAACCATGTTACAGCAATGGCCACTAAATCATAGTCAATAACGATGATTTGCGCCATCAACTCATTTACCTTATTCCGAATACTACGAGCATTCAGGTAAAGTATACTTATGTTGGCTTTTATACCTCTGTTTTGAATCTTAACACCTTGATCAGTAACCTCTCCTAAGTTATATTTCCTCTTAACTTTTCTCCTAATTTTCCTTGTCGTTGAACCCATATCTTCATGTAACAACCTGCCACATCGCTTACCATTTACGTTTTTACTTCCCATTTTATTCCTTTTAGTATTACTGGGCCTCTTGGCTGAACTCCCCTCAGTCACTGTACCTTGTACTGTTGCCCTTTTTGATTTTTGACCTTCCGACTTCCTGCATTGGTTCCCATCCCCCTTCAGCAATACTTCAGCAGAAATCCCTTATCTGCTCAATTTCATTTGCAATGAATTCTGAAGAAATAATATTTTACTTGGATTGTACCTTGATAATTAAATATTAACAGCTTCATCTTATACTGTGGAGATGGGACGGGAATTTGGATTATACTTTGAATGTTTTGCTTGTTCAAGTGGGACTAACCATCACCCTCTCAAGAGAAATTAAGGATGGGGAATGGCATTCTTTACGACACAAGAAAGAATAATTAAATAATCAAATACCCAGCTTAATTTAACTTTATATAAAAAAGTGTCTATAAAAATGTCTATTTATTAAGAAAACTAAAAGGCTTCTTTGCATTGCAGGGTTCTTATCACCTGCCAGACTTCACCTGCCACAAACACCAATTCCACCTCCCACTTCATTTGCTATGTCTGCCCAGCTCACCCACTACTTTAAATTTCCTAATCTACCCTGGCTCCACTTGTCGAATTTACAATGTTTGCCCTTTTTTTTTTTTTTCTTTTTTTAAATTTAGATTACCCAATTATTTTTTCCAATTAAGGGGCAATTTAGCGTGGCCAATCCACCTACTCTGCACATTTTTGGGTTGTGGGGGCGAAACCCACGCATTCACGGGGAGAATGTGCAAACTCCACACGGACAGTGACCCAGAGCCGGGATCGAACCTGGGACCTCAGCGCCGTGAGGCGGTTGTGCTAACCACTAGGCCACCGTGCTGCCCTATGTTTGCCCTTTTTACATGTTTCCTCCACCTTGTTTCTTAAACCTGCTCCATCTTCATGTTACAAATTATGTCATCCAATCTCAGAGTTTGGATTTCTGTGAATTATACTTCCCTGTATGGTGGTCTCTTGCACCTTGGCACATTTGATCTCGGCACGGTGCTTGGGACCATGGCTGTTTTCAAAAGGAGCTCATCAATTTTCTGTCTGTTTATATTTTCAGATAGAGAATTGAGTGGGCAGGAGAGCAAACCTCTTCACAATTGTCTAGTTAACCGAGCTTTGAATATGTGTCGATTACTGTTTATTAATGTTACACTGAACTTCCTAGTGCATTCATAGCACTGTCCACTATAATAGGCAGTAAGCATACCGTTCTGCTATCTTCAGAGACTTAGTGAGCAAGAGGGTGGCAGAGTTCGATAAAGTAGTACAATACAATGTACCAGCCTCCAGTATTGCAAGTGAATTTCGAATTGATCAAAGTGAAGTAATGGCAGGTTTTTTCAATTAATATAATGGTCAGGAGGCCACTTAAAACTGAAAGAGGGCTTTGCATCAGCTGAATCTACTTTATGATTGTCATGAAGCTAAATCACGTTGTGTGGTCTAAACTGATGCTTTAATTGTTTGATCCAATTTATAATGTCACATTGCATTTCTGATGCCAATTCAACAACAATCGGAGTGTATAATTGTAATTAAAAATTAAGAACTTTCAAATAAAGGAATTCTGGAACTCCTTGTTCATAATGGGCACTTAGAAATATGTAGTCTTTATTTACTCACCATTTACGTTGAGAGAGAATGTGAGGTTCTTGTAAAAGTTCCATTGTTTGAGCCCCAGTATAATACTATAACTACCAATATCCTCTTCTGAAATGTCTCTTATAGTTAGTGCATAGCCACTGATCTTATAACGAGTAGACCTTTCAGGAAGAGGCTGCCCATTCTTTAACCTGTTGAGAAAAATCATTTTTTTTTACAATACAGTGTGTAACATCTAGGTAACCAGCGGCCTGGATTTTATGATCCGATGTGAAGCAAACACACTGACTGTTGTTCTTGAAGGAAGGATGCTACCCTCAAATATCTAGCAATGGCTGTGGCATTGATTCCCCTCTCTCTGACATTAATTTGAATCTGGTGCTAAGCCATAGGGAATTCCAGGCCTCCAGCAACAGTGATGGATTCAAACAGGGTAAGGAACCAATCACATTGAAGAATTCTCACAGAAGACAAACCAGGAAATAAAACACATTGGGCGAAATTCTCCCAAAACGGGAGAAATCGTAAAACTGCCGTAAAACCCGGGCGGGTTTTACGGCAGCGCGCCCCTTCCCGACGGGGGACCGATTCTGGTCCCCCGTCGGGGCTAGCAGCCCGACGTCGGAGGCTCCGACAAGTCGGGCTTAACGAAAATCGTTAAGCCCGCTTGCCGGAGTTAGCGCCGGCTGACGCGTCATATGACGTCAGCCGCGCATGCGCAGGTGGGAAGACTCCACCCGCGCATGCGCGGGTGACGTAATCGCGTTTTTGCGCGAAACCCGCGCATGCGCGGGCCGGGTTGCCCCTCAGCCGCCCCGCGTATTGATACTGCGGGGCGGCGGAAGGACAAATAGTGCGCGGGCATCGGGCCCGCTGCCCGCGATCGGTGCCCACCGATCGCGGGCCCATGGCACCCTTGGCACGGCCATGGTACTGCCGTGCCAATCGGTGCCATGGTTATTTTTTGCGAGTTTGTCACGACGTTTTTACGAACGGCAGGACCAGGTGTGTTTGCCGTTCGTAAAAAGGTCGTAAAGGGCTGGGACCTCGGCCCTTCTAACAGCTGTGAATCGCTGCCGGCCGTAAAAAAAACGGCGGCAGCGATTCGGGTCGGGATTTCGGCGGGGGGGGGGGAGAATAGCGGGAGGGCGTCAAAAAAGTCGGGAAGGCCCTCCCGCTATTCTCCCACCCGTCGTGGGGGGGGGAGAATTTCGCCCATTGATTATCCTTCATCTGTAGATATCATTATACAGACAGCAAAGTAAAGTTTGGCTCACCACCCTCTTCTCAAGGACAATTAGGGATAGGCCAGAACTACACACAATACTCTAGTATTGGCCTCAACAGTGTTTCACACAATTCCAACATTATATCCTTACTTTTATATTCTATGCTTCTGTCAATTAAGGAGAGCATTCCATTTGCCTTCTTTATAACCTTTTCTTCTTGAACTACTGCCATTAGGGAGTATGTGCTTGTACGCCAAGATCTCTCACTTCATCTACCCCCAGTGGCGTGCAGAGGGGGGGGGGGCCGACGGTGCATTGGCCCCGGGCATCCATTGGATGGGGGCAGTGGCGTGCAGAGAATAGATCGCGCCTGCGCACCGCGGTCGGCCGGAGCGCGCCTGCGCACCGCGGTCGGCCGGAGCGCACCTGTGCACCGCGGTTGGCCGGAGCGCACCTGCGCACCGCGGTCGGCCGGAGCGTGCCTGCGCACCGCGGTCACCGCTGGTGAAGAGGCGGCTTTCCACTCGGCGGCTGGAGCGGGAACAGAAAGGGCTCGAATTCTCCCGAATCGACGGCAATGCCACCATGGGTGCGTTTTCTTTATTCTTTATCTTTATCTTTTGATCCATTTTAAAACTCTTCTCTGCACCCTCTCTATAGCTGTCAACTTACTAAACAGCACGGTAGCATTGTGGATAGCACAATTGCTTCACAGCTCCAGGGTCCCAAGTTCGATTTCGACTTGGGTCACTGTCTGTGTGGAGTCTGCACATCCTCCCCGTGACTGCGTGGGTTTCCTCCGGGTACTCCGGTTTCCTCCCACAGTCCAAAGATGTGCAGGTTGGGTGGATTGGCCATGACAAATTGTCCAAAATTCTATGATTAACCTAGGACAAAAGTTCGGCGCAACATCGTGGGCCGAAGGGCCTGTTCTGTGCTGTATTTCTCTATACTCTATAAACTGTCGTGCCCAGAATTTGACATTTGGGCCAGGGGCACCCATTTGGGACAGAACCAGTATTTTATAAAGATTCATCATGGCCTCTTAACTTTTGCCCTCTTACCCTTTATACTTAAAGCCCAGGGTCCTATAAATGGGAGATTCTCAGAGACTTGACTGCAAGCTGCTGGAGCTCGGATCTTGAACAGAGCTTATATATCTGGATTTGGGGACCCTTTATGCACTGGCATAGTGCAAAAACAGGCCCCACATGACCAGGGTTTTGTGAAGAAGAAATGTGTCGACTGTGAAAATTATATTTGTGGAAATTGGGTGAAGTAATGCCGGTGTTTGATGAGACTTGGTGCTAAAGCTTTAGAGAAATGAAGATGGAATTTGATTTGAAGAAGTTCAACGTTTTGAAGGATATTGTGGCTGAAATGAAAGCGATACGTGCTGAATGAGCTGACTGAAATGTGTGAGATATGTCTTTGTATCTGCTATGTGTAATTTATCGGTCATATTATTTCAATTTTCCTGTTAATTCATGTTTAATTTACGTTGATTTTGGTGTGATTGCTAATATAAAAGTGAAGTCTTGTATATTGGTCTTAGTTGGGTTGTTTGTAGTTTGTTTCCACAAGGGTCATAACAGTATTTCCATGACGTTGCTGCTCTTAACCTTCTCCATGGGAGTTGCAGAGGAGGGAGGCACAACTTTCGAGACATAACATAACGAGTCTTTGGGGCATACAATCAAGATTTGCCCCGGGCATCACCAGACCTCTGCACGCCACTGTCTACCCCTTTTAGTATATCCCATTTACTGTGTACTCCCTATAATTTTTTGACCTCCCTAAATGCATGACCTCACACTTCTGTGTTAAAATCCATCCGAGACTTTAAAGCCCACTCCACCAGGGCCCCGTATCATCAGCAGGAGCTGCAGGGCACATGCCGGGGCCCGGCTACCCCTCTTGAAGTAGGAGAATCACTTTGGACTTTTTGAAAAAAGTCTGGAGTGATTCACGCCCGTTTCCCAGTGGGCGTGGGGACATAGCCCCATTTTTGGAGAACCCCACCCCCTATTTCTGCTCATATTTCTTCTGTTCTTATTATCTTATAAGTAAACCTATTCATAGGCAGCTCATTTGGGCTGTTATTTCTTCAGCATAATTTTGCACTCCACCTTACAATATCTCTCCCTATTTTCAAAAGCCTCCTTATAGCCTACATCTTCTATCATGGAGATGGAATGCTGCTTTCATAGTCTGCATGCTTCTTTATTCTTTATTAGGTGGATTGGCCATGCTAAATTGCCCGTAGTGTCCTAAAAAGTAAGGTTAGGGGGGGGGGGAGGGGGGGGGGGGGGGGAGGGGGGGGGGGGGGGGGGAGTGGTGTTGTTGGGTTACGGGTATAGGGTGGATACGTGGGTTTGAGTAGGGCGATCATTGCTCGGCACAACATCGAGGGCCGAAGGGCCTGTTCTGTGCTGTACTGTTCTATGTTCTATGTTCTATGCTTCCTTCCTCTTTAATTCTACAGCCATTATAGATGACAGAAGTAGCACGAGGAGCTTCTGAACCACCACAAATGTGGTAAAATACAAATCCTTTTAAATTCCTTCTCTGAGATGAGTCACGAAGGCTGATTTTAATTTAGGATAGGAATTTTCAGTCTGAGTGGAACCAGCAGACAAACCCTCTACACCTCTACAGCATGAAAAAAGATTTTAATTAACAGGTATAATCAGTATGGCCAGGAACTGGTTTCCAGGTGGCAAGAGACACTGCCGTGGTTGGAAGAGTGGGAATCCAGGACTGGGGAGGTGAAGCTTTCCTGGTTAGGCCCAGTGGCGCACTCCTACTCTTGACCGCATGGAGTCAGGGTGAAGTCACCTCATTTAAATATTACTAATGGGTGCTCGGGTCTGGGCTAAAGAATGTTTTTTTTCCCAGAACTTGCTGCCAAGTGCCTTTTCATTGCAGAATATTCCAAGGGCCTTACAACATACTTCTTTCAGCTCCAATATTCATCAGCAAAATAATAAACATCATCCGGATTTCAATAACAGAATAAATTACTTTGTCTACATTTAGCTGGTCAAAGATCATGGGTGGAGTTTTCCCAAAATATGTCGGAATGTCAGGCTCTGACAGAAAACTGGCGTGAAACACAGCCGAGTTTTCAGACCAGATTTCCCGGTACATAGTGCATCTGAAAATCTGGGGGTGGGGGTGTGGTTTATGTCTTTACTCTGGTGGTATGGGGCCTGATAGAGCTAGCAAGTCCGGCTCCACACAGATCGGGTCGCCATCTTTAAAGGGTGCCCCGATCTGCGTTTAAATTAAGTTCCCCCAAATTCTCCAGGGACTCCCATAAGCACCAGGGCAACAACCCCAACCACAGAAGTATTGGGGGGCACTCTTTCCCCCCTCACTGCACCCCCTCCAACATTACCTCACAAGTATCGGGGGGGGGGGGGTACAGCCCCCTCCCCTGCCACAACAATACAACATAGAACAGTACAGCACAGAACAGGCCCTTCGGCCCTCGATGTTGTGCCGAGCAATGATCACCCTACTCAAACCCACGAATCCACCCTATACCCGTAACCCAACAAACGCCCCCCCCCTAACCTTACTTTTTAGGACACTACGGGCAATTTAGCATGGCCAATCCACCTAACCCGCACATCTTTGGACTGTGGGAGGAAACCGGAGCACCCGGAGGAAACCCACGCACACACGGGGAGGACGTGCAGACTCCGCACAGACAGTGACCCAGCCGGGAACTGAACCTGGGACCCTGGAGCTGTGAAGCATTTATGCTAACCACCATGCTACCGTGCTGTCATGGGCACCCTCCTACTTCACAGTCATACCCCCACCCCCCCCCCCGCAGGCATCTCTCCCCTCCCCCCTCCACACATCACCACACATAAGGAGAACCCCCCGGGGTGAAGGAATATTATCCCCCCTGCCAGAGCTCCATTGGCATTGCCCCTTCATGTGCCCCTTTGGCACTGTTGCTTTGGCACTTCCCCTTGGCACTGTACCCAGGGAACGCTGCAAGGGTACAACGGGGCAGTACCCAGCCTTGTCCTTCAAACCCCGGGGCCAACAGGAACATCTGCGTCCCCAGTGTGGTCATCACGACTGGTCTTCGCTTTTGAAAACCAGTTGCAATTCACTCTGGAGTGACGTTATGCTGTCAGGGGAAGGGGGGGGGGGGGGGGGGGGGGGAGAAGGAGACATCGTGGGCGGAAGCTGCAGTGTAAATCCCTTTACTTATAATAAAATGTGTTTAAAGGGCGTGAGCCTGATAACGTCACAAGCAGGGAGAGGGAAAGATATCAAACTGAGATCTCATTGTCGCAAATCCCGTTTATTCCGCTCACGAGATTTAGCAGTCGTAACGGGATTTGCGCCGGCAGCCAACAGGGCTGCTAGATCGCGCACTCTGTTCCTCGTCATTTTGCATCATTTCCCTCAAAACATTATTTGTGTGCTCTCAATAAATGGGGCTGGTTTAGCACACGGCTAAATCGCTGGCTTTGAAAGCAGACCAAGGCAGGCCAGCAGCACGGTTCAATTCCCGTTCCAGCCTTCCCGAACAGGTGCCGGAATGTGGCGACTAGGGGCTTTTCACAGTAACTTCATTTGAAGCCTACTTGTGACAATCAGCGATTTTCATTTTTCATTTTCAATAATGATTCAAAATAGTAAAGAAGTAGTCAGTAAATCAAAGAAGCAAGGAGGTCTTGTGGCACATTGGGTAGCATCCCTTAACCAGTCTCTCTGAGTTCTAGTCCTGCCCCACGACTTAATAGTTAAGAAAGGTACATCCATAACGTGGCCAAACAGGTTGAGTATCAAACTGTGAAACACACGCCAATAGCAGGCAGTAAGAGCTGGAGAGGTTCTTGATCAGACATATAATGGAAAGAACATTAGACCCTATCCAATAGCTCTAGGCCACAATGTGCATATAAAAGTACATGTTTCCCCTTCATTCCGGACTCTCTAAACTGTAATCCAAAACAGGGAAGTTAAACACTGAACCTATGTTTATCTTTTGGAAATGTCAAACCCACGCCTGGTATGAGTAAGCTAAATCTCTTAAATTGCAAACCAGTGTATGCATTTTCATCCTTTGTGAAGTACAAATTTTTTATTCTTACTCATATACAACTTTTCGGTCTGTGTCCTGGCTAAATGTGAAGTCATGTAAACACAAATCTTTTTAGGCAATTTTTCTTGTGGTCAGTTTCCAAGTCATAGCTGTTTAATTTTAATCTTACCATGAAACCTCCGGCCGTGGAAATGCTTTGACTTTTACTGGGAAACGATAGGCTGCCTGCCCAGCAAGCACATCAGCAATACATGATTTCCGGCATCTGGCATTAATAAATGGTTTATCTGGTAGGGATAGAAAATACAAGGAAAGCAAATGTTTTTAATGATATCAACACCTTTTTAGGGATCTTTTACCTGTGATTTTGATGTGGGATGATGACGCATCCATATTCAAGTTATAAAATGCAGGTAAAATAGATTGAATAGGGGTAGCACGGTGGCACAGTGGTTAGCACTGCTGCCTCACAACACCGAGGACCCGGGTTCAATTTTAAAATGGTGTTCTGATCTCTCGCTACAACGGGGAGTTCCGGCGAGCAGAGCTCCCCATTGTAAAAAACGGGGTTATGTCCGCCTTCGGCCACACATTCCCCATTCAGGCCCCTTATTCAACACGAGTTGCATTGAATACCTATGTGTTTCTCAGTACTGCGAGTACCAGGAAACACGCGGCTAAGCGTGCTCACTCGGGGACTTTGTTGCCTTTTGGGAAGGTTGCGCCCTATCTTTTTAAATACATATATGAAATGTTGACAAGATGGGATATTACAAATTGTATTGAAGTATATTATCACATGGCATACATGTGACATCATCACAACACTTCCCACTCTAAACTATTTTACTGGAAAATAGAGTGCGTGGCAAAGCAACACACTATTACGCAAGTGCTGCATTTTGAGATGTGTCAGGAACGATTTTCCCATTGTGTTGCACCCGGCACTGATCCCATTCTGCCGGGTGCATAGCAAGAGTGGGCCAAAATGGGTTTTGTGCTAGGCACCAAGTCAAACGTGATGCACCCGACCCACGATGTCAGACATGGTCTGGATCATGCCCTTACGAGGCTCAGAAAAGGCTATTCATAGCTCAGAAAAATATGCCCACCCCGTTCGAGGTCAAATTCAATTGGCTCCCAGGAGTCACTGACCAAAGCGGCCAGGCGTCACACAGGTGCAAATTAGTACTGGTCTCCAAAAACGGTGGGATATGAGGTTGGCACTGCCAGCGTGCCAGGAGCAGTGCCCAGGCACCAGGTTGGTCCAGCCAAGTGGCAGGATCTGACCATCCATGCCAATGAAAAGATGTGTGAAGAGGGGGTATGAAGGCGGGTTATGAAGGTAGGTAGAGATGAAGGGGAAGGTGGGCTTAAAGTTGGGAGAGGGAAAGGGGGTCCCTAAAGGTGTGAAGGCCCTCACCAACCCCAGAGCGGAGTATTCTCACTAAGGGTGGGGAGTGATGTCCCAATGTCCACAAAGATGGATGGGTGTGGGGCTGGGTCACCCTCATGCCTGGTTGGTGCAGGGGGTGTCATGCAGACTTTTAGTGATGGGGGTTGTTGCCCCTCCGGGGTTGAGGGGTGGGGTGTTACCCATATCTGTGGGGAGATGCAATGTCTGTAGGTGGAGGGCGTGGGGAACCCTCAAACTCACTTTGAGATCTTGGCATCTTTTAAAAATGGCACTCCAATCTCGGAGGAGCCAGTCTTGCCTGCGACTTTAGTTCCCCACTGCAAAAAGAAACTCCAAGGATCTTCTAGTAAGAAACTCCCCAAGCTTAAAAAACATGTGTGGATGAATACCAGTCTGGATCGCACCCAAACACCCAACGAGAATCACCCAGCCAAACTCACCCAAAATAACCCAAGTTAGTTATTTGGGGAGAATCGCGCCGGTCAATTTTTGGATCTGTTATAACTTTATGACATTAATACAAGATGTTATGTTTGTTGGGACAGTGTTATGCTATTTACAGAAGAGATCAATGTTTCTCCTAGTGCTTTGGACAACGTTTATCCCTCAGCTGGTGAAAGTCAACATAGATTAAATGGTCATTTATTGGAACGCTACTTCCAGGACCTTGTGGTTTGCAAATTAGCTGCTTTCTATACCTACAAAACAGTAGTTATTACATGTTGAAAGGAAATTCATTGTCTGTGAAGGCCTGTGAGATATTTTAAATGACATGAATGGCATTATTAAAAATACTAAGTATAGGTATTTCACTTATATTAAACTGGCACAAGAACTTTGGCAGTGTTTAATTGTAAATTATTTTTTTCACGTTATTGTTCATAATTTCTTACGGCAGGTTTTAGAAAAGAGCAGATGACAGGATTTCCTGCTCAGCAGACCCGAAGGCCAAGATTTTCTCAGCACCCCCCCCCCCCCCCCCCCCCCCGGTGGCTACCAGCGGGATCTTCTGGTCCCACCAAAGTCTGTGGCTTTTGTATGGCTCGCCCTCCCTTCTGCTGGGGAACCCGTTGCAAGGGGTCAACTTCAAAAGGACCGTACTATCCGCTGGCGGGAGGGGCTGTGAGATTCCACCCATAGAATTTCCCATCAATTAATTTTGATGGAATTCTTTTTCTCATTGTCTTTGAGATTACGATTGCTCTAATAATCGTAAGGAGAGTGATAGGCATATTTGATTTGGAAAAATATGATGCACACAGACCAAAGTAAATCTAATAGGCTCTGAAATCCTTTTGAAATCAGAAAATGGAAGTGTTTCCTTCAAAACGCTCTTTGAACTGGAGCTCGAAAACCATCTTGTGTACATTGCAAACTGAAAATGTACAGAGCACAAATGCAGGTGTCAGATTTTCTGGCCTACATAGTACTTTTAGGCAAGCATAGCATTTATGAAGGATTTAGTACAAGTAGAATAAATGAACATTTTGACTTTGAATATTGATTTTATTTTACTATTTCTTACCATAAACGTTGACCGTTGCTTTCCTTTTTTTCACATATTCCCCACTTTTTACTTGACATACGTAGTTCCCTTTGTCAGATGTGAGTACTTTGTCAATAACAAGGATGCTATAAAATGTATTTATTCTACGGTCTGTCTGGTCAATTCTATTTGTTATAGATGTGCTCCTGTTTCCCTGAAACAGACAGAGAAGAAATTAAGATTGTATACAACATAGCTTTAACTTCAGTTAGTGATGGATTCTCATTGATCTTTAATGATGATGCATCCTATCTGGCTGCATCACAGCCTGGCATAGCAACTGCTCAGCCCATGATCGTAAGAAACTACAGAGAGTCATGAACACAGCCCAGTCCATCACACAAAACTGCCTCCCATCCATTGACTCAGGCTACACCTCCGGCTGCCTTGAGAAAGCGGGCAGCATTATCAAAGACCCCTCCCACATGGATTGTTCTCTCTTCCAATGTCTTCCATCGGGCAGGAGATACAAAAGTCTGAGAACACGCACTAACAGATTCAAAAACAGCTTCTTCCCCGCTGTTACCAGACCCCTGAATGACCCTCTTATGGTCTGAACTGATCTCTTCACACATCTTCTCTACTGAGCAGTACTACACTCTGTATGCTTCACCTGATGTCTGTGACTATGTATTTACATTGTGTATTTATGTATGTCCTATGGTTCAGGTTTTTTTTTCACAACCCGTATAGACTGAATGCAGAACAATACCGTTCACTGTAACTCGGTACATGTGACAATCAATCAAATCAACAAATAGGACTGGCCAAATAAATGCTGGCCCAAGTTCTTAGCCAGGCATTTTTCTGTAAGCAGTGTTGACTATTTAGGGTTCAAGCAACAGGTAAAAAGGCTTTTCACTACCCAGTTATGGGGTTGAGGCTAATTCTAGTATCTGCATTAATGTCGGCATGAATTATATTAGATAACAGGGCATGATCCAGGGATCAGGGGCTGGATTCTCCATTGTCGGGATTCTCCGTTGCAATGGGGATTTCCCGATGGCATGGGGCTGCCCACAATGGGAAACCCCATTGGCTGGCTGGCGAGATGGAGAATACCGCCCCTGATGTCTGGTTTAGTGTTACATTTTGCAACACATTTGTGAAGTGAGCAATCAAAAGAGCCTGGGCAATTTTTAAAAATAATTTTCTTTCAGAGGATGTGTGTACTACTGGCAAGGCCAACATTTAATAACCATCCCTAATTGCCAATGAAGGTCATCGTGAGCTGCCTTCTTGAATCATTGTAGTCCATGTGGTGTAGACTTTTTGGAGGGAGTTCCAGGATTTTGACTCAGTGACAGTGAAGTGAACTAGCGGATAGAAGTTGCAAGTTTGGAGCCGAGGAGAGTTGCTGCAAGCTGCATTTGATAGATGATACACACTGCTGCCACTATGCACCATGTGGAGGCAACGAATAGGAGTGGTGGATGGTGTGGGAAGCTTTATCTTGGATATCGATGGAGCTGCATGCATCAAGGTAAATGGGGAGAATTTCATCACACTTCTGATTTGTGCCTATTAGATGGTGGAGAGGCTTTAGGAAGTCAGAAAGCAAGTTCCGCGCTGCACAATTCCCAGCCCTTGGTCTTCTCTTGTAGCCACCATATCTATTTGGCTGGTTCAGTTAAGTTTCAGTTAAGAATTCAGTCAGGGTAATGGCATTGAATATTAAAGTGAGATGAAATGAAAATCGCTTATTGTCACAAGTAGGCTTCAGTGAAGTTAGTTTGAAAAGCCCCTAGTCGCCACATTCCAGCGCCTGTTCGGGGAGGCTGGTACGGGAATTGAACCGTGCTGCTGGCCTGCTTGGTCTGCTTTAAAAGCCAACAATTTAGCCCTGTGCTAAATCAGCCCCCTGAAGGTGGCCATTGTCTGGCACTTGTGGAATGCAAACGTTACTTGCCACATATGAGCCTGGATCACATCATTCATAAAAACAATGAACAGCGTCTTAACTCCATTTTCCTTCAACTAATTTCACTTTAAAGAGAACGTTCTAATCATATGTATAACAAAGTACTGAGAGAGTGTAGCATGGCACATAAACAGGAAACCAATACACCTCATGTTTTCATTACTTGCACAGTAGCACAGTGGCTATCACTGTTGCTTCACAGGACCAGGGACCCAGATTTGATTCCCGGCTTGGGTCACTTTGCGGAGTTTGCATGTTCTCCCCGTGTCTATGTGGGTTTGCTCCAGGCGCTCTGGTTCCCTCCCACAAGTCCCGAAAGATGTGCTTGTTAGGTGAATTGGGCATTCTGAATTCTCCCTCAGTGTACCGAACAGGCGCCGGAGTGTGACGACTGGGGATTTTCACAGTAACTCCATTGCAGCGTTAATGTAAGCCTACTTGTGACACTAATAAAGGTTATTATTATTAATTGAAGAAATGTTTCCTTTTTAAATTCATTTAGCATGGGATTTGCTTTTACTTTGGTATAAATTTTGTTTGTTTAAATAAATATATTTCATATACCATACATTTTTCGACAGCATGTGTAATTTGTTACACAGAGCGGGTATAGTGTACACAATACACTTTTCCTGTGAAGCAATTCATAATGTTCTTCACGTTAATTTCAACAGGAAGGGAGGGGGGAAATATGAATTTCAGATTAGGCTGTTCCTGTGATGATTTGCGCACAACCAAGTTCTTAAAATGAAAACAAAATAAGAAAAATGTTTCTTGTAGCACGTTTTAAACATAGGGCGGAATTTTCCGAAAAAATGGCAGAGTGTCAGGTTCTGACTGAAAACTGGCATGTTCCACCCCAGAAACACAGCTGTTTTCTGTCTAGATCTTCTGATACTTTGTCAGAACAAAATCGGTGCACATGCTTAGCACTGTCACTCTGGTGGGGCGAGGCCTTGTGAAGCATGCAAACCCAGCTACTCAGAGATCTGCAGTAAAAATATACTTCCCAAGGGCAGCACGGTGGCGCAGTGGGTTAGCCCTGCAGCCTCACGGCGCCGAGGTCCCAGGTTCGATCCTGGCTCTGGGTCACTGTCCGTGTGGAGTTTGCACATTCTCCCCGTGTCTGCGTGGATTTCGCCCCCACAACCCAAAAGATGTGCAGGGTAGGTAGATTGGCCACGCTAAATTGCCCCTTAATTGGAAAATATATATATATATACTTCCCCCCCACAGCCTTACAAGCTTTGGGTCGATCCCCCCTGGCACAGTGCCAGGGGGCACAGCCCAGCCTCGGCACTCAACCCCAGGACCTCCAGGGCCCTCTGCACTCCCAGCATGATCATTACGACTGGTAAATAGTAGCAAATCGTGCCCACGTGACACCCCATTGACGGGAGGGAAGATTCAATGAGGTCAGAAGAATCGACTATAATCTGCCGAATGATATTGAAATTGATTCAATTTGATGCAAATCAGGTTATCACCCTTCTTGGGCGTGAACCTGATTGCAATAGGCAGCACGGTGGCACAGTGGGTTAGCCCTGTTGCCTCACGGCGCCAAGGTCCCAGGTTCGATCCCGGCTCTGGGTCACTGTCCGTGTGGAGTTTCCACATTCTCCCTGTGTTTGCGTGGGTTTCGCCCCCACAACCCAAAAGATCTGCAGAGTAGGCAAACTGGCCACGCTAAATTGCCCCTTAATTGGAAAAAATGAATTGGGTACTCTAAATTTTTTTAAAGAGTGAACCTGATTGCGCATTTGGGGAGAGCCCAGGAACATGGTGTCAGAAAATATCGGCAGTACAAATTCCGTTTTTGGCCTCTCGCGAGAATCTATGGTCATTGCAGGATTTGTGCCCACTGCTAACATCCCTGCAGAATCCTGCCCACAGTATACCATGTACACTGTCCCTGTAGGTCTTAGTAAGAAATGGGAAAGTCCCAGAATGGAATCCTGGCTCAAAAGCTCGTAATGTTTTACTTGTTTTAGAAAACGTGGAAGAAGAGTCACAGGAATGGCAATTTGGTTTAAGAACAAAAATCATTTATTAAACATGAAAAGTTTGATTATAATAGAATACTCCTCCACTCCCCCTCACCTTCACAAATGTACACAGATTTCAAGGATAACACTCCACCCTGAAACAAAATGGCAGATGCCATTTATTTGACCATCCTTGGATTACACCTCAATTCCCTCCAGATGATTGTCACATGTGTTTCCAAGCTCCATTCTCAAAAGGACGCACTTTAAAATCTTCTTTCAAACAATGCTTTCCATTAGCTGTTTACATCAAGAATACACCTCCAGGTTTTTAAACTATCCTTTCAAACAAAGCTTCATCTCCGCTGTTTAACAGGAATTAGTCTCCAGGTTTTCCAACTCTCTATGCCACATTCCTTTGTCTTGAATGCTTTTACACAAACTCTTGAGATTCAACCATTGATTTCCATAATTATTGCAACTAATGTCTCACAAACTGTAGTGAATTATCACAAATCATATAGCCACTTTATATATCTTTCTGGCTTCTCACAAGCCAGCTCCTTCACACTCAGTCTGTCCTCACTGTTCAACATTGTGTTATAGTTCCAATTTCCTGTACTTTTAACTGCAGATTTCCTGGAAATCTCTCTGAATTTACATCGGAACATAGGGACAGGAGTATGCCATTCAGTCCCTCGAGCCTGCACCACCATTCAATGAGATCGTGGCTGATCTGTGGCCTAACTCCATATACCTGCCTTTCGCCTACAAGGCTTAAAAACCATGCTAAACAAAAGTTTATCTATCTCAGATTTAAAATTAACAACTGATCTAGCATCAATTGCTGTTTGTCGAAGAGAGTTCTAAACCTCTATCACCCTTTGCATGCAGAAGTGCTTCCCAACATCTCTAGTTTCCTTAACCAGCTCTTCTATTGATTTCTGGCTCTGGCCTTCTTATCCATTACTCCATTGTATGGCTTTTCTTCTCATTTTCTTCTCACCCTAGAGCTTTCTCTCATCAACTGCCATGAATTCAGTTAATCATAAAAAGCCTCCTACCCTAAAGGTGCCCTGGTTGCTGGGCAACATCTCTTTCCTTCTGCAAGCCTGTTTACTTTTCATGCTGTAGGTGCTCTCAGCACAATAGAAGCACAGTATTAGATGTAAACACACACGTCTAACATGAATCTAACTAATGGTTCCCCCTTCGTTACACAGAACCACTAAATTAAACCCACTTAAATTTTTACCTTATTATTTAGTATTTTACAATATAAATATAGATCACGTAAAACTACCTCTGCTTTCCTGATAACCAGCCAAATCACTTGTGATGTTGAGTAATCATTATGCCACTTTTTTTAGAAAATATGATGAGAATAATTCTTTCCTCATTAATAGACCAAAAATAAATTATTTCTGACATTTTATGAATGACGATGGAGTAACTTCTTCACCGCCCACCACCAATAGCAAGGTTCCTGGTGGAGAATCATGCATTGGGTAAAAAACAGGATAGGTGCTGTTCCTATGCTCCAGTCCTATGCCAGCGGCTAACCACAAGGTTTCGAAACATCTAGGGGTTAACTGCTTTCACTTTGTCTTTCACTCAGCAGAAAGCACGTGGGCTGGGATTCTCCCCTACCCGGCGGGGCGGGGGGTCCCAGTGTGATGGAGTGGCGTGAACCACTCTGGTGTCGGGCCGCCCCAAAGGTGCGGAAGTCTCCGCATCTTTAGGGGCTAAGCCCTAACATTGAGGGGCTAGGCCCGCGCCAGAGTGGTTGGCGCTCGCCGGCTGACGTGGAAGGCCTTTGGCGTCATGCCAGCCGGGGCCGAAGGGACTTCGCCGGCCGACGGAAGTCCGCGTATGCGCCGGAGCCTCAGCGGCTGCTGATGTCATCCCCATGCGCAGGGGAGGGGGTCACTTCTGCCTCCGCCATGGCAAAGGCGGAAGGAAAAGTGTGCCCCCACGGCACAGGCCCGCCTGCCGATCGGTGGGCCCTGATCGCGGGCCAGGCCAGTGTGGGGGCACCCCCGCGGCCAGATCACCCCCCCCCCCCCCCTCCCCCCGGGACCCTGGAGCCCGCCCGCGCCGCCTGCTCCCGGTAAGGTAGGTGGTTTGATCCACACCGGCGCGAGAAGCATGACAGCGGTGGGACTTCGGCCCATCGTGGGCCGGAGAATCGCCGGGGTGGGGTGGAGGGGGGGGGGGGGCACGCCGACCAGCGCAAAGTGTTTCCCGCCCCCGCCGAATCACCGGTGCCGGAGAATTCAGGAGACGGCGGGGGCGGGATTAACGCCGGCCCCCAGCGATTCTCCGACCAGGCGGGGAGTCGGAGAATCCCGCCCATGACTTCTGAATCATACCTAGATGTTTATAAACATTGTGGTTAGTTTCACTGCAGGAAATTGAGATGCATTGAAGTGTGAAGGGAAATGAAAATAAACAATCCTGACACCTGGTTCTGGAAGTTATTGGCCTATCAGTTACAGCCTACTAAAAGCTATTTTTCTTTGAAAGGTAATAGAAGCCTCACAGATCAAAGGGTCTGAGGGGGTTTAAAGCCTTGCCATGTGTTTTGGCTTTCTAAGAAGTAACATCTACTGCTTTCTACACTTCTGTCTGAGACAGCAGGTGTGAGGGACAGCTAAATGAAAATGCGGTGATTTTTCAGTTTCTACCTGGACTGCTCCTTAGCTTTCAGGCAAGGGTGACTGATATGGGGGTCCTCTGATATGGGGGGACACACACACTCTGAGATGGGGGTTCTCTGGTGGGAACCGTGGGGGGGGGCTCAAGTCACCTTCAGATATGCGTGCTTCGGGGGGGCGGGTACCCAGCATTTCCCACGGCGGTGGTACAGGGAAGGATGCCCCTACTTGTCAGCGGAGGGTGGGCAGCAGGATTTGCATTATGGGGGGTGGGGGAGAGAAACCACTGGACCTTGGTATTGGTGTGCCATTCCCAATGGCGGTCAGATAGCAGGATTCAGAATGAGGAGCTCCCAGTCTTGCATATATTTGCAAGGCAAGGGGTGGGAATCGCTCCCGGGCGCCACTCCTAGTGTCAGCAGAGACCATGAGTGATTCTACTGCGACTGGAGAGCATAGTCTCCCAAACAGAGAATCCTGCCCAATGTGATTAATGACATTGCAATATCTTTCTCAAAATACTTCCAGCGTGGGAGTGAGTTTATCCAACAGTGTCTTTCATGAATGTGCTGAAAGATTGCAGTCTCAATGATCACTGCATTACAAAATAAATGTTCAATGCCTAAAACAGGATAGATTTTCAACAAATGGTTAGATGTTTACAGTAAAGCAGGAACCAATAAAGGGCTTTTAAAAATGTTTATCCTAAATATGTATTTCTTTTGATGATTTTGTGGGCAGGATTTTCCACGCATTCCTTTGCGTGTTTCATGGCAGCAGAGCCAGCCCGCCAATCGCCAGCGGCAAGATCTTCTGGTCCCGCCATTATCAACAGGTTTCCCATTGAATGCATCCCTCGCCATCGGGAAACCCTTGACGGGTGTGCCTTGTCTAAGGGACTGGATGCTCCCAGTGGTGTGAACGGCCAGTAGGTTCTGGCCACATGGTTGAGGGTATGGAGGGTGAACACCATTTTAAAAAGTTTGTACTTCAAATATAATTCATTTTTTAACTGGTATTTTTCCATACAAAGAATATCATGGTTGCATTTCTAGCTTACTCAGAGAATAATAAAACTATAGAGACATTCAAAGATAGTTCTGTATGCTTCTCTGTTTAAATTCATCTAATTTTATTTTGTATTTATTCAGCGCTCTGTCACTTTTGTATAGTTTGTGGTTTAAAACTATAAGGGACTGTCGCTGTGCAAATATATTTTTAAAAAGTGAAATTAAAAGTTGTGCAATATCTTTTCAGTTTCCGGGCTCTCTGCCAATCCAAATTATTCATTCATACTTTTGATCTAAAAGTGCAACATCTTTCAACATTTCCTAGTAATTCTGAAGGGCAAGAGTGTGATCCAGAAACAAAAGCTGAGTTATCAACAAGACTTTGTCTTTCAATGCCTTTGAAGTATGTATCCTGCTTAAGGTACTTACTTTGCCTGGGAAATCCCAAATAATCTCAACTCTTGAATTCAGTTTTGCTGTCACTGTGCACTTGATAGCGAGTGTTTTTCCACTCAGCATTTTGACTGGGTTGGTTACATTAAGCTGTACCTTGTTGATGCCATCAACTATATTTCAAACAATAATAAAAGAAAATTAATATTGTAAAAAAAACTCAGGCACCTGGATACAATGTATACTGTATGCATCACTTCATATCGTTCTATATACAATCAAATTTTATAATTTAAGAATACTAATAAATAACTAGTAAATACAGCATGTTTACACTAAGTTATGATGTGCAATCGTTTTTTTTTTACTAGCAGATTTATCTATTATCAAGCGTAGAACATTCATCACCAAATACGAGCATTCCCACATTGATTGAAAAAAACCAACAGAATAGGTTAGTTCTCCTCTGGAATAAGATCTATTCAAATACTTTGATTAATCAACCCACTTTACAATTCTGCAATGAAGCAAAACAAGGGGGTGCAACCTTCTTTCGGAACAGAATCCACAATGGCAGATATCAGTCAGGGTTGATTGTCCAGCCTATTATGCTTTAACGCTGTTCGAAATTAATTAACTGTGTGCGTTTTTAGGAGAATTCCAAAATTATAACTCCAATCTAACAGGAATGATTAGTGACTATGGGCAGAATATTTCTAAAATCTGGCAAAATGTCTCTCCAGAAACACGGCCAAACTTTTACATTTTCTGGCACTCAGTGCCCTGATCTGTATGAAAAATAAACTTCCCCCACGCCTCACCACAGAGAGCCCCCCTAACTGCACTCCCCCCCACCCCTACAAGCATCGCGATGGCTTCACCACCACCATACAAGCATCAGTGCATTCCTCTGATAGGTACCACTGCTTCTTCACAGGCATCATCCTCCCCCAGAAAGCCCCCCTTCACAAGCTTCACCCTATCTCTTCACAGCCATTAACCTCTCCTTTCACAGACATCGGCCCTCCCCTCCCCGATCACAAACAAGAGAAATACCCCCCTAATGGGGCTGCCCATAGAGCCCGCCCCGGCACTTCTGACCTAGCATTGCCAACCTGGCACTGCCAGGGCACTACCCAGCAATGTCTTTCACCACCCAGGGGCTATACTTAGCTGTGCGCCCCTGGATGGTCTTTGTTTTTGAAAATCAATAGCGATTTGCGCCAGCGTGACATAACGCCGGCTAGGTGGGAAGATACGGTGAGAGCCAAAGTAGCGGCGTTAACCCTTATAATTAGATTTAAATTTATTTTGAAATATGCTAATCAGGCTCCCACTCTTCCTGAGCACAAACCTGATTACATCATTGGAGGGGGGGGGGGGGGGGGGCAGGGAAGATACAAAACCAATTATCACAGCACAAATCCTGTTTTGGCCTCTCACAAGATTCAGCAGCCATTATGGGATCTGTAATCATGGCTTCTGCAGCTGTGACCTATGTTTTTAAAACTAATTTTTATTCCAAAATTTGGTGAAAAGAATAGCCAAGATGCGTTCACTCTCATCACAACTATAAAATTGACAGATACTTCTGGTATTTGTGTCTGCACCTGCACAGTTAAATGTGGCAATCTAGAAATTGCTGTCAGTGATTCCCTGATGTTCCACATAGTGCATTGTTTAAATCTCCTTAGACGGTGCAGAAATCGCTCAAGTTTGTGTGAACTTCTACTTTTACACTCTACCCAAAAGGGAATCACACCTTCCTGAATGAGGTGTAATTAGATTTTAAACTTTACTCCCCAATGATCTCTCCAGGCCTAAAATCTGATTTTATATTTGAGAAATGTTGAATTTTTCCATTATGACAAAAATTCGATAGGTTTTCAATAAAATTACTTTTTCGGTTTGTTTAAGATATTTCAGTTTCAGCTTTAATTCCAGTGTCTGTCTAAATCTGTCTGTGAAATTAGCAAAAGATAATCCATGCATTTATTTCCTGGTCTGCTGTCTGTTAAAATTCATTAATGTGATTGGTTGCTTAACCTGCTCAATTACATCACTGTCACTGGATTCTGAAGCTTCCCCTGTGATTGCTGCCAGAATCAAATTAATGTTGGAAAAGGTGAAATCCACGCCTCAGAGATTGGCTTTGTGGGCAGCTTCCTTCAAGGTCTTACTGACACTGACCGCAATATTCGGACCAAGGTATTTTTAAATGGGAGAATGTTTTGCCGAGACTTTTGAGGGCTGCCGTGCACACTTATTATGCAAACTTTCTTCAACACAAAGTAGTAAAGATTAATTCATTGAAAAACCATAAGTAATGACATTTATGCTGACTTCACAACCACACTGTGGACTCAGTACATTTTTCCCCAATGTAGTCAAATTAGGTCATTAGCACAAACTTTCTTAAAACAGCAGGTTCCAAGAACGCTGACACAATTTTTGTGACTCATCTTTGAAAAAAGTTGGCATTTCTACTTCAAATCAAAATTCAAAAAGATATAGGGTGCGTTCTATCGGCCTCGGCGCACACGAATCGGGACGTGTGAAGCCGGTAAATCTTGAGAAAGGCCTCGCGTAAGATTTACCAGCTTCGTCACGCCTCACGAGATCTAACGAGATCTCACTAGGTGTCACGTGGTGTCATGATCTGGAATCCGCCCATTGAGGGCGGGATCCAGATTTGAATATTCCTTGTAAGTGGTTAGTCTCACTTACGTCGGTCGGATCTACCGAGCGCCCAGGATTGAACGGCTTGCCCCGGAGACACCAAGTGGACGCAGTTCAGCACTGGTTTCCACAAACATGGACCAGATGTGCCAGCACTTGAGGAGGGAGTCTCCCAGGTGATCGGGGGCCCTGGGTGGTTGGGCTCTGGGCAGGGTTGTACCCAGCACCCTGATGCCAGCCAGGCACCCTGCCAGTGTCACCTGGGTGCCACTCTTGCCATACCAGGATCCTCAGGTCGCACTGTCAGATTAGAAGGGCACTGCCAGGTTACCAAGATGCCCAGGTGGCATCTTGCACATGCCAGGGATGGGGCCCGGGGGTGCCCTGCCCTTATGAGGTGGGGTGTGGAGGGGCTCAATGACTCCCTAATTGTTAAGCTGGGGTGTTGGTGTGGTCCGAAGGCCACGGTTTTAAATGGAGCTCGTTGGTGCAGGAAATTAGTCTAAGTGCGGCTTTGGTGGGGCATTCCTCACCGAGGCCCAGAAATGAAGCAGAGACCCAATGTGGTAGCCTGTGTAGAGGTATTGAGGTACCTAGTAATGCTGGAACACCATTGGTAGATAATGTATGCTTTCCATTGGTCGAGCCTGTATGGTAGCTCTGCCCTGCAAGACGGGGTATAAGAGCCCGTGCCGCCCCAGGAGCTTTCTTTCTGTACCTGAGTTGCTGGGGGAAACATCTAGCTTATTAAAGCCTTCAGTTGGACTACTACCTCGCTTTAGTAGTCATTGATCGTGCATCAATTTAATAAGCTAGATGTCAGGGCGGAGCTACCATACAGGCTCGACCAATGAAAAGCATACATTATCTACCAATGGTGATCCAGCATTACTAGGTACCGTATTACCTCTACACAGACTACCACACCCATTTAATAGCAGGGTTGTTCGCGGTGCTGCCAGCACCAGGAAATGCCCAGCTAAACGTACCCAACACAGGGCTCTGTTTCATTTCCTTTAAATTGCGCCATGTTTTCTTTCAGTGTAGCGATATACCATAGACTCCACAGATTCCCTACAGTGCAGGGGAACATTTGGTCCATCGAGTCTGCATCGACCCGCTGAAAGAGCACCCTCCTTAGGCCCACTCCCCCACCCTATCCCTATAACTCCACCTAACCTTGACATCCCTGGACACTAAGGGGGACTTTTTTATCATGGCCAATCCTGCACATCTTTAGACTGTGGGAGGAAACCAGAGCATCCAGAGGAAACCCACACAGACACGGGCAGAATGTGCAAACTCCACACAGACAGTTACCCAAAGCCAGAATTGAATCCAGATCCCTGGCGCTGTGAGGCAGCAGTGCTAACCACTGTGCCACCTATGCATAGGTCTCATACTGAAAAATGCATATTTGCTAGTTGGTATTGATGCAGAACAAGGCCAGCAGCGCGGGTTCAATTCCCGTACCAGCTGAGAATTCTGAATTCTCCCTCTGCGTACCCGAACAGGCGCCGGAATGTGGCGACTAGGGGCTTTTCACAGTAACTTCATTGCAATGTTAATGTAAGTCTACTTGTGACAATAAAAAGTTTTTTTTAAATTTAAAAATCTAAACAAAGTGTAGTGCATGAATTTTTCATTCATATATATGTATCAAAATATATAATTACTGCATATCCAAGTGAAAAGCAGCTCAGAACGGATTGGAAATATTTCTTATTTATAAGGTTTTTTTGTTTAAAAACAGAAATGGACTGCGGGGTAATAAGAGGGTGAGTCATTGGGTAAGAAAATACATTTATTCTAGCAACTGATTACATTGACACAACCTGACGGGAGTGTTTGTAAAATTATGCATGACTTGAATGCTGGTGGAGGGTGGGAGGCACAAAATTGATAGTCACAAAGAGGAAGGCATATTTATAAAAAACAATCAGCATTAGAAATTCACACTATCAGTATGCTATGACAGAAATCAAGTTATTTTAAAAGTTATATGGACTGGGCTAAAAATGGCTTCACAACAATTAAAATATGTTGCTCGAAGGTTAGCTTAAAATGAATTTTCCAGCCCGTGCTGCCAGTGGGGTCTTCCAATTATGCTGAAGTTAATGGACATCTGAATGGCTCACTGCATCAGCCACAGGGGAGCATGCTGCGGCAGAGTTGAAAAATCCCAGCCTGTATATAACCTGCTAACTTCCTCTTAGCCTTTGCTGATTGTCAATCCCATTAACTACAAAATCATTGATAGCAATCCAAAAAAGTTGTTTTTGTAATTCTGTAGATCCATCATTATAATTTTTTAATAAAGTTATGATAATATTGCGCTACCCTAAACTGCAGGATCATATATGAAATTTTGAAAAGCATCAGGATAGTTAAGTCCCCTGGGCCTGACGGAATATACCCAAGGTTACTACGGGAAGCGAAGGAGGAGATTGCTGTGCCGTTGGCGATGATCTTTGCGTCCTCACTCTCCACTGGAGTAGTACCGGATGATTGGAAGGAGGAGAATGTTGTTCCCGTTTAAGAAAGGAAATAAAGAAATCCCTGGGAATTACAGACCCGTCAATTTTACGTCTGTGGTGAGCAAAATATTGGAAAGGATTCTGAGAGATAGGATTTATGATTATTTAGAAAACATAGTTTGATTAAAGATAGTCAGCATGGCTTTGTGAGGGGCAGGTCATGCCTCACAAGCCTCATTGAATTCTTTGAGGATGTGACGAGACATATTGATGAAGGTCGGGCAGTGGATGTGGTGTATATGGATTTCAGTCAGGCATTTGATAAGGTTCCCCATGGTAGGCTCATTCAGAAAGTTAGGGGGCATGGGATACAGGGAAATTTGGCTGTCTGGATACAGAATTGGCTTGCTGAAAGAAAACAGCGAGTGGTAGTGGATGGAAAGTATTCCGCTTGGAGGTCGGTGACCAGTGGTGTCCTGCAAGGATCTGTTCTGGGACCTCTGCTCTTTGTGGTTTTTATAAATGACTTGGATGAGGAAGTGGAAGGGTGGGTTAGTAAGTTTACCGATGACACGAAGGTTGGTGGAGTTGTAGATAGTGTTGAGGGTTGTTTAAGGTTACAACAGGACATTGACAGGATGCAGAGTTGGGCTGAGAAATGGCGGATGGAGTTCAACCTAAATAAATGTGACGTGATTCATTTTGGAAGGTCAAATTTGAATGCTGAATACAGGGTTAAAGGCAGGATTCTTGGAAGTGTGGAGGAAGGAGGGATCTTGGGGTCCACCCAAAATTGTCACCCAGGTTGATAGGGTTGTTAAGAAGGCGTATGTTGTGTTGGCTTTCATTAAGAGGGGGATTGAATTTAACAGCCGTGAGGTTTTGCTGCAGCTTTATAAAATCCTGGTTAGACCACACTTGGAATATTGTGTCCAGTTCTGGTTGCCTCATTATAGGAAGGATGTGGATGCTTTCGAGAGGGTGCAGAGGAGATTTATCAGGATGCTGCCTGGACTGGAGGGAATGTCTTATGCAGAAAGGTTGAGGGAGCGAGGGCTTTTCTCACTGGAGCGAAAAAGGAAGAGAGGTGACATGATAGAGGTGGACAAGGTGATGAGAGGCATGGATAGAGTGGATAGCCAGAGACTTTTCCCCAGGACAGAAATGGCTGTCACGAGGGGACATAATTTTAAGGTGATTGGAGGAAGGTACAGGGAAGATGTCAGAGGTAGGTTCTTTACACAGAAGAGTGGTGGGTGTGTGGAATGCACTGCCAGCAAAGATGGTGGAGTCAGAGTCATTAGGGACATTTAAGCAACTCTTGGACAAGCACATGGACAGCAGTAAATTGAAGGGGTGTAGGTTAGATTGATCTTAGATTAGGATAAATGGTCAGCACAACATCGTGGGCCGAAGTGCCTATACTGTGCTCTCCTGTTCTATGTTCTATAATATTCAGAAGATTGTTAATTATCTATGAGGCTTGGAATTCATTGGGTAAGAGTGCTACTTTCTGCCTGTGAAAGCTAGAATGTATGTAAAATGTTTGGCACACCTGACTTACTGTAAATAATAAAATAAATGTTTTTAATAAGTATTCAAACTCTTAAAAGCATAACACTGAAATGTTTAAAAATCTATTTTTCAGTGATGCCCTGCCAGCAGGCCAGTGCTTCCATGTTCTGAGTGCTGAAACTTATATGAGGCAACCTTCAAAATTAGACTTGATGTCAGGGTAGGTCTTCCAAATTGGTATGTTTATGAAATGAGATGAAGTAAGGTGGGAGAAAGCTTATGTGGCGCATAAACACCAACATGGGCCTGTTGGGCTAAATGCCCTCTCTCTGTGCTGCAATTAATTTATAATATGCTGTACAATCTGAGGAAACATTGATTAGGGTGAATACTTGTCATCGAACATGTGTTCAACACCAAAAATGTGAAAGATTTCCAGCAAGCCGTTACATTCTGGCAGAGAACTACTGACCTCGGAAACATGGATTTCACCTTTTCCAGCATTAATTTGATTCTGGGATCAACAACAGGGGAGCTTCTGAATTCAACAGAGGAGAGATTTGATAAGGGTGCCCAAGCTTATGACTTGTTTGGATGAACAAGGAAAATCTATTCCCACTCGCTGATGGCACAAGGGCTAGAGGACACAGATTTAAGGTTTCGGGAACGAGGTGCAGGTGGTTGGGAGGAAGAACATTTTTATGCAGTGAGTAGTAATGACCAAGAACTCGCTGCCCACAAAAGGGGGTAGAAACAGAGATGATCTATGATTTTGAAAAGGATATTGGATGGGCACTTGAAGCAAACAAACTTTTATCCTTGGGGGAATGTGACTGACTGGATTGCTCCATGGAAAGCTGACATAAACACAACTGGCAAAATGGCCTCCTTCTGTGCAATAAATGGCTCTACGATGTCACTACTAAATACCTAGCGCACAAACATCAGTATGTGTGGATCAGTTGTCAACCCGGCAAAGAACTGGTTGGTGAATACTAAAGTGCAATACAGTAAATATAAGCTGTTATAATAATGGCAAATAAGGGGTTGGTTTGGCACAGTGGGCTAAACAGCTGGCTTGTAATGCAGAACAATGCCAGCAGCGTGGGTTCTATTCCCGTACCAGTCGCCCCAAACGAGCGCCGGAATGTGACGACTAGGTGGCTTTTCACAGTAACTTCATTGAAGCCGACTTGTGACAACAAGCAATTATTATTATTAAATAACAAAAGGAAATGGAGCTACAAACCCTGTCTGTGTGTTAAATAAATAGAACGAAACGTCCTTCCATTCACACTGGTTTCGCATGTCAGCAGACCAATAAATCTGTATGTGGGTCTGGGAATAACAAAGCCTCGTTTGCTGTCCCACATAACCTCCTTGCCATCAACGATAAAGGATAAGGAATTCTAAAAGTAAAAAACAGAAGTTTTGTCATTATAGTGAATCATCTCATGCTGAAAAGACATTGATATGAGCATTTCTATGATTAAGGACAAAGTGATTAAAATAGTGCCTCAAATTTAATTAATTGCTGTGAAATGAAAAGCAATAATCTCAAACAATACACCAGATTATTAGCAAGCCTATTTAATTTTTTTAAATTAAGGGGCAATTTAGCATGGCCAATCTATCTATCCTGCACATCTTTGGGGATGAGACCCACACAGACACGTGGAAAATATGCAAACTCCGTACGGACAGTGACCCGGGGCCGGGATCAAACCCGGATCCTCGGCACCATAAGTGAGCCTATTTAAGTAACCGTCATGCCTTTCAATTCCTGGATGCCAACTAATACAGCATGGAATTTATCCACAGGGAACGTAGTTACTCTTTGAGAAAAACTATTCAACATTCAGAAATCACACGTAGGGCAAAGATTTATCTGAAGAGAATTTTTCTATAACCCTTCCCCGGGTCTCTTCCATCTTAGATTGTTCTTTCTAATATACCATTGCAAGATATTTATTTTATAGAAGATGAATATTCTTATTATGGTACAGATTTTAAAAACGATATCAAAGTATAATAATATTATTTTGAGACATAAATTAGCAAAAGAAAACAAAATTATTATATTTGTGCATGGTGTGCTTCAAATATACTAGATTGTAGTCTTATTTCCTGCGACTGTTGTTTGTATTTGATTGTTTGCTACAGTTTAATTCTATCAGTGGATCAAAACCTGCCAAACTTATTTTTCTTTTGTAAAATTAAAACTATGTCTTTTTGATTCGTTTTTTTTCTGTGAATTGTTTTAAGCCATTTCATATTGAATCTAATTTCCATTTTTGAGTTCCCAGTGATGTAACACCTACACCTAAAATTATACCTCCCATATGATTCCATTTTACCCATTCCCATTTATGCTTTCATCTTTTCTCCTTTCATATTGATAAATGCCATGCATTATTTTATCCAGCTAATTTTTCAGTTTACATGAGTTCACCCTAATAAAAAGTGGTTAAGTCACTTTCTCCATCAAAGCACTGAAACTGCGAAGTATTTCTCAATCCACAGTAGCCTCTGAATATACGGAGAAATTTTAGTTGTTTATAACCTCCCTCCACTGACACAAGCTATGTCAGAAGTGGTCAACGTGTCATGTGATCTTGACTTTTCCTTATGTGAATGTACATTTGATTGCCCTTGACAGGGATCAAAACTTAAATGAGCACTTTGGGAGCTAATATTTTGCTTTATTTAAATCACCACAGAATGTATTCAAAGATGCTGGATGATTTATAACTGTGTGAAATTCTAGGTTATGTCACAACTAATTATTTTAACACAGTGCATCAGAATTTCATTTTTTTAAGTAGCCACTAGTTAAACGAAAGGGTTTTTTAGTTGCATGTTTCATGGCAAAATTCTGCCAAACAACTTTCTCCTCTGTACACTGAGCAATAAACAAATGTTAATTAATTTACTAACAATGAACCAATCTGTCCGGAGATTGACAGAAAGATGCACTTCCAAGAACACTTGTTAGCCTCATCTATCATATCTAACGTTGATGATAAGCAGCTGCAGAACTCATCTGGTAAACCTCATATTATAACATGAGTTCTTACTGACCACACACTCAGCACTCCGCATCTTCTCCAACAAAGCAATCTTTATATCTGTATTCTGCACAGCTGACCTATCACCAGTAAAATGCTCACATGAGGGCTTTCTGATGTCTCGGTCAGTTGCTTCTATATGGAATCCTACACCACAGTAACCTGCACCTCAAGGAGAGGAAAATATATTGTCCTCCCAGTTCTGTTAACTGAGCAGGGACTGGCATTAAAAGCAGTTATTGAAAAGTTTACGTCTCAGAGAATTCCACGCTCTCAGCGGAAGGCAGTTTCATTGTGGCGAGTAAGTTCTCTTGGGAAGAAAGGGGCATAAAAATAAATAAATAAAAGACCCATGGATTAGATTTTGCCAACTAAGTGCTTTGATGCAAAAGGAAAAACAATATGAAACAAATGTAATTGCGTACACTTTTCTCATGTAAAGAGTTCTACAGGGTGGGACAGGAGGGATGCCTCGAGTAGGATGTAATAAATGTGACTTTCGTCCTATCTCACTGACTTCCTGTCAACACAGGATACAGACCTACTGTCTCTGCTCCGTGCTGCCAACTTGGGTATTATATGGATGCTTCTGCTTGTGGATTATGCTGCTCAATGGGAAACATTTTTGTCCTATTACCCGGACTATAACATATCCTTTGGAAATATGTATGTATATTTACACCAACAAAGAGAATGAAATTAACTGCATTTCTACACACTTTAAGTTTGCTGCAGTTTAAGTTACTTGCAGAGTACATTGGATCATACTAAACCTGGAAAACCTTGAAGTTCAATTTTGTTTCAAATCTTTAGAATTGTATGGAAATTATTCAAACTAAATGGATTAGAAATACTGGTATTTGTAAACATTTCTCACTTAACATTATTTCATATGGCCAGTACTAAATAACTTGATCAGAAAGGTCTTTCCATTTTTATTCATATATGCAAATTTCTTTATTTCAGAGTTATATTCATTTCATTAATCTTTTCTATTTACTTGTTCATTTCTTTTTTCATATTCCTAATTTTTCTTGTGCTATTCTTACCTGTTTACTTTCCTCATTGTAAAGATATCCGCCGACACAACAGCAGGACTATGTTTCAAAACAATTTGCTGTACAAGACAAACTTCAAGCTGTTTGAAGGATGTGATAAGATGCTGCGGTCGATTTTCAGGATCGTTTGCCGCGGGCACAAATCCCGTTATGGCTGCTAACACTTGCAAGTGGGTCATAATTGGGATTTGTGGCAGTGTGATCTCAGCTTCAGATCGTCCCTTGCCCCCCCCCCCCCCCAAACCCCCCCTCCCCCCCAAAGAAAGGTGTCGAAAGGCATTGCTTTGAAAACGAAAACCAGTCGTGATAACCATGCCGGGACGCGGAGAAGAGTGTAACCCCTGTGTGATGATGCCACTCTGTGGCATCTAGGCACTGCCAGGGTGAGGGACAGGCCTCCAGGGAACTCCACTGGGGCAGGGGGTTCCCATTATTTGCAAGGGGGGATGTGGTTGTGCCTGAATGGCAATTGAGGGGTGGCGGACACTGAGAATGGAGGAATGACGATGCCAGTGGGTGGGGGAGGGGGTGACCTGTGTGTTTGAGTGTTGGGGGTGTTCTCCTTGTCTCCCAGGGGTCCTGATGTCCGGAGGGGCCTTTAAGTGTTAAGTGCACTTGGTGATTGGGGCACCATTTGCCGCCTCCATCAGGCTCTGCCAGAGTGACAGCGCAATATATGACCCCTATTTTTTTTGACAAAGTGTCAGTAGATCTGGAGTGAAAACTTGGCTGTCCTTGTGAGGAGTAATATGCCGGTTTTCATTCAGAATCTGACCCTTTGCCATTTTTTTAAGGAAAATTCTGCCCTGTGAAGATTCAAATTCTTCTTCATGTTTCTTAACCTAATTTCTTACTTTCTTTAATACTTCCAGGGTTCGTTTTTTTTTAAAGTTCCAGGTGACAGTAAAAACAATTGAGTTAGCTCCTAACAGTGGCAGATGTTGGGAAAGGGTGTGAGAGAAAGAGGCAGTAACATTCATGAAATGTTCACTTAATGCAGTCCTGATCCCTGCTTAAGATGCCACACTGTATAACAAACACTGCACGGTCCTACTTTCTACCCATCTCCTATATGATGCTGCTTGCAGACAACACAGAAGAATGAAACACTGAGACAACCTTGCCAGGATTTGAACCCAAGATCTTTTGGCACCGGTACAACACTCAAATCACTGACTTAGCCAAGCTCAACAGAGGAATCACAGGCCAAGGTTGGTGGACATATAAAGAGAAGATTACACAAACAGCAGTAGAAATTTGCAATGAACAGGAAGGGAGGCGGAGAGGAAAAGATTGAGGAGAAAGCTTCGAGCTAGAGTAGCGCAACCCAATGCCATACTTTAAATTTCTGGCAATTAACTGTGACAGACAGTTTCACTATACAAGTCCAATTTCTATAATTGCAAGCACTGCAGGTTCACACAGCTGATAACATTTACAAAATGTTCTAATGAGGGAGTGTGATGACCAGCGCACGCCACCTAGATTTTTACTAAATAATGTTTCTCAAATCTTGGCCAGAATATTTGTAACAACCCAAATTAAAATATTTCTCAGATTAATCAAAATTAAGCAAAAGTGATGTGAGAAACATCTTTCACACAATGTGTGGTTAGGGATGAAATGCACTGCCTGACAACATGGTGGAGGCAGGTTCAAATGGGGCCTTCAGAAAGGAATTGAGCAGTTATTTGAAAAGGAACAATGTGCAGGTTTATGGCGAGGAGACAGGAGGATGGCACTAAGAGAATGTTATATAAATTATGTTTTACATATTCTTCAAACAGTACATAGATTCAATTTGTAAGGGCAAAACAGTACTCCAAAAATTAAAACAATCATCCAAAAGCAGTGTCTGAGTTTTAAAGTCAGTTGAAATTGGCAGACCAGCATGATTAATAATAATAATAAAAGCATAAAGCTGAATTCAACCAACCAAATGAGTGAAATTTGCTACTATTTTCAGCTTATTTCATTATTATAACTGAAATATTTGTTTTCAATTTGGCTTGCAGGAAGTTGTACATTTGTTCGGAACGCTTCAGATGCCAAGCTGTTTAATCAGTTTTTTTTTTATAAATTTAGATTAGCCAATTATTTTTTCCAATTAAGGGGCAATTTAGCGTGGCCAATCCACCTACTCTGCACATTTTTGGGTTGTGGGGGCGAAACCCACGCAAACACGGGGAGAACGTGCAAACTCCACACGGACAGTGACCCAGAGCCGGGATCGAACCTGGGACCTCAGCGCCGTGAGGCGGTTGTGCTAACCACTAGGCCACCGTGCTGCCCCCTGTTTAATCAGTTTAATAAAAAACCTATCATTATCAGCAAGAATTACCATGGGTTCAGAAAACAAGTCATGAAATAAATGCTTGAAGAAGCAATGCACTACAAGTTGTTAGCAATCTCTATGAATACTCCATCCAACCTACCGTTTTTAAAGTGACAGTGAGATCGGGGGCTGTGACCCGGCATGGAATAATTAGCCTCTTTCCTTCCATCATCAACACAACTTTGGGAAAATCTGTGTGTTGCTCCACAAATGGACTGTGTTTGTCTGAAACAAAAATCGATATTTTTAGTCAGTGGAAATGTAAGAAAAAGATTTTGTGGTGTAGCAAGTTGCCAACCCAAAGACTCTCGTCAGAGTTCACCGAAGTCTGCAGAAATGTAAATACAGCTGGAAGTTACAGAACTGCACTGACATCCATCCAAAGGTTTATCAGAATAAAAGCTAAAGTTTGGTTGTGACAGAGCTTTTCACTGAAAATGGCAGTTGTCATCAAAAGATTCCACACCTGCAGCATAATCTTTAAGCAGAAGAACACCTTTAAAGTAATTTCTCAAGTATGTTGGATACTATGAAGCTTCAGACTTTCTCTATTCTTGCCACGGTTGTGAATCTCCTGAACAGACGCCGCTGCATCACTGGTGTCAATAATCTAGTGACATTGAAAGTATCTAATGGGTATCAGTGTTCATTTGCACAAGTTTCAATTAGCCTTGCTGGATGCATGCTTTGATAGGGCATATGCATGGAACAATTCCAATGGACTACCTGGGCAGAATTTCATCGTGCCCGCCTGCAAACCCATAGGTAGGTGACCCATAAAATTCCAAGGGTGGCCTTCCAGCTGCCTTCCCACCCAGCCCCACCTGTCTGCAATTTTATGTTGGGCCCACCCTTGAGCCAATTGAGGCCCTTAAGTGGCCAATTTTGAGGCTTGCAGGAGGAGTTCAACTACAGGGGAAGCCCAGCAGGTCATCCTGTTCGGGCCCCCCAAGGGGGCACTCACAAGGTCTGTTTCCCCCATTGGTGTTCCCTCCCAACCTGGCTCTCCATCAAGACCTCCAACCCACTCTCCCCACTTCCGCCAGGCCTCACATCCCCGTTGTGAGATTCCCTGCACTCACCATGTCCTGGACTCTGGGGTCACCAATGGCTGGGACTTTCTTCTCCAGCCAATTATCACTCATCGGAACATTAAATGGTTGTGAGGCTGCTGTGATCACTGAGGAAGGGTTCCATGCCAACTTTTCAGATGGTGGTGTGGGCAAGCCTGCCACCCAAAAAATAACAGCAGTAATCGGAGAACTACTCTGCCTAATCATAACTGGCTTCTATTGGAATATTAGGTTTTCTGAAGTGAACCAAACCAATTGAGTGGACAGTCAAAATGCAGCAACCATAATCCGCCTTATCTCGTAGGAGGCAGTGATGGAACAAATACAGCTAATAGCAGAATGAAGATATTGGGTGCAACTTTATGGCCATGCTGCGCCTGCAACAGTGTGGCCAATAGAAGCCAGGAGACCCCACTTGCAGGATCTAGCCGGCTTGCCTCACGAGATCTAATGCAACCTCGCGAGGTGTTGCGATATAAATCCCGCCCATTCCCTGCATTCCCTGCTGGGGCACCCATCTAACACAAGTGCCGTTTTCAGGCATTGTGTTTCTCAGTGCTGCCACGGGCCAGGGAGCATGCGCTAAACTCGCTCACTAATGGACTTTGTTCCCATTTAGTTAAATCCCGCCCATTAGATCTGAATTATCCTGTTGGGTCAAATTTACTGTCAAGTAAGAAAAAACAAAGCTCTGTGCAACAGTGTTCTCAAGCTTGCACAGAACTTTGCTTGTTGGCATGCATATAAGTTTCAAGATCACCTGGGAACTTTCAGCCAAACTTTGTACTCTCTCCTTTCCAACTTCAAAAGCCTCTTTTAAATTATCCTCTTTGATACTTTTCCATTTATGCTTCCACTTCCATTAAATGCCCATTTGCCAACCACAACCTTGTAAAGCTGTCTCTTTCTACATGCTAAATTCTCCAACAATATAAGTTGTTTTTTAACTGCTTCATGCAGCAGCTTTGCATGCAAGCTATATGTTAATTACTCAAAATTACTTTGAGCAACGCAAAAACTGCAGTTCAATTGGACAATGATTAATTTCATTATTCTCAGCCAAACTAAAATCACCTCATCCCATAATTCTAACAATTTAGCTATGTTCAAAGCTACAGATTAGTCCAAGCTTTTTCGCTGTGTGCATTCAACACTCCCAAATTTGTCTGACAGACGTATTCCCAAGATGTTTTACTGTATTTTGAGCAAAGAATTTCTATTGTCTGTGATCCCACACAAAGAAAAAAGCCAAAAGGAAAAAGATGCCCTGAGAACCACTTAATGAGATGAAAGGCTAGATTTTGTTTTCTTTTCATTTGAGGAAAGTTGTATTCTTAAAGTATATATTTTTTTAATGTTGTTACATAATACACACCGTCGACAACCATTACCAAAGGGAAAAAAATAATTACTCCCTTGTGGACTATTCAAAAATGGCAAAAATGAAGAAAAGAGCTACTTCCATGCGTAAAGATAATTGATTGCCATGTTGTTTCCTGAGACTAACCATCTCATTGTGGAGATTATGAGAAGTACTAGGAAGAGATGCTGGATATTGCAGCATGCAGACACAGTGTCACCAGCAACTGAAGCTATGGGAGTGCTCCTTACTTTAACCTCAAAGCCATCACTGCTGAGAACTGGAGCCGGAAGAGATAGCCATAGCCAGAGTGAGATCCTGTAATTCTGCAATAGGCAGGGGTGGATTTACAATGGACACAATCGAGCCAATTGGGAACTATGTCCTATAGCAAGCACATTTAGCTGCATGTTTACTTGCGCTTACAGCACCAAGAAACACAACGTTATCTAACGCGACTTCGGTTAGATGTAGGGCCTCGGCGGGGAACACGCAGCCGGGGCCGGAACGTAATCCCATTTCCTGCACTGAGGAACCCCACTTATTAAAACTCCTCAGTGCCAGGAGAGATTGGAACGCCATTTTTAAATGGCGTCCTGATCTCTCGACCCCAGATGTGACCCCCAAAACACCAACTCACCTACAAGGGGGTCCTCACCACCCCCCTCACCCCACATACCCTGCCTCACATGCACAAGGCACCCCTAGGCCCAATCACCACCAGCTTGGCACCTTTGGCTCAAACAGCCCGGCAATGCCACCTGGGCACTTTGGCAGTGCCAGGCCGGTACCTAGGTGGCACTGTCAGGGTTCCCGTTGGTATCTGCAGTGCCTGAATGTCACCCTGCCCAGTGGACAAGCACCTGGGGGCCTTCATTCCCCTTGGACACCCACGAGTGTCATTCTGTCTGGCCTCCAGTCGTGGACATCAGTAATGAACAGCGCTCGCCCGAGGTCTCCAAGATGAAGGGGATAGATCGCAACACGTTGGTTACCTCAGAGAACTGCATATTAGAGTGGGACTAGCTGTCTCGTTCTAACATGCAGTTTTGCCAAAAGGTGACCCTGCCCATAAAGGGCGAGCTTCACATTGCGATGTCTAGTGAGGTTGCGTTAGATCTCATGCCGCGTGGTGAGCCAGGTAGATCCTGGGAGTGTGGTCTCTCGGCAGTTACAGCCACGTTGCACCATGGCGAGCTGCTGTTCAGGCATGGTGTGGCTGGTAGATTGCAGCCAATGAAATATACCGTGCCTAGGTACAGTGCTCCGTGCAGCGGAGGGCCCCTGCCATTAGCCACCCTGTTGTACCACCAGACCCAGTACTGGAATGCTCAGAATCACATCAGCTGGAGTGCACATCAACGAGGCCAGACAGTTATCAGGGCATCCAATCAGAGACTGATTACTCTCTGCATTGGGCTCAAATGAGCCTATCAGCAGAAAATGCAGAGTAAAATCAGACTCTCATTGGATGAGAACCAAAGAGCGGAAGGTAAGTAACGGTTGGCTGTACGCACGTGCGCACAAGTCCATGATACGAGGGAGAAGCCTGGTTATGCACCAGCAACAGAGCAGACCTTCCCCCGGCCAGCAGCAGGCATGCGAAGCCCTGGGCCTTGATGAGAATACAGCGTTGTGAAGCCATCAGAGCGGAACCCTTTCCCCCCCAGGCCAGAAGCAGGCGCTCAAGGGGGTTACAGGGGGGAGGGAGAGTTTGTGAGGGGGTTATGGGAGGGAGAGTTTGTGAGGGGGTTATGGGGAGGGAGAGTTTGTGAAGGGGGTTATGGGGGAGGGAGAGTTTGTGAAGGGGGTTATGAGCGGAGTGAGAGTTTGTGAAGGACTTGGGGGAGGGAGGGAGAGTTTGTGAGGGGATTGTAGGGGGAGGGAGAGTCTGTGAGAGGGTTATGGGGGAGGGAGAGTTTGTGAAGGGGATTTGGGGGGAGGCAGAGTTTGTGAGGGGGTAATGGGGGTAGGGAGAGTTTGTGAGGGAATTGTGGGTGGGGGAGAGTTTATGAGGGGGTTATAGGGGAAGAAGGGGGTGGTGGGGATGGAAAATTCATACATTAACAGTGGACAATCGAACATGCGTGGAACCATAGCCCAGCAAGTAGCATTCAGTGAAAGATAGTAAAATAGGATAGAAAAATCACTAAACTTTTAATTTTTTAAATATGGAAAACCTATACAGGAGCCAGGGATGATTTAGATCAGCTTCAGTACTAGACAGGAATAAATTTGTGAACCATGTTGATTAGAAGAAACCATTTTATCAGTATGTAAAGGAGCAGAAGTCGAGTATTGATTAAATACGAACAAAAATAAAGGTGATTTTCGGGTTATACAGAGTGCATTATTTTTCATTATCTTATTATTAATAACTGCCCAATGATAAACTAAAAAGATTATATGTGGCTGATAAGAATAGTGAATCTTAAGGCATCCATTAACACTTCCACTTTAAAATGAAGGCACTTTTGGTGTGGTTTATGTATTTACAAACAATGCAAACAGAAGTTTCACTCTAAACCTGGGAAAAAGGCAGATCAGTGGGCCTCATGGAGCTAATTTGGGAAGTTGACTAAACAATGTCCTGCCACAGGAAACAATCCAGAACCACTAGTGAATCTAATTCTACCCACAATCTGTTTCCCAAACTCTGATATATACGGAAAACACTGAAGGGATTCTTTTTAACGATAATCGGTATAGAATCCATTAATATTTATCAAACTTAAGACATGCTGGTTAAATTATAATATATTTCAATTAGGTGTCTCACAAGAACTTTGTTAGAAATATTTAGGTATGTTTTCTTTTTGTTTTATTCATTTTCAGGATAGGGTGTGACTGACTTCATTTCTACTTGTTCTCCACTGAATGTCTTTGAAAGAGCGAGCCCAGTAGCCCACAAGCAATCCTTGACAAGGTTTGTACTTCCCAGGGTGGGCAGAATTTAATGCTCCCCTCCATGATGAGTTTAGAGTCATTTAATCGACGTAGACCATGTTACCTTCCCATCTCTGTCCCAATTACGTCCTGGTGGGAAAGCTTGTGGGCAGCATCCTGTCTGGCCTACTTAAAGCCTCATCCCTCTGCTTAGATTCCTTTCAAGTATTGACATTTTCAATGAGGTGGCTGGGATTTAACACCTGCCTGGCTTCAGACCAGCTGCATGGAGGCAAACGCATGATTTGGAGGTGAGATAAGTTTAAAAGGTACTTAAACTATTTTTAAAAAAGTTTTTCTTGTTAAAGTTCCCCCACAAGTCATTGGAGGAGCCAGAATTAGGGTGTCCTCAAACTCCGGGGCATTAGAGTAGTGAGCACAGTTGTTCATACACCAGCTGAGCACCAGGAAGGGTGCAGATGGAAATAGGTTCTGCATCTTCAGAGATGAAGGCAACTGGAGTTAAGGAGTAACAGTCTGCACAAGATTGGCAGAGTACCTGGCATCAGGAGGTCAGAGGAAAGGGACAAGTGTCACAAAGGAGTAGATACTACTCTGAGCACAGGATCTATAGGCAAGAGTAAAGACAACAGTAGATGGCTGAGAACCACTGGCAAAGGGAACTCTGATTTTCTAGGAAGATTGTCACAGAAGATGGTGTCCTCTTCAGCTACAAGCCTCTGTTGCATCTTACAGACAACTGTATCACACAAGTAATAGATGTCCCCTGCAGAAGTGATGGATAACACATCAAATTCACAATGAATGGGACATCACAGGCATGGATGGTGCTTGTTCTAGTGCCAAGAGTGGTCAGGTGGTGTCCTGCAACATCCTCAAGCCAAGGCAGATGACCCTGAAGAGTGTGGTCTCCCTGCTGCATGAGATGGTTTTCAATTGGCACATCCAAGAAGAGTACCCACCTCTTCTCCTTCATGGGTGCCAGGCCTCTTGTGCCCCTGTGCCATCTGGGGTCCAGGTGGTGCAGTGGCAGGCATTGGCACTAACACTCTCCCTTATGACAAGCAGCATCCACAGAAATGATGTCTGAATCCTGTCTCATTCGCACCCCCATAAGATTTAATTGGGTGAGAAACCCACCATCATCCCGATTAGGGGCTCAGCCCTGGGAAAATTGCAGAAGTCAGATTTCTAGTGGAAACAAGTTTCTGACCCAAAATAAAATCTCGACTCCAATGGGAAAATCCTGCCAAATGACTTCAATGGCCTTCTGTATGCTGTTTAGTCCCACTGTACTTCATGTTTAAACTCCATAAAGGATGGTACTAAATAGTTGGTCCAAATCCGATCTGCTTCCTTGCACCTACATAGTCATTATTTTGTAACATTTTATTTCTAACAGAATCAATAAATCATTGAATGCAAAATGTCAGAAGCTTAGCAGAAACAAAAGGAATCTTTTAAAACGAATAAAAACTGTGATGTTTGTCTTACCCTTGACAAATATGTAGAGTGCAGTCTTTTTTTGTCGAGCATTTGAAGATGAGCTATTGCAGTAATAGTATCCTGTGTCTTCAGCCTGAGCTTTGCTCAAAGTCAGATTACTACAGTAAGGTCTAGCGCTGTCCCAACTGTTAAAGTTAATTATACTTATTCTTTCAGTTCCATTAATTACATGATTTGGCCAGGACCATGATATGCGTGATGATCCCCTGTGAAAATAATAAAAAGATAAACCATTACACAGTCCAGTTATATTTTCATTTAAATAAAATCAGATCACTCTGGCAATATCAGCTGTACACTGAGCTTCAATGTTACAATTCTAATGGTCTGGATGTGCAATCAAAAATCAAATCTACGCACATGTTTTATTCATTCATTTTATTCACTTAAATGAAAAGACTGGAAATATGGAATAAAGACAGGAAATGCTTGTAATAAACATTAGGTTATTCAGCATCTGTAAACACAACAGGCCAATTGGCAACCCCATTAGTGTTATGCCACGCTGCTCATTCACTGAGCAAAGGAGGAATCTAGAACCGATCTTTCCTCACATCGGTTTCTTCACAAAACCCTGAGAAAATAGACTCCCATTTCCTTCCCTAAACCCGGTGAAAGTTGTTTCTTATATATACTTAAGAATAGTGCCTTAGCCTTCCCCCAATAAGTAACAGCTGCTCTCACTTACAACCAGAGCATGTGACAGAATTGCAACAGTAACAGTTTTAATCCCCTGCAGCCAATGAAAAGCAGTGTGGGAAGTCACACTGGGGGAGATGGTGGTGTAGTGGTAATGTTGCTGGATTCATCTACGTTGGGGACACGGGTTCGAATTCAACCATAATAGCTGGACTAATTTAAATTCAATTAATATTATTGAAATATAAAGCTAATCTAACCATCATCAATTGTTCTAAACATCTATCTGGCTCACTTTAGTTGTCGTCCTTACCTGGTCTGGCCTACAGATGACTCCAGACAGGCAGCAATGTGGTTGACTCTTCACTGCCCTCTGAAATGGTCCAACAAGCCACTCAGTTCAAGGTAATTAGGGATGGACAACAAATGCTGGCTTTGTCAGCGATTCCCAGATCCCATGAAAGAATAATAAAAACAGCATCCTGGTATTCATTGGGCTGGATATTGTGAAGCCCACTGGAATGGGCAAGATGGCAAGTGGTATCAGAGAATTGTGCTAGAGGCCATCTGTCAGACTCCCAGCAGTGGCAAAACTGTAGGTTGTGGACTGTGTAATGGTTTATCTTTTTATTATTTTCACAGTGGATCATCACGCATATTATGGTCCTGGCCAAATCTTGTAATTAATGGAACTGAAAGAATTAGATCAGCCCCAGTAAGGTAACAAATCAGGAACCTCAATAGTATGCATAATTGCCCACTTGCATATTATTTCAATTAAATTTAATCCTGCCTTCCAATTTAGTGAAATTCATACATGTCTTATGCTTTTGGTAACGCACCCTGTGAAAGCTGGTAACCTATATTTGGCTTTCTTGGCCTGGATATTTACACCCATGTGGGGCATGGAGAAACAGGACATTTCCTCACTCCGCAAACTCAACCTGGAAGAAAATGACTCAGCGGTGCCCTTTATAAGCCCTGTGCCTACTTCATGACAACACATGCTAATCCATGCCCCCCACCCATCCCCTTTTGCCTTTACACCTACCATGCCAACTCACCCAGTTTATACCATCGGCAGATCTCAGAACCCATTCTTATTAAATAAAATTAATTCTGTTGCAGACTTTTAAAAAAACACTCATTCATAAAAAAGTTACTACATTTATATTCCTTCAACTACATTTTCCCTTATAACAACAAACATTCTATTCAATTACAGAGTTGCTTATGAAAACAAGCATTGCAATTCATAGTCCCACTTCAAAGAATCCATAACCATTTGGAGCTATCAATCAAACTGAAATGACAGGCATCCTATTGTGATTATGGACTGTTGTGAAATCAGTCATGCAGCACTTATCTAGTAATGGTGGCCCTAAGTATTGTGTCAACAGACAAGAGTGAAACAGCAAAAAGTCATTTTTTTAAAAACAGAACGCTTAGTTTTTAAAGGGCATGAGTTTTAAATGCCTCGACCGTTTGACAGCTCCCTTTGACAGTTAACCTTGACATTTCTGACAGTTGTTTTTGACACCTCCAATGAGCTTCACAGTTGCAATGAGTTTATGCACTTTATATGCATATTCATGCCTATGTTTAGTAATCCCAAAGGGTTCATAACCCCTGCCAAAAGGCCCCTTACCTATCCCAAAAGGTGTTCCAGGACCATATCTAGAGGAGTATTTTACATTTCCAGAAGAGTACTCTGGCCATTCAAACAAATCCACAAAGTTCAGATCTGCTCTTACTAGGTCTAATGTGCACACAGCGAGTTTCAGACATGTCTCACACCAAAATCATGCATGACTGGAGGCAGCTGCTGATTTCTATGGATACAATTTCGTCAAAACCTGCATGCACAAGGCCAAGTCACTGAATGTCTTCAAGACAGTGATAGATCAGTTCTTTATTAATAAGGGGATCAAGGTTACGGGAAGAAGGCAAGTGAATGGTGATGAGAAACATATCAGCCATGATCGATTGGTGGAGCAGATTCAAAGGGCTGAATGGTCTTATTCTGCTCCTATATCTTATGGCCTAAAGCCTGACCTAGGTCCATTCCTACACCTGTGAAAATAGTTGGTGCTGTGTGTGGTAGTCGGTATTAGGGGTATTACGGTAACCAGGTTGAGGCTGTAAGACCATTGGTGTGGGAGGTACCTGAGACAGCAAGATCATTGGTGAAGCTTGCCTACTGGTTCCGTCCAGTAAGGCAGAGTATAAGAGTCTGTGTCTTCCCAGCTGCTGCATTCTGTACCTGCGCTGCTGGGGGAAACATCTAGTCCAATAAAGACTTCAATTGTCGTCCAATCTCGCTCTGGAGTCATTGATCGAGCATCAATTTATTGGACTAGATTTTAAAGAATGGAGCTCCGAATCAAGCTGGAGTGTCTGCAACTCAGCCCCCACGCGGCAAACTCAGCAGCAACCTTTCAAACACTGGCTGGCGTGCTTCAACGGGTACCTCAGGACGGCCACAACTACACCCACGGAGGACCAGAAAATGCAAGCTCTCCACTCGAGGGTGAGCCCAGAGATCTACACCCTCATCGAGGATGCGGACAATTTCGAGGCCGCGATGGCCCTATTGAAAGGGCACTATATTCACCCAGTAAACCAGGTCTACGCCCGACATCTGCTCGTGACGAGGCGACAAATCCCCGGGGAATCTCTGGATGAATTCTACCGTGCCCTCCTGGTATTAGGTAGGAACTGTGACTGCCCGCAAGTTTCAGCCAGTGACCAGACAGAACTTTTGATCCGGGACGCATTCGTTGTAGGTATGCTGTCCTCCTAAATCCGCAAGCAGTTGCTGGAGAAAAAGACACTAGGCCTCAAGGAGGCACGGGCCCTTGGTAGCTCCCTGGATGTGGCCTCCCGAAACGCCCGCACGTACACACGTACATCCCCGACTGCGCGGCAGCCCTTTGGGCAGCGTGAAACCCCCCAACCCCCCCCCCCCCGCGGCCGACCCTGATGCATCCCCCATTCCCCCACAATCTTGTGCCGCGCCAGGAACCAGGCAACCCCAGGGGACCCCCTGTTATTTGTGCGGGCAAGCCAAGCACCCCCGGCAGCGCTGCCCAGCCCGCTCCTCCACCTGCAAAGGGTGCGGCAAAAAAGGGCCATTTCATGGCAGTACGCCAGGCCTGGGCGGTCACCGCGGTCTCCGGGGGCGAACCGGGACCGCCACCACAACTCTCTCCACAAGCCACGTGCGGCCAGCGGGCGCCGCCATCTTATTTCCCAGGGACCACGTGCGACGGGTGGGTGCCGCCACCTTGCACACCCCCAGCCATGTGCGATCAGTGGGCGCCGCCAGCTTGGGTGGCGTCTCAGGACCCCGATTCGGATGACCATACACCGCCCGAGGAAAATCGCCACCTTTTACGACGACTCGTCTCGGTGACCCTGGACCAGTCTCGGCCCCGAACGCCCTCGACGACGATTGTGCCCATCAACGAGCGTGATACATCCTGTCTGATTGCCTCCGGGAGCACAGAGAGCTTCATACACCCCAACACGGTAAGGCGCTGTTCTCTTACCATCCACCAAGTTAACCAAAGAATCTCCCTGGCCTTCGGGTCTCACTCTGTAGAGATCAACGGGTTCGGCGTAGCGAACCTCACGGTCCAGGGAAGGGAATTAAAACATTTCTGGCTCTACGTCCTCCCTCACCTCTGCGCTGCCACACTCCTAGGGTTAGACTTCCAATGTAACCTCCAGAGTTTAACTTTTTAATTCGGCGGCCCTATACCCCCCCTCACTGTCTGCAGCCTCGTGACCCTCAACATCGATCTGCCTTCCTTTTTGTGAACCTCACCCCGGATTGCAAACCCGTTGCCACCAGGAGCAGATGGTACAGTGCCCAGGACCGGACCTTCATTAGGTCGGAAGTCCAGCGGTTACTGAAGGAAGGTATTATTGAGGCCAGCAACAGTCCCTGGAGAGCTCAAGTAGTGGTTGTAAAGACCGGGAAGAAGCACAGAATGGTCATTGATTATAGTCAGACCATCAACAGGTATACGCAGCTCATTGCGTACCCTCTCCCCCGCATATCTGACTTAGTCAATCAGATTGCACAATACAAGGTCTTTTCCACGATGGATCTCAAGTCCGCCTACCACCAACTCCCCATCCGCCCTAGCGACCACAAATACACTGCATTCGAAGCAGATGGGCGGCTCTACCACTTCCTAAGGGTTCCCTTCGGTGTCACAAATGGAGTCTCGTTCTTCCAACGGGAGATGGACCGAATGATTGACCGGTACGGTTTGCGGGCCACGTTTCCGTACCTTGATAACGTCACCATCTGCGGCCACAACCAGCAGGGCCACAACAACAACCTCCGAAAATTCTTCCATACCGCAAAAATCCTTAATCTAACCTACAACAAGGACAAATGCGTGTTCAGCACCGACCGTCTAGCCATCCTCGGCTACGTAGTGCGTAACGGAGTGATAGGCCCCGACCCCGAACGCATGCGTCCCCTGATGTAGTTTCCCCTCCCCCACTGCTCCAAGGCCCTGAAACGCTGCCTGGGATTTTTCTCATATTATGCCCAGTGGGTTCCCAACTATGTGGAAAAGGCCCACCCACTAATTCAATCCATGGTTTTTCCCCTGTCAGCAGAGGCCCGCCAGGCCTTCAGCCGCATCAAAGCAGACATCGCAAAAGCCACGATGCGCGCTATCAACGAGTCCCTCCCCTTCCAAGTCGAGAGCGACGCGTCCGACGTAGCTCTGGTGGCCACCCTCAACCAAGCGGGCAGACCCGTGGCCTTCTTCTCACGTACCCTCCATGCTTCAGAAATCCGCCATTCCTCCGTTGAAAAGGAGGCCCAGGCCATAGTAGAAACTGTGCGGCACTGGAAGCATTACCTGGCCGGCAGGAGATTCACTCTCCTCACTGACCAAAAGTCGGTTGCTTTCATGTTCAATAATGAACAGTGGGGCAAGATAAAGAACGATAAAATCTTACAGTGGAGGATCGAGCTCTCCACCTACAACTATGAGATCTTGTATCGTCCCGGGAGACTAAACGAGCCTCCTGATGCCCTATCCTACGACACATGTGCCAACGCACAAGTGGACCGACTCCGCACCCTCCACGAGGACCTCTGCCACCCGGGGGTCACTCGATTCTTCCATTTCATCAAGACCCGCAACCTGCCCTACTCCATCGAGGAGGTCAGGACCGCCACCAGGAACTGCCAAATCTGCGCCGAGTGCAAGCCGCACTTCGACAGGCCAGAGAAAGCGCATCTGGTAAAGGCTTCCCGTCCCTTTGAGCGCCTCAGCACGGATTTCAAAGGGCCCCGTCCTCCACCGACCGCAACACGTATTTCCTGAACGTGATTGATGCCCTGCTGGCCTTTCTCCCCCGATTAAAATTGGATATGTTGCGTATTTCCAGTAATTCTAATTTGAGTTATCTTTTACTTGTGCATATGTAATAAGCCCTTAAGGAAACATAACTAGGAAGAATTTGAACTCCTTATATTTGCAACCATTTTTCTTTACTTAAAAATTGTTTGTAATGCAAACCAATATTTTATCAATTAAGAAATGAGCAGCCTTGTAATTCAATGATTTAGATGTTTGCTCGACAAAAACCTCTTCATCGAATGGTCTCGTCACGCCTGACTCGGTGATGCAATGAAGCCATTAAATCTCGCAAAAGGCCTCACGAGATTGGCAACTCAGTGGCCTCTTGTGCGATTTGCAACACTCGGAACGATGTAACGAGGGCGAGATACAGATTTACATATTTAAGTAAGCCATTGGGCTCATTTGGACCAGGCGTAATGGCACCTGGGGAGTCTCTCAGGCCATCGAAGGACAGGGTGGTCGGGTTCTGGGCAGGGTGATACCCTGGCACTTCAGCATTTAAAAATAGCACCTCAATCTCTTCCTGCGCTGGCAAGCTGAGCTCGTCAGTGCAGGAAGTGAGGCAAGTGCGGCCTCGGAGGGGTGTTGTCCATTGAGGCCAAATAAAAAACAGTCCAGTTAGATAGTGGCGCTGCAGGGGCTGAGAAACACCCTGATATACGCACCCAAAACAAATTCTGTTCTTTGGGTGCTAAATCACACCCCTGATCTCCATGTCTCCTAGCATCTCAAAATGAAATAAAATTTACAGTGCAGAAGGAGGCCATTCGGTCCATCGAGTCTGCACCGACCCTTGGAAAGAGCACCCTACTTAAGCCAAGGCCTCCACCCTATCAGCAATATACCCTTGGGCTGGCAGGAGGCCCACTAGTAAGGTGATGAATCCCAGCTGGGAGATGTTGGAAGCACTGGTCAGTGCCAGCAGCCTGCCCAAGAGGAGGGGTGTGCAATGCAGAAAAAGGATGAACAACCTACTCCGATCAGCCAGGGTAAGTGCTCCTTGGCTTCTCTCTGCACTCCAACCTTCTGTCACCCCCTGTAATCTCACCTCAGTCCCACATGCCGCCACATTGCGGGGTCCCAGCGCTCGACCTCGCACCAGCATCCTCAAATCCTCCTGGCACTTCTCATCAGAATCCCTCCATGCTTAGGCGCAGTGCCCACACATACCAGGCACCATCAACATCTGACCTGCCAGGCATCCAGCTCACATTATCCCCAATTATGCTCCTGCAGGAGAAGCTCGCCCACAACTAATGTGAGCAAGAGAAAAAGGGTGGCGCGATGCCGGAGCTGAGGATCCTGACTCCATCTGAGGAGAGAATCATGGAGTTTGCAAGGGAGGAGTAGGAGAGAAAAGTGAGGAACTCTTCACCAGAGAGAGAGGGAGCAAGCACAATTGCTCTCTGCTTCAGGGATAGGCAAAGTTCATAGGTACCCTTCTTACTCAGGTGGCATCATTCAGTTATCTCATTGCCACAACACCTGAGACTCTCCCCCTCACCAGGCTGGGCACCATGTTGCCCTCTCTTTCAGGGTCTCATCACACTCCAACCTCCCACCACATGTGCCCCGCAGCCATCCCATACCTCCATGCCACACACCTCAGACTAACTCAGTCTCTAAGGTCTTTTAAACAACACAGGCAGCAGACTTCAAGAGCACCCACACCAGCTGCGACCCCCCCTGCCCTCCCCCCGCGAGAGCTGAGCAGTGGGCTCTGGCCCTTTGGACTCCTGTGTGCTACATGGCGATAGTGGTGCTCACCTCCCTCTGGGTCATGGCACCTGGTTCCCATCACAGCTGGTGGGTGTGAAGATTTAAGGCGGGCTGAAGATGGATTGGATTGGATTGGATTGAACTGAAAGATGTGGCATTAACCATGCTAATTATATTATAATGCGTTCAAATTCATGCAAATCAGGTTTGCGTCCTCCTGATCATGTCATCGAGGAGAGCCTGGGAAGATCATGTTCCGAAATCTCACCAGCGCAAATCCCATTTTTGGTTCTCACAAGATTTAGCGGTCATTATAGGATTTGTACCCATGTCTAACGTGCCACTAAATCCCATCAACAATAGAACAAGGAAATTTAGAAAAGGACTTGAGAGTAATAAGCAATCACACTAAGTCTACAACAAGATGGAGTATTTTAAGTATGACCCTAGAAAATTCCTTCCCCATGACTCTAAGGAGTGAGATGCCCCATAGTTGGCAGGGCAAAATCTCAAATGTGACGGTCCATTCAAGGCCACAGCTCCCAACTTTGTTTGCACTCATCAAACAGAGGCGGTTTCATTGGTTTGGGCACATCCACAGGATGGAAGACAGTCACACACCCAAGAACTTTGTGTGGGAGGTAGCCAGAGCCAGGCAATCAGTGAAACAGCCAAATCTCTGCTTCAAGGATGCTTACAAGCAAACCTGAAGGCCCTAAACATGATTATTACAACTGGGAATCACTAACGGATGATGACAGAGGAAAATAGCAACACCTCTTATGGGTTGGTGTGCACCACCACAATGACCAATGGCTACAGAAACTTGGCAACAGGCACCAATGCAGAAAACAACAACCAACAATAACACTTGGAAGCTTCATGTGGACATTTGTGGCAGAAACTGTCTCTCAAGGCTTCAGTTCTAGCCACCAACAAATTTGCACCATGAGATGAGGACACCCCATTTGAAATAATTGTTACATGTTCATCATCTTCAAAGATGGACAGATGCTGACGATGTTGTCAGAGGACAATAGCAATGTAAACCCAGGAAACTTGCAGCTACTATATTGCTGGATTCACTATACCGCATGCAAATAGCTCTGTGACTTGATGGCCGGATCACAAGGAGGCTCAAAAATACAAGAAAGCTCATGGGTAGCCTCTTAAAAGCAAGGAAATGGTAGAAATAATTGCCATTGAAATGCCTCCATCACAAAATATGACATTTATACATCACTGCTGCAGAGAAAATAGTGAGGAAATTCACCTGCATGGAGTATAGATTACTTCAGTTAAATATTTAAAGAACATGTTGATAGAGCATTGAGCTTGTTATATATATTACATAAAGGAATTATTTTTCACATCTCATATCAATAGCATATTAGTTCATCATACATCACAATCTGATTTCTTACTTAACACTTTCATTCAGTAGTTGGATAGCCTAATGAGAAATCATGCTCATTAAAATGTTTTGTATGTATACATATTACTGTAAAATTACCTGCATGTCACCTGTAGTGTCTGGTTTAGGCTGATGACATGTTGCTTAGCTCTTAGGCTAAGTATAGGAGCGAGGAGGTCAGATGAGCCTGAAAAATAGAAAAGATTTTTATTTTCCACATTGGATTTCAAGTTAATGAAACAAAATCGAGGGGCAGAATCTTGTGGAGACGGCGGGGCTCTCGACCACCAGTTAGAGAGCTGGGGAGAGCCCCGTTTTGCCTCTTTTAGGGAACATTCATTGCATCATGTGCCACTCAGGCACTTAACAAGCCAGGAGCAAGCCTTCCCTCAAAACCAAGTAGCTTGGAGGCAGAAGTCATGCTGTCCCAAGAGCTGATGTCGCCAGCAGCTCCGTTGAATGGCAGCGCCTCCAGCTAGAAGTAACTGCTAGCAATACGACAACCACCACAGAGGCCTAGGGTTATCTGTGGATCCCAGGCCAGAGGTGAACGATGGTTGGTTTGGAGAAGAGAGGTCAGCAGTGAGGGCTGGGATGGCTCTCAGTGGGCCCACCTGCTCCTCACTTCCCAATGTCAGGTCTCTTGGTCAGGCAAGAGTGCCTCTGAATGAGGGACCCCTCCTCCTTGGAGCTGGCAACAAACCCCATACCGAATTGATTGTCATGAGCAAGACCCCTACCCGCTGCTGGGTTAATACCGGCGCCAACAGGTAAAGGCCCTTAAGTAGGCATTAACTACCCACTTCAGGCCTCAACTGAGGGTGGGGCGGGAAGCCATGTGGGTGGCCTTCCCGCCACGGAATTAATCAGGGTTGAAATGGAAAGGCAGCAGAGTCCCCACCAGTCACCCTCCTGCCTGATTAAATATCCACCGCACTAAATTTACCATTGGGGAGGGAACAAGATCCTGTCTTAAGGTAATCAGAATGAATCTAATGTGTACCCTTAAGTAAGGTCATAAGGACAGTTTCCCAGCTCCAGAAAAATCAATTTATCATGGGTAGTATATTTTTAAATTAGTTTTACAATTACAGCAACATAAATGGAAACAATACCAACAAGTTTTAATATCTGGGTTCTGTGAGAGTTACAGTGGGTAAATATGAAACAATGAATGCCTGCAGCTCACAATAGATTCAATACAGGAAGTCTTATTATACTGTACTTCCTGGAGTCCCAAAAGGCTGTAAAAAGATACAAATCTAAATTCAATAGAGGGTTGCCCCACATCCTTTTTAATAAAGTTTGCCCCGTCTCACAAAATGAAATATTGTTTCATTTTCAAAGTAATTATATTTAAAGTCCTCAATCAGGTCAATTGTTCTCTGCTTTGACCCTGTACCAAAGAACTAAGAGTTAAAATTGTGTACTAGTCCCAGAGTTAGAGGTGCAACTATCAAAATATATCAAGGTAAAGGTGCAATGTCTGTGTTAAAGGTTTTATCATAATGCTTTCAAAACCAACACTTAGTAAAACAAATACTTTTTCTGCTAGCTTGTCCTTGTGCTTATATCTCGCATGCCCTTGCAGGAGAAAAGGCAACTATTTATAATCAATGACATAATCACAAGAGAGTAATGTCCAGGATTATAGAAGAACTGCAGGATAATAAAACCATCCATATTGTCGAGAAGGCAAAAGCTAAGACAGGATCAGCGAACATTGCTCAGGATCTCTAAACGACTCCAAAGGACGAAGCACCATCACTTCCACTATGCCATCACTCTGACACCCAGGGAACCCACAGCTTAGGCTCCAGTTGGGGAGGGGGGAAGACTCCACCCACTTGGCCACCTCCATCCCCTTACGAGCAGGGATAATATAGGATCGGTGAACGGGGGTGGGGGGCTACCAGCGGCAAATTTTCAATCAATCAGGAACTCGCCACCCAATTCTCGCCAGGGACCAAGTTCACAGAACCACCTTGCCCAGCCTCTACCTCCCAAACCCGTCCGGGTGAGGTGACACGCCACACTGCAAGATCTCGATGGTTCAAAGGTGGGCCCTTACCAGGGAAAGTGCTCTTTCGAATGCAAGAACTATCACATGCACCTCCACTGCTCTCCTAAGGATACCTCGCAAATCTTCAAAGTGAGTTTTAGTGACCTGCACCGCAGAGCCACGATCCTCATCCAGAACATTTTCAATGGTGGCCATCATCTGGATGCACACTGTACCACTGAAGTGAGAGCCCGCTCAGCTGCAACAATGCCAATGCAATCTGATGAGGATTTTTACGATTTATCTTGCTTGGCTTCGTAAAACACCACTCAGGATCCTCCAGGGACATCTCAAAAATATGAAATGTACACCAGGATAAAATAAAGGATCACAAGATGAGCAGAGCCAGAGCACAGGAAAATGTGATCGCCCCCGCGCTCACGTCACGTGACCCCCTTGTCATTGATTTTTAAACAGGGGAGGGTTGCTGATAAATAATTTGCTGATCAATCTCACATGTCAGAGGCATATCATTTGTTGAATGTTAACAAATCCTATTAGTGGGATGTACATAAAAATCATTTTCAAAAATATTGTTTGAAGATTTACTTTAATTTCCAATCTAGCAATATTAAAAATTTAGCATTTGCCACTTCTCGGTGGCAAAGCATAATTCTATCACCAATCTAACTGCTCTCCATGACGCTATACTCAGAGATGTTATTATGCTTGCTGATAACTCATTGTTGATCTCTATGTATCAGACTAATCAAATTAACTACGTATTTTAATACACTTGCAGCTATTTCAGTCCAAACAAAGATTCTATGGATGTTTGGTTTCGGTACTATTATGGAAAAATCATGGCCGGCATGGTAGCACAGTGGTTAGTACTGGTGCTGCACAGCGCCATGGTCCCAGGTTCGATTCCTGGCTTGAGTCACTGGCGGTGCGGAGTCTGCACATTCTCCCCGTGTCTGCGTTGTTTTCCACCGGGTGCTCTGGTTTCCTTCCACAAGTCCTGAAAGACGTGCTTCTTAGGTGAATTGGACATTCTGAATTCTCCCTCAGTGTACCCAAACAGGCGGCGGAATGTGGCGACTGGAGGCTTTTCACAGTAACTTCATTGCAGTGTTCATGTAAGCTTACTTGTGACACTAATAAATATTATTATTAAATCAATGTTTTTATTAAACCATCAGTTTTAAAAGACTGCCAAAGTTCTATTTTTCAATGTACAGAGCTTAGTTACCTATAGATTTTACAAATATATTGTCCTCCCCTTCTTCCATGGATTTTTCTTAAAATAACTCAAAAATTAAAGTTTAAAGCTGAAATATTTTTAAATTAGTTCTCTTTGTTTATTATTGATATGCAAATGCTTTCCTTCCAATATATTTCTAACTATTTCATCTTTAAGCTCTGGTGCCTCAGGTAGCCTGTGGTTACCCAGCTAGCTCTCTGGCCAGTGCTTTGGGCAACATGTTTGGAAGTAGAAAAATAATTATTTGCTTTCCAGTTTTCCTTTCCTCCTGAAGGGAAGCACCTGTCATCTGTTGGGCACCTCTCATTGTGTCAAGACTAAAATTAAAATTTTAGCATGTGGCAAAGCCTGGCCTGAATTTTCAGGAGAGCGGAGGATCCAGATTCGGCGGGGAACACGTCCCCGCCAGCTCCTGCAGTCCAGCTGCCATATTACACTCCAATGGATCGGCGTTGGGCTGGACATCCACATCTCACTTGGGAGGAAGCGCCGCCTTGGAGAGCTGCTGGCGATTCAGAGTGGCCGCCAGTTCCCCAGTCCCCTCCAGGCACAGCACTGCAGTGGCTGGAAGAGGTACTAAAGGGAGCTCCCCAACACGGAGCCCCTGGGATCCGGGGGGCAGGTAAGTGGCGGGGGTCGGGAATGCCTGGGGACAACCTGGCTCAGTGGATAGGGAGGAGGAGGGAGGCCATTGGCACCAGTCAGAAGGAGCGCCCCTCCCCTCACCAGAGATCGGACTTACTTTATTTTTCCATTTCCCCCTTGACCTGTCATTTGCCCACCGGCTCAGAAATTGAGGCTCGATGGGAAAAGACTCACTTTCATCAAGCGGCTACTTAAGCGCCTTAACTGTGCCTACCACCTGAGGCCCTGTCCATCTCAGTGTAAAATCGCTACCAGGATAGGGTGGAATGGAACCCGAGAGGGAATCCGATCCATGCAATTTCAAGCTAACGTCCTCTCTCACCACCCCCCACCCAAACCACCTCAGAACCCGCCAAGGGGAGCGTAATGATCTAGCCCATGAGTCCAGGTCCACATTTCTTGCTTCACAAATAAGAGTTGTGGCTCTTCACAGTCAAAATGATAAATTATTTAACTTGATCCTCATTGTGATTTTTCATATTGCATAAACAGCACAGTAATGTCCGAGAACAAATACACTTCTGTATTGTTTCATATACAGGCATAGCTTTAGATACTAAAGATCTTCAGATTTGAAGTCAATTGGAAACTTTGAAAAGGAAGGTAAAGTATTGAATGCACATTGTCCGGTTAATAAAATTTATTTGGATTTTTATCTGCTAATTCATAAATTCGACTGGAGTTCTAGATAATCTACCGCTCAAACAATTAAGCAATAAAATGGAGGAAATAAAAAGAGTTGTCTTGAGGCATGTACCTAGGGGCTGGTTTCGCTCACTAGGGGCTGGTTTACCGCTGGCTTTTAAAGCAGACCAAGCAGGCCAGCAGCACGGTTCGATTCCCTACCAGCCTCCTCAGACAGGTGCCGGAATGTGGCGACTAGGGACTTTTCACAGTAACTTAACTGAAGCCTACTCGTGACAATAAGCGATTATCACTTTCACTTTTCACAGAGAAGGAGGTGCTCAAGGCGCATCATTTTCACAGTAACTTCATTTGAAGCCTATTTGTGACAATAAACGATTTCATTCATTTCATTTCAGGTAGATAAATCCCCGGGACCTGATTAAATGTATCCCAGGCGTTGTGGGAGGCTGGGGAGTAAATTGCAGGTCACCTAGTAGAGATATTTGAATTGTCGACAGCCACAGGTGAGGTTCCTGAAGATTGGAAGGTAGCAAATGTTGTACCCTTGTTTAAGAAGGGCTGCAGGGAAAAGTCTGGGAATTGCAGACCGGTGAGCCTAACGTCTGTGGTGGGTAAGTTGTTAGAAGGTATTCTGAGAGACAGGATCTACAGGCATTTAGAGGGGCAAGGACTGATTAGGGACAGTCAGCATGGCATTATGGGTGGAAAATCATGTCTCATGAATTTGATTGAGCTTTTTAAAGGGGTAACCAAGAAGGTAGGTGAGGGCAGTGCAGTCAACATTATCTGTATGGACTTTAGCAAGGCCTTTGACAAGGTACCGCATGGTAGGTTGTTGAATAAGGTTAAATCTCACATGATCCAGGGCGAGGTAGCCAACTGGATACAAAATTGGCTTGAAGGCAGAAGTCAAAGAGGTAGAGGGTTGTTTTTCAAACTGGAGGCCTGTCACCAGCGGTGTGCCTCAGGAATCAGTGCTGGGTCCACTGTTAATTGTTATTTATATTAATGATTTGGATGAGAATATAGGAGGCATGGTTAGTAAGGTTGCAGATGACACCAAGATTGGTGGCAGAGTGAACAATGAAGAAAATTATCTAGGATTGCAACGGGATCTTGATCAATTGGGCCAGTGGGCCGATAAATGGCAGATGGAGTTTAATTTGGATAAATGTGAAGTGATGTATTTTGGTGGATCGAATTGGGGCAGGACCTACTCAGTTAATGGGAGGGTGTTGGGGAGAGTTATAGAACAAAGAGATCTAGGAGTACAGGCTCATAGATCCTTGAAAATGGAGTCACAGGTGGACAGGATGGTGAAGAAGGCATTCGGCATGTTTGGTGTCATTTTGAGTACAGTAGTTGGGACATCTTGCTATTCAACGCAACAACTGCATTTTAACAAGTTTCACATTCTAACCACTCACTGGGTAAAGAAGTTTCTCCTGAATTCCTGATTGGATTTGCTTGTCACTATTATTTACAGTCCTGAGTTTTGACCATGCCACAAGTGGAAGCATTGTCTCTATGTCTACCCAGTAAACTTTTTTCATAATCATAACAATTATCATTAGGTCACACCTTCTTGAGATTGAGGCTAATTAAGGCTAGCTAAACTTTGACCGGCAATGGTAAGAGGACAATTGAAAGCCACATCACAGACAGCAGCAAGAGCATTCCAAGTTATTTTCTTTAAATTACATACATAGCAGGAAACAAAAGAAATAAGGAGGTAAGAGTATGCGTGATAGTAATTTATAGATTGAGAAATGCCAAAAATGTTGAAATGAAATGTTCACGTCAGTCTCCACATAATCAATTACTTTAGCACAGAAATCTATTTACAATACAAGTAAGCATCAGCAAACCACTTGTGCAATGAAAGCAATTAGAAGAAACTAAAGGTTCCCAAGCATAGTGCATATACACTAGAATATTTAAGAAAATGAGAGAAAAATAGATTAAATTCAGGGCAATGCGTTTTAGGAAGTTCCATAAATATAACTAAGTAATTTTAGTGTAGCAAATGTAATCCTGACTTTGAAAAATGACCACCATGCACCATTGTCATTGCAGATTTTGTAACATGTTGGGCGCAATCGAATGGCCACGTTGCATCTGAAAAGCAGCGCGCCTCGGTGCAACATGGCCAATAGAAGCCGGGATACCCTGCTCCCGGGATCTACCCGGCTTGCAACGGCTCACAAGATTTAAAGCAATCTTCCGAGAGAGACGTGACAATCTGAATACCGTCCATTGTGGGCACGTCACCTTTTGGCAAATCTGCATATTAGAGCGAGACAGCTAGTCTCACTTTAATATGCAGTTTCCCGAGGCACCTAAGGCATTGGGATCAATCCCCTTCATCTTGGATGAGCGCTGTTCAATACTGGTCTCCACAAACAGTGACCAAACGGAATGACACTAGTGGGGGTCTTCCATGGGATCGGAGGCCCCCAGGTGCATGCCCTTTGGACAGAGTGGTGCCCTGGCACTGCTGCTGTCACTGAGGCAGCCTGGCACCCTGGTAGTGCCACCTGGGTGCCAGTCTGGCACTGCCAAGATGTCCAAGTGGCACGCCATGATATCAGTAGGCACATGAGGTGCCAAGCTGGCATTTTTCATACGACAGCAATCAGGCAGTGGTTCCCTGTGCGGGTGCTAGCAGGGGGTGTGAGGCCCCCCTCGTAGTGAGTTGGAGCTTGGAGGAGGGGATCGGGGGCTCAGAGGGGGCTTAAAAATGGCATCTCGATCGCTCGCTACACTGTGGAGTTGAGGCGAGCGGGAGCTCCGCAGTACAGAAAATGAAGCTATGTTCAGCCACATGATCCATCCTGCAGCCCCATGTTTAACCTAAATGACATTTGATAGAGTTGTGTTTCTTGGCGCTGGAGCGCCGGGAAACATGCGGCTAAACGCATTCACTATGAGACTATGTTGCCATTTAGTTAAATCATGTCCGTTGTGTTTCACTAATCTTCAGAAATTCTTTCAAGACATCAATAAATTGGTTGGTGATGGAAATCTAGTACACCTACACTTTTTGAAAGCATGATTAAATCCCATGATTAAAAATTGTCGAAGGAAACTCAGAATAGGAGTTAAAGCAATTATCAGAGTGATTACAAACAGGTCTTAAAGTAATAAAGTAATCTTCATTGTCACAAGTAGGCTTACATTTACACTGCAATGAAGTTACTGTGAAAAGCCCCCAGTCACCACATTCCGGCGCCTGTGAGGAGAATTCAGAATGTTCAAATTACCTAACAGCATGTTTTTCGGGACTTGTAGGAGAAAACCGGAGCACCCGGAGGAAACCCACGCAGACACGCGGAGAAAGTGCAGACCCCATGCAAGCCGGGAATCGAACCTGAGACACTGAAGCTGTGAAGCAACAGTGCGACCCGCTGTGCATTTGTATATCAATTATTCAAGTATTAAACTAGAGAGACTATATTTACAAACAGTATTAAAATAGGAGATGTAGTAAGTAATTCTGAGGACCAAAAGAAAGCTTATCTATTAAAAGTATTTAAAATGATGAAGGGATGAAACCTAGTAATTTGAAACAGACTGTTTCCAGTTTTATGGGGTCAAAGAAAATATTACCTATATATAAGGTTAAAGGGAAGAGATTTACGAAAAGCTCTCGCCATAGGAGCAAGTAGTGGAGTCCTGCAGTATTGCTTCTAGGGCAATATAAAGATGAGTACTTTATGTATTATGAAAATTCACTTATGATACTGAAATAATTTTAGTTGACAAACATAAGAAAGACTGATAGGTCAATTTAATTGGAGGCTAAGGAATTATAAATGTTAGTAAGTGAAACAAATCAGTCAGATAAACCAAGATCCACAGGAGCATAATTATAGGAGCATAGGAAATGGAGTAGGTCATTCAGCCTCCTGACGTCTGCCCCAACATTCAAGTGGATCATGACTAATCTGTATCTTAACTCTGTCTACCCGCCTTGATTCCATAACCTTTTCACTACCCTTTGTATGAGGAACTGCTTCTTGGAATCACACCCGAATTCCTAGCTCTAATTTTAAAATTATACTTCCTTCTCATGGACTCCCCCATCAGAGGTCATAGGTTTTTCTCTATCTCCCCAATAAATCCTTTTAATCGTCTTACGCAACTTGATTAGATGTCATTTTTTAAATAAATATTTTTTATTCTCCTCCTTTTTCACATTTTCTCCAAAAATTAACACCCACCAACAATAAACAATAATCAGTAACAAATATGTCAATCCCCATATCAATAACAACGATCCCATCTTCCCACCAAACCCGAAACATTAGCCCGCATGTTCACACAAACAAATGACATCAGGATCTGCCTTCAGGCAATCAACGAGGTGAAGGCTACAACATCTGCCTGCGCACCCGTTTCCAACCCTGGCTGGTCCGACACCCCAAATATGGCCTCCCGGGGACATGGGTCCAGTTTCACGTGCACTACTTTAGAAATTACCCTATAAGCCTCCTGCCAGTAATCCTCTAGTTTTGGACAGGACCAAAACATATGAACATGATTAGCGCCCCCCCCCCCCCCCCCCCCCGGCAACGCTCACACACATCTTCTACTCTTTGAAAAAATCGGCTCATCCTCGCCCTTGTGAGGTGCGCTCTGTACACCACCTTCAATTGTATCAGCCCCAACCTCGCGCACGAGGTGGAGGCATTCACTCTCTGGAGCACCTCACGCCAGAACCCCTCCACCATATCCTCGCCCAACTCTTCCTCCCACTTTGCTTTGATCCCTTCCAGTGGTGCCTTCTCCTCTTCCAAAATAGCTCCGTAAACCACCGACACTACCCCCTTCTCCAGTCCCCCTGTCATCAGCACCTCCTCCAGCAATGTGGAGGCCGGCTCCACCAGGAAGCTCTGTATCTCCTTTCTGGCAACATCTGAAACCTGCATGGATCTAAACATTTCCACCTGCTCCAGCCCATTCTTCGCTTCCAGCTCCTTCAATCCTGCAAACCGATCCCTAAGAAACAAATCTTTTAGTGTCTTAATCCTCTTCTCCACCATTTCCGAAAATTCCCATCCCACTTCCCTGGCTCAAATCTGTGGTTCCCCCGAATCGGCATTTCCTTGACCCTGCCCCCAACCCAAAGTGTTGGCGAAATTGCCTCCAATTCTCAATGAAGCTATTATTACCGGACTCCCTGAGTATTTCCCCAGGGCCATCGGGAGCGGCGCTGTTGCTAGTGCTTTCAATCCCGTTCCCCTGCACAAACTCTCCTCCATTCTGACCCACTGGGATACAACCCCTCTGACCCAGCTCCGCACCTTCTCCACATTCGCCGCCCAGTAGTAATACAGCAGGTTCAGAAGACCCAAAAGCCCCTGCCTGCCTTCCCCTCTGTAGCAGCACCTTTCTCACTCTGGCCACCTTCCCTCCCCATATGAACGAAGTAATCTTTCCCTCAATCTCTCTGAAAAAAGCCTTTGGCAGGAAAACCGGCAGGCATTGAAAAATAAACAGAAATCGCGGCAACACCTTCATTTTAACCGCCTGTACCCGACCCGCCAGTGACAGTGGGAGACCATCCCACCTTGCCAGATTGGCTTACACTTTTCTGACCAAACTAGATATGTTGTAACTGCAGAGCCCCCCCCCCCCCCCCCCCCCCCCCCCCCCACCTCCACTCCCGGGCAACCTGCACCCCAGGTATCTAAAGTGAGTCCCTGCCCTACAGAATGGCAGCCCCCCTCCCCTCACCCCTGCCCCCACCCTGGCCGTGACACCACAGAATATTCATTCTTGTCTAGATTTAGTTTGTACCCCGAGAAAGACCCAAACTCTCGAAGCAGCTCCAATATTCTCCCTATCGACACACTTGGTTCCGACACGTATAACAGTAAGTCATTGGCATATAAGGACACCCTATGTTCTATCTCCGCTCCCCCCCCCCGCTACCCGCACTATTCCTTTCCATACCCCTGAACTTCTAAATGCGATGACCAATGGCTCAATTGCGAGTGCAAACAACAGGGAGGACATAGGAGATCCCTGCCTAGTCCCACAGTGGAGAGAAAAATATCTCAAGCTGATGTTATTTGTGTGGACACTCACCCTCGGCTCCTTATATAGTAGCTTTACCCAGTTCACAAATCTTGTCCAATCCCAAACCGTTCCAGAACTGCCATCAGGTACCCCCATTCTACCCGGTCAAACGCCTTCTCAGCGTCCAATGCCACAACCTTTGTTTCCTTCCCCTCCACTAGTGCCATAACCACATTCATAACCCTTCGAACGTTTGAAAAGAGCTGCCTCCCTCTCACGAACCCCATCTGATCTTCACCCATCACCTTCAGGAGGCACTCATCCAGCCTACCCGCCAGTACCTTCTCCAATATTTTTGCATCCACATTCAAAAGTGATATAAACCTGTACGATCCACACTCCAACGGATCCTTATCTTTTTTTAGCAACAGGGAAATCAATGCCTGCCCCAAAGTTTGTGGCCACACCCCCTTCCCTATCACCTCTTCAAACATCCCCACCATCAGGGGTGCCAGCTTATCCTTGATTTTTTTATAATATTCCACCGGAAACCCATCCGGCCCTGCCACCTTCCCCGACTGCATCCTCCCAATCGCATCTTTTATCTCCTGCTCCACTATCGCTCCTGCTAACGTAGCCCTGTCCCTCTCCCCTAACGATTAGATGCCACTTTAATGTTCTATGTCAATGCAACATTAGCCTGCTCTATGCATCCTCATAGTTTAACTTTTCTAGCTTCTGGATATTTAAGGGAATATGCAATGCTTCCCTACCAAGGCCCCTATATCCTTCTTAACTAGGGTGCCAAAACTGAAAATAGTACACTAAATGGGGCCAAACCAGTGGCTTAAATAACTTAATTCCAGCCACCAACCACCTGATCTAAGGTCGAACGTTCTTTTTATCTTTCATTTTTATTGTGTACAGTCCAGTATCTTATCATAATATTTATTGAGCATAGGTCTGGTGATCACTAAAATAAAATTTATTAACAAATTAAATAAAAACTTAGAATAAATCATTTATTTCAAAATGAGATAAATTAGAATAAAGATTCCATATGGTGTCCATTGGTCACATTGCAGTGAGCTGCTACACACCAATTATTCATGGTCAATGGCAAAGGTACTTCTCGGGTGTGTGGCCCAGCAGCAACCCAGAAGTTACAGAGCAGTCCATAAGACACCTTTTAAACATTGCATCAAAACATTTCAAATGTAGGGCGCACATAAATGAATTGCACACAGTAATATAAACAATTAGATGTTGCTCAAAGGTCCAAGTGACACTGCCGTGGTGCCAGCGTGGCACTGCCAAGGGCCAGGCCTGAGTGGGGCCATGCCCATGAAAGGGGGGATGAGGAGGGGTATGAACGGGCCTTGTAAAGGTTTGGAGGGTGGGTCCTGAAAGGAGGGGAGACCCAAAAGGAGGCATTGGGAGACCTGAAAAGGGGGGCCCTCAGTAACCCCATAGAAGGATGTCTTCACTTGGGGTGTTGTGGGGAATGCCCGTGTGTCAGGAGAGGGTGACATCGCTGTGGTAGTCACCACTGACGTATATACTGTAAGTAGGGTGCTCTTTCCAAGGTGCAGACTCGAAGGGCTGAATGACCTCTTTCTGCACGGTAAATTCTATACTCCATTAGCTCTCAAAAGTATTTTTGACATTTTCATGATATACACAGCATTATTTTATACTCACAATATCAAGATACCAGAACACGGAATATCCTTATCTCCCAAGAACTACTATGTTTTCCATGGTACAAGAAAGGGGAATAGTATAACATGTTGGTTTTCTGGACTATTATGATGTTTACATGGCATGGTGTTGTTAACTGGTACTTGCTTTTGAAACTGAATTGTTAAACTAAGACCACAACATACTCTGAAAAAATATCAAATGTTTCCTAAAAGTCAAAATGATCGCCTGCTGTTAATATTTTGTATGGTATTTTAATGGCATACTAACTTTAACAGAAGGTGTTTTTCAAGCTAAATACACCGCAGTCGGGAACCTAGAGCATATTTTTGTAAGTAGGGCAGTGCAACTATATTTGAGTCATCATCAATCATAAAGTCACAGTTGCTGATTTAAGACAACAGAACTCTTTAACCTTCAGGTTCTGGATGTTTGATTTGTAATTCTCAGAACAATCCTTACAAAAGTACATTAATCATTTCATACAATTATAGCACAAACCAGCTGTAAGCCGATTGCTTATCTCTTCCCTCTACAGCTTCCATTTGTGAAGTAAAGCACCTGTTCAACATCATTGCTAACATAAGGATCAATTCTAAATTCACAGCTTCATGATCACATAATTGTATTTGTTACAATCTCTGATAACATGGAAATTGCACCATTATTGCCAGGGTGGTAATGGTGGAACAGACTGACTGTTGTAGAGCCTGTCTGATTTTTATTCGATTGAAGTAAATAGACTGAAAATAAGTTGTGCCCTACAATGGACAGGGGCAGGTGGTCCATTCCATCAGCGAGGATGAAAATATGCACCAAATTGTCTTAAATTAAATTGCACCAAACTTCTATTGTAACATAAAATAAAACAAAAGGACCATGAGCGGGATTCTCTGTTGGCTGACGCCAAATTAGGAAACGCGATTGGGCGGAGAATATGTTCCGACCCCATCGCGGCAGGCACCAATTCGATACCAAATCACAATTCTCTGTCACCTCGACAGCGGCGTCAATGCGGTCCGGAACATACATACAGTAAACACCATTTGCATGTCATTAGCGGGCCCGACCCGGTATTCTCCGGGGCCTCCGTGATGCTTCGCCTCCGATGGGCTTTTAAAAATCATGAAACCAGCATCGTGGCTGCTGGTTTCACTGGAAAGTGTCCAACATCGCCATAGGTTAATGTCAGTTGTGCCACTGGACGGGGGGATTCTGCCAGGGCCAGGGGGGTAGCACAGCTGCACAGTGGTTAGCACCGCTGCCTCACAGCTCCAGGGACCCAGGTTCAATTCCGGCCTCGGGTGACTGTGTGGAGTTCGCACTTTCTCCCTGTGTTTGCGTGGGTTTCCTCCGGGTGATCCAGTTTGCTCCCACGGTCCAAAGATGTGCAGGTTGGATGGATTGGCCATGCTAAATTGCCCCTTAGTGTCCAAAAGGTTGGGTTACTGGGTTATGGGGATAGAACATAGAACATAGAACATAGAACACTACAGCGCAGTACGGGCCCTTCGGCCCTCGATGTTGCGCCGACCTGTGAAACCATCTGAAGCCTATCTGACCTACACTATTCCATTTTCATCCATATGTCTATCCAGTGACCACTTAAATGCCCTTAAAGTTGGCGAGTCTACTACTATTGCAGGCAGGGCGTTCCACACCCCTACTACTCTCTGAGTAAAGAAACTGCCTCTGACATCTGTCCTATATCTCTCACCCCTCAATTTAAAGCTATGTCCCCTCGTGTTAGTCATCACCATCCGAGGAAAAAGACTCTCACTGTCCACCTTATCTAACCCTCTGACTATCTTATATGTCTCTATTAAGTCACCTCTCAGCCTTCTCCTCTCTAACGAAAACAACCTCAATTCCCTGAGCCTTTCCTCATAAGACCTTCCCTCCATACCAGGCAACATCCTAGTAAATCTCCTCTGAACCCTTTCCAAAGCTTCCACATCCTTCCTATAATGTGGTGACCAGAACTGCACGCAGTACTCCAGGTGTGGCCGCACCAGAGTTATGTACAGCTGCAGCATGACCTTGTGGTTCCGAAACTCAATCCCCCTGCTTATAAAGGCTAGCACACCATATGCCTTCTTAACAGCCCTATTAACCTGGGTGGCAACTTTCAGGGATTTATGTACCTGGATGCCGAGATCTCTCTGTTCATCTACACTACCAAGAATCTTGCCATTAGCCCAGTACTCTGCATTCCTGTTACTCCTTCCAAAGTGAACCACCTCACACTTTTCCGCATTAAACTCCATCTGCCACCTCTCAGCCCAGCTCTGCAGCTTATCTATATCCCTCTGTATCCTATAACATCCTTCAGCACTATCCACAACTCCACCGACCTTCGTGTCATCTGCAAATTTACTAACCCATCCTTCTACACCCTCTTCCAGGTCATTTATAAAAATGACAAACAGCATTGGCCCCAAAACAGATCCTTGCGGTACACCACTAGTAACTGAACTCCAGGATGAACATTTTCCATCAACCACCACCCTCTGTCTTCTTTCAGCTAGCCAATTACTGATCCAAACCGCTAAATCACCTTCAATTCCATACTTCCTTATTTTCTGCAATAGCCTACCGTGGGGAACCTTATCAAACGCCTTACTGAAATCCATATACACCACA